>NW_009952703.1:79713-84197 GCF_000747805.2 Chaetura pelagica
CCCCGCCCCCCAGGCCCCTTCCTCCCACCCCCTTTCCCTGCATCCCATTCCCAGCCCCTGCATCCCAGTCCCAGCCCCGGCATCCCAGTCCCTGCATCCCAGTCCGAGCCCCGGCATCCCAGTCCCTGCATCCCAGTCCCAGCATCCCAGTCCCAGGGTGGCAACTTCCAAAGGCAGCTTTTCAGAAGGGAGGGCAGAGGTGGGATGAGGGGGGAAATGGTTTCAACTGGACCTGGGGAGATGGAGGTTGGACGTGGAGGAGGAAATTCTTCCCTGTGTGAGGGTGGGGAGACCCTGGGACAGGTTGGACAGGGAAGTTGTATCTGCCCCATCCCTGGGGGTGTTGAAGGGCAGGTTGGATGGGGCTTGGAGCAACCTGGGCTGGTGGGAGGTGTCCCTGCCCATGCAGGGGGTGGGACCTGATGGGCTTTAAGGTCCCTCCAACCCAAACCACTCTGGGATTCCATGAAATTCCTGCCCAGGCCCTGCCAGCACAGCTGCTGTGGCCACAGGACATGATGCCCCATGAGCACAGTGACACCCCCTGGGTGAAGGACCAACACCAGCCAGGCTGGGGAGTCCCCAGGAAATCCCTCCCACTCTTGAGTGGCTTCTAAAATCCCCCCTCCCCTCCGAGCCCAGTGCCCTGGTTTTGGGGCAGAGCTGGTGCCCCCCAGAGGCTCTTACTTCTCTTGCTCTTGTCCTTGTTGAGGATCTGCCGAAGCTCCTGCTCCTGCTGCCCTGGCTCAGCCTCCCGGTGGGGGGGCTCCATGCTCACCTGCCAGGGGAGAGGGACATCAGCACCAGCTCACCCCAGCCTGGCCCAGCCCAAAAAGCCCTTTTGCCCCCTCTCCAAGCCCAAGGCACAACCCCACGGTGATGGAGCACGGCTGAGAGGGGCTGGTTGGTCATTTCTGGTGGCCAAGAAGAACCTGTGGAGCTGTTGTTGCCCCACAGCAAACCAGATGTGCTGTTGCCTCCAGGGACTCTCACCCCTGGGACATGGTGAAATTCAAAGCAGCCTGTTTCAACTTGCTGCCCTTCATGGGGTTTGGGCAGAGCTGCAGTTGGGGAGCGTGGCAAGAACGTGTCAAATAAAGCCCATGGGTTTGCTATAAAGGGAGGGGGGGGAAGAAAAGAAACTTGCACTGGTCTTAAAAGTTTGGAGAGTCTTCCAGAGGTGAGGGTTTTGGAGATGGTTCCATCCCCCAGGGAGGTCAGAAAGCACAAATGTCTCCAAGGTCATGGTCATGGCAGCAGCAGCATCTCCTGTTCTCCTTGTGTGGACCAAGTTGGGCTCAGCCTCTCCCAGAAAGCCCCAGTGTGACTTGCCCAGGGCTTCCAGACAGGGTTACTGGGACCAGTGAGCCTGAGCCAGCCATGGGGTTGGTGCTCAGGGGCAGAGCACATGGGACACAAGGGATGCAGATGAGGTTGGTGGCTTAGTCCTTGTTTAGGTGAGCAGGTACCACGGCCTCTTCCACCACCCAAAGGGAGTTCTGGAGCTCCAAGGAGCACAGCAGAAGGATGAGCAGGACCACAGTGCCAGGAGGGACATCCCATCTGGAGTTATGGAACACTGGGCAACACGGGGCTGGGCTGGGGGTGATCTCTGTGCTTGTAGATGGTCACAGGTCACCTGGGCAACCTCAGCAACCTGCCCCACCTCTGGAGCTGCTCCAGAGGAACCATCCCAGCTCAATCTTGCTGCAAGTCTGTGCCAAAGCAGAGTCCTGGCAGCAGAGGCTGTGCAGGAGCAGGGAGTGCTGCTCCCAGTGACAAGCAGGGAACTTCAGTGAAGACTTCCCAGAAGAGCAGATGAAGCTTGTGAAGTGAGCAAGCTGTGTCTCCAGGGCTGGTGGCCCAGCCAGTGGGAGGTCACAGACACCAGGCATCCTGTCCAGTCCCTCTGGCTCCTGGCTCAGCACACATGGAACGTGGCTGGAACCACATTTCCCTGCTCTGCACGTCCCAGGAGGCCCCAACCCTTCCAGTGGCCTTGGCAGGACACGGAGGTGGCCCCAAAGTCACCCCTGAAACCCTCCCAGCTGAGCCCATCCCTGGCTTCCCCACCCCAGAGACACCTGAAAAGCACCACAGACTTCCCAGCTCAGGGGAAAGAAGGACCTGAGAAGGTTATTTGAGGCTTGGGATAGGAAGCTGAATCAAGGGGAGGTTTGGGTTGGAGGGCAGGACAAGGTTCTTCACCCAGAGGTTGGTTGAGCACTGGAACCACCTCCCCAGAGTCCCAGCACCAAACCTGCCCCAGTTCAAAAAGCACTGGGATGATGCTCTCAGGCCCATGGGGTGATGCTTGGGCTGCCCTCCCCAGGGACAGGGATGGCCTCAGTGGTGCTGATGGGTCCCTTTCCAACTCAGCACATTCCAGGATTCTATTCCCAGTCTCTTCCTCTCAACCCCTGCCAGAGCTGGGAGCTTGGCCAGGCCCAACCCTGAGCTGGGCACCCCTGAGCTTTTTGGGGGGCTTTTTGGGGGCCCAGAACTCCCCCCACGGGGTACCCTTACCCTGACGTGCTGGTGGGCGAGCTGCTCCACTTGCTGCTGGTGCAAACTGGCCAGGAAGAGCTGGTGCTGGAGGTGCTGGGTGTGCTTGAGGGCCAGCAGGGCAGTGTCCGAGCTGGGCTTCACCAGGCGCTGCCCGATGCGCAGGTCCATGGGGGCAGCCTGGGGCACCCCTGGGGAGGTGCACGGGGTCACAGCAGCTGTGGAGACACAGAGTGGGCACAGCTCAGTGTCTCCTTGCCCCACCTGGGAGCAGGGAGAACCAGCAAATCGTTTGGGTTTGGAGAAGATCTTTGAGAACATCCAGCCCGAGCCGGCGCGGCCGCTAAACCGCATTGAACGCGGCTCTGAAGCCCTTGCAGGGATGGGGGATCCCCTTGCAGGGATGGGGGATCCCCCCCTGCCCTGGGCAGCCCGTGCCAGGGCCTGACAACCCCTTTCCACGAAGAAATGGTTCCCAAGATCAAGACACTGATCCCAAGAAATTGTTCCTGCCCCTCCTCCCCAGGGCAACTTGCGGCCGTTTCTTCTCATCCTGTCGCCTGTTCCTTGGGAGAAGAGACCAAACCCCCCTCACTCCTCCAAGGTCTCCCCTCCAGGCTGAACAACCCCCTGTCTCCTCAGAAGACCTCTCAGACAGGCAGGGAACTGATGCCCAGGAGGGCACCTCCAGCCCCAACAGACAGAAGCCAAACCCAGGGGTGCTCAGCTCCTCCTGCACCTCCAACCAAGGCACCAGCACGTGGGCAAGGACGGGCAGGAAGGGGCCAGGGCAGCACCCCAGCAGCTGAGGGACACCCCAACAGGCCCCATGGTGTCCCCACCAATCCTGGGCATCACAGCTGGGTGCAGCTGGGCAGGAAAAGATGCTCCAAGGGGGCTGCTCCAGCAGGACATGGGGCTGCTGCAATTGTTTTCCAAAAACAGCTGCAATTTTAAGAAAACAACAACCCCCACCCAAACACAACAGAGAAATGACCACACCCTTGATGAGACCAGGGAGCTGCAGCACCCAGGAGGAACCTCAGTAGCTCCTGCACCATGACCAGCACCCACAGGGGAACCCCAGCACCCCTGCCTGCCCAAGGAGCACCAGTGTGTCCACCCCAGCAGGGCACAGGGCTGGGAACAGCCCTGGGGACACAGCCCTGGGGACACCACATCCCTGGGGACAAGGAGCCAGTTCCAGCTTCCCTGCAGGACCCAGGCAGGGAAAAGTCCCCCCCTGGCTGAGGGCAAATGTTCCTCAACCCTCCAGGACACAGGAACCCTCCAGGACACAGGAACCCTCCAGGACACAGGTACCCTCCAGGTTGGAGAAGGACCTGATGCTCCCAGGCAGCCCCAGCAGAGGTTTGATCCTGTTCTCTGGCTGGTGATTGACTTTGTCCCTGGCTCATTGGCTCTAATTGCCCCCCCTGCCTGCCCCAGCATCACCAGCAGGACATGGAGGTTGGGGGTGATGAATAAGCAGAGCCTGAAGCTGCTGAGCTTGTGGGATGGGCAGGATGAGCCCCTGGGATGGGCAGGATGAGCCCCTGGGATGGGCAGGATGAGCCCCATGGCCCCCAGGGGGTCAGGCAGGGCAGGGGAACAGGTCTGAGCTGCACTTTCACCAGCACAAACAGGAGCCTTGAGTGAAGTGACCCAAGGCAAGAAGACCCAAGAAGACTCCACGTGCCCTTTGACACCTGCAAGAGGCCAGGGCACCCCAAAAAGGGGCCATGGGGGTCACAGCTCCTCCCAGTGCCACCCACGGGGCTGCAGGGCTTGTTCCCAGCACCTTGGGAGGCTGAACCTGCTGCTCCTGACACCTCCCAGAGCTTCAGCAACCCCCAAAGGGATGTTGCTCAACACCAACTGGGTGGGGAGGATGCAGGAGATGAGCTGGGCTGTCACCTCCTGCTTCTCAGCTCTGCTGTGTTCCCACCTCCCAGGGTGGAGGAGGAGGAGGAGGAGGA
>NW_009952703.1:84387-86004 GCF_000747805.2 Chaetura pelagica
AGAGGAAGAGGAAGAGGAGGAAGAGGAAGAGGAGGAGGAAGAGGAGGAGGAAGGTGCTGGAGGCAGCCAGGCAAGGACAGGCTGCAACCAGCAAAGCTCAGGAGGAGAAACCAGGACTTGTGACAGGTCCTTGGCTGAGCCAAGTCCCCACCACGTGGATCTGCTGAAGCTCTGGCACCCCCTGGTCCCCTCCAGGCAGGTGTCACTGCCCTGCTGTGCCCCAGCAAAGGGGCAGGAGGAGGAAAAGGCTCCTTGGGGGAGATCTGAGGGGCTGCACACACAGGAGCATCTTTGGAGGGGCCAAGAAGGAGCAGAGCAGCCCCAGCAAGACACAACCTTCACCCCCAGGGCTGGTGGCAGCCAGAGAAGAGCTGTCACAGGCTCCTTCTGCTCCTGATGCCCAAGGGGGGAGATCCCACCAGGCAGGGCACAGCAGCCTTGATCTCACCCCTCCCCACCAGCAGCAGCTTCAGGCTGCCCCTCCTCGGGGCACCAAGGGGCTGGGAGCACTGGCAGGAGCAGGAGGGGACATTAGGGACCCCAGGAGGGGACATCAGGGACCCCCAGGGATGGAGAGGGCACTGGCAGGAGCAGGAGGGGACATTAGGGACCCCAGGAGGGGACATTAGGGACCCCCAGGAGGGGACATTAGGGACCCCCAGTGATGGACAGGGCACTGGCAGGAGCAGGAGGGGACATTAGAGACCCCCAGTGATGGACAGGGCTCTGGCAGGAGCAGGAGTGGACATTAGGGACCCCAGGAGGGGACATTAGGGACCCCCAGGGATGGAGAGGGCACTGGCAGGAGCAGGAGGGGACATTAGGGACCCCAGGAGGGGACATTAGGGACCCCCAGGGATGGAGAGGGCACTGGCAGGAGCAGGAGGGGACATTAGGGACCCCAGGAGGGGACATTAGGGACCCCCAGGAGTGGACAGGGCACTGGCAGGAGCAGGAGGGGACCTTAGGGACCCCAGGAGGGGACATTAGGGACCCCCAGTGATGGACAGGGCACTGGCAGGAGCAGGAGGGGACCTTAGGGACCCCAGGAGGGGACATTAGGGACCCCCAGGAGGGGACATTAGGGACCCCCAGTGATGGACAGGGCACTGGCAGGAGCAGGAGGGGACATTAGAGACCCCCAGGGGTGGAGAGGGCACCGGCAGGAGCAGGAGTGGACATTAGGGACCCCAGGAGGGGACATTAGGGAACCCCAGGCCCAGGGATGGAGAGGGCACTGGCAGGAGCAGGAGGGGACATTAGGGACCCCAGGAGGGGACATTAGGGACCCCCAGGAGGGGACATTAGGGACCCCCAGTGATGGACAGGGCACTGGCAGGAGCAGGAGGGGACATTAGGGACCCCAGGAGAGGACATTAGGGACCCCAGGAGGGGACATCAGGGACCCCCAGGGATGGAGAGGGACCCAGGGATGGCAGCACAGAGCCCAGGGGGAAGGCACTGGAAAGGGGGGGGGTTGTGCTCTGGGAATCTCTCTCCCTCATTTGTTTCAGTCTATTTTAAAAACAAACTGGGCAGCAGCGGAAGAGCAGGAGTGGGAGGGAACGTGTGTGCTGGGGGGGAGGGAGGCAGGGAAGGGCCAAAAAAACAACCCCT
>NW_009952703.1:86306-87190 GCF_000747805.2 Chaetura pelagica
GGCAAACTGGTCCTCACTGGGGCTGGCGGGGGCTCAGCAGCCACCAGCCTGGTGGGACTGCTGACCCTGCCACCAAAACCCCTTCCCAAGACGTGACACCTCCCTGCCCTGCTGGACAAACCACCCACTGCAAAGCTCAGCTGCTCCTCCAGCCCTGCAGAGACTGGGGGGGCCAGGAGAGCTTTGGGGTGCCAGGAGAGCTTTGGGGTGCCAGGAGAGCCTTGGGGTGCCAGAGCCAGGAGAGCTTTGGGGTGCCAGGAGAGCTTTGGGGTGCCAGGAGAGCCTTGGGGTGCCAGGGCCAGGAGAACTTTGGGGAGCCAGGAGAGCTTTGGGGTGCCAAGCAAGGTGGCATCACCCTGGCCAGTGGGGGTGAGGGCAGAGCAGGGGCCCCCCCTGCCTTGTCCCCACTGGCCCCACGTGGCCTGGCAGGGGCCCTGGGGACACCACGTCACTGTGGCATCAACTGCTTGTTTTTCTGGGTCATTTTGCTCTGCCAGGTCCTGGCTGTGCCAGGAGGAAGCCCAGGAGGATGGAGCACCAGTCCCCAAGCCCCAGCTCCCCCAGGGGCTCTCCCTCCCTGCCCCAGGGAAGCCCCCAGGGCTGCGCCCATGGACACAAAGCTCCTCCCAGCATCTCCCAGGCTGCCAGCACAGGGGAAAAACCAGTTTGGGAGCCTCCAAGGTCCCCCTGGTGAGGTGGGAGGGACATGGAGCAAAGCAGCAAAGCTTTTTGGCCAAGGGGGGGGACCTGGTGGCACCATTCCCTGAGTGCTGGGGACAACCCAGTGCCCCTTCCACCCCCTTCCCAGGGGAGAATTCCCTGCTCCTGCCCAGCCAGGACACCCTCCCCCCCCAAAAAAAAAAAAGCCAAGCAGGAATCTTTGC
>NW_009952703.1:88179-92011 GCF_000747805.2 Chaetura pelagica
AACCAGTTTGGGAGCCTCCAAGGTCCCCCTGGTGAGGTGGGAGGGACATGGAGCAAAGCAGCAAAGCTTTTTGGCCAAGGGGGGGGACCTGGTGGCACCATTCCCTGAGTGCTGGGGACAACCCAGTGCCCCTTCCACCCCCTTCCCAGGGGAGAATTCCCTGCTCCTGCCCAGCCAGGACACCCTCCCCCCCCAAAAAAAAAAAAGCCAAGCAGGAATCTTTGCTTTGGCATTTCCTGGTGATTCCTTTTGTTTTAAAGAGGCAAAACCAAAGCAAAGAGGTTGGGGGAGAGGGAAGAGCAAGGAGCAAACAAAGCAGGGGGGGGGGACTGGGGAAGGACCAGTTGCATCCCAGCTCATCCTTCCCAGGCAGCCCAACCTCCAGCCCTGCTCCTCAGCACCTGGAGAGGAGCTTTGGGGGCTGAGCAGCAACTGGGGTGGGTGGTTTTGTTGTCGTTTGGGGTTTTTTTCTCTCCATTTGAACCCATTTCCCACTGGGAGAGGTTCAGGGTTCAGGCGGGTTGAAGAATGTGTGTGATGAAGAACATTCCTCCTTCACAAAGGGAAAAGGGTTTGGGGGGGTTGGGGTTGTTTGGTTGGGTTTTTTCCCTCCTCCAGAGCCACGCACAAGGAAGGCAAATGAGCTGGAGGGAATTTGTTCCAATTATAAAAAGACACTTCCCGGAGAAACCACATGAAAAGGGGCTGTGGTGAAATCCCATGGAGCTCAGAGAGGGGAGAGGAAAGCCCAGGGTGCCCTGCACAACCTCCCCCTGCCCCAGGGGATGCACCAGGATCCAGGATGCTGCTGCTGCTGCTCATTACTGGACCAAACATTCCCCAAGAAGAGATGCCAAAACCCTGAGCGAACCAGTATCACCCCAGTACTGCTGCCCAGTTGCACCAGGAGCCCCTGCTCTGGAGAAAGAAGCTCCAGAAGCAGCTCCAGGGGAAGCAGCTCCAGGGGAAGCAGCTCCAGAAGCAGCTCCAGGAGAAGCAGCTCCAGGGGAAGCAGCTCCAGAAGCAGCTCCAGGAGAAGCAGCTCCAGGGGAAGCAGCTCCAGAAGCAGCTCCAGGAGAAGCAGCTCCAGGGGAAGCAGCTCCAGAAGCAGCTCCAGGAGAAGCAGCTCCAGGGGAAGCAGCTCCAGAAGCAGCTCCAGGAGAAGCAGCTCCAGGGGAAGCAGCTCCAGAAGCAGCTCCAGGAGAAGCAGCTCCAGGGGAAGCAGCTCCAGAAGCAGCTCCAGGAGAAGCAGCTCCAGGGGAAGCAGCTCCAGAAGCAGCTCCAGGAGAAGCAGCTCCAGGGGAAGCAGCTCCAGAAGCAGCTCCAGGAGAAGCAGCTCCAGGGGAAGCAGCTCCAGAAGCAGCTCCAGGAGAAGCAGCTCCAGGGGAAGCAGCTCCAGAAGCAGCTCCAGGAGAAGCAGCTCCAGGGGAAGCAGCTCCAGAAGCAGCTCCAGGAGAAGCAGCTCCAGGGGAAGCAGCTCCAGAAGCAGCTCCAGGAGAAGCAGCTCCAGGGGAAGCAGCTCCAGAAGCAGCTCCAGGAGAAGCAGCTCCAGGGGAAGCAGCTCCAGAAGCAGCTCCAGGAGAAGCAGCTCCAGGGGAAGCAGCTCCAGAAGCAGCTCCAGGAGAAGCAGCTCCAGGGGAAGCAGCTCCAGAAGCAGCTCCAGGAGAAGCAGCTCCAGGGGAAGCAGCTCCAGAAGCAGCTCCAGGAGAAGCAGCTCCAGGGGAAGCAGCTCCAGAAGCAGCTCCAGGAGAAGCAGCTCCAGGGGAAGCAGCTCCAGAAGCAGCTCCAGGAGAAGCAGCTCCAGGGGAAGCAGCTCCAGAAGCAGCTCCAGGAGAAGCAGCTCCAGGGGAAGCAGCTCCAGAAGCAGCTCCAGGAGAAGCAGCTCCAGGGGAAGCAGCTCCAGAAGCAGCTCCAGGAGAAGCAGCTCCAGGGGAAGCAGCTCCAGAAGCAGCTCCAGGAGAAGCAGCTCCAGGGGAAGCAGCTCCAGAAGCAGCTCCAGGAGAAGCAGCTCCAGGGGAAGCAGCTCCAGAAGCAGCTCCAGGAGAAGCAGCTCCAGGGGAAGCAGCTCCAGAAGCAGCTCCAGGAGAAGCAGCTCCAGGGGAAGCAGCTCCAGAAGCAGCTCCAGGAGAAGCAGCTCCAGGGGAAGCAGCTCCAGGAGAAGCAGCTCCAGGGGAAGCAGCCCCAGGGAAGCCCAGCACAGCTTTGCCGCAGCACAGAGCCCGCTGGCCACGTCCCTCCTGAGCCATAAGGGACCAGAGGATGCTGAGGGAGGATGGAAGGGCTGGAGGAGCCACTTGCCAAACCCTGAGCACTCCTCCTGGAGCCTGTTCCAAGGGAGTTCCAAGGCCTTTCTGAACTGGCCAGATGTGGGTGGATCCCCCACTCTCCTCCCTACCAGACAGCAAATTCCTGCTCCAAAACAAGAAGAGGCTGAAAAGCCCCTGAGAGGTTTTTCCAGCAGAGTGAACCCAGCTCGTGCTGCTCTGGTTCTTGCCAAGCTGCTGCTGCAGGGACTCCAGGCAGGATTCCAGGCAAAGCACTTGAGACAGACAGTGATGGGAGGTGGGCAAAGTGCAGCACAAACCCCTTCCTGCATCCCAAGGCACGAGCCAGGGAAAGCAGCACACCCCGACTGCACACACACCTGGGAGCAAAACACCTTCCTTAGGTGTCCCAAGGATGGAAAGCAAACAAAAAAACACCTCTTCTTGAGCCTGCCAGTCCCCAGCAGGGAGATGGATCAGGGTGAGACCCTTCCCCTGACACTCACCCTGGTTATTTGCAGCTTGGGACCTTGGAGTTCAAAGCCCTCCCTGGAATTTTCTCCCCACCAACTTGTGCAGTTCCATTTGGAAACTCAAGACTCCCCAAACATCTCAGGGTGATGGGTGATTTTTGAGGCCAAACCCCTGGGGCAGGAACAAGGAGCAAACCCACTTTCTCCCTGGATCTGCCACATTTTCATGCTGCATTTCAACCCGCTCAGTTGTGGCTCCTCAGGGACAGAGCAGAAGGTTCCACTGCCAATGGAGCAGGTAAAATGAGTTCTCCAGGAGTAAAGAAAACCCTGATGGGAGTGGGAAGGGCTGGGATACCCCTGAACTGGGAAGCCCCTCAGCTGCAGAACACAAGCAGGGCTGAACCCCAGCACAGGCAGGGCTGAACCCCAACACGAGCAGGACTGAACCCCAACACAAGCAGGTCTGAACCAAGGCAGGACTGAACCCCAACACAGGGCTGAACCCCAACACAGGCAGGGCTGAACCCCAACACAGGGCTGAACCCCAACACAGGCAGGGCTGAACCCCAAAACAAGCAGGGCTGAACCCCAACACAAGCAGGACTGAACCAAGGCAGGACTGAACCCCAACACAGGGCTGAACCCCAACACAGGCAGGGCTGAACCCCAAACCAGGGCTGAACCCCAACACAAGCAGGGCTGAACCCCAACACAGGCAGGATTGGACTCGATTATCCTGATGGGTCCAACTCAGCATATTCTATGATGCTGTGAGTCCCACCAGAGGGACCAACCCCCCCAGAAGGACCAAACCCCCCCAGAGGGACTTGACCCCCCCAGAAGCTGCAGATCCCAGTGCTCAGCACCCCCAGCCCTGCTGCCTGTTCCCTGGTCCCACCTCAGCATCCCCTTCCCAGCACCCAGCACAGCTCCCCTCTGGAGAGGCTCTGCCCCACAGACACATCCTGCCCCACAGACACGTCCTGCCCCACAGACACGTCCTGCCCCACATCCCACCCCACAGACATGTCCCCCCCCACAGACACTCCCTACCCCACAGACACATCCTGCCCCCCAGACCCGTCCCACCCA
>NW_009952703.1:92812-104664 GCF_000747805.2 Chaetura pelagica
CGCCCCACAGACACACCCCACCCCACAGACACGCCCTGCCCCACAGACACATCCCACCCCACAGACAGCTGGGGGGTCACTGCAATGGGCTCCTGGCTGCTGTCCCCCCCTGTCCCTGCCAGGAACATCACCCCACGGCACGGGAGGTCCCCTTGGCTCACCCCCCCTGCTCTGGGGTGCTGAGACAATAAACCTGGACCTGCAGAAACACCCAGCAAGTGACTCCTCCAGGGGAGCTGCCCCTGAGCTGGAGCCTCCAGAGCAGGGAATCCCTTTGGCAAACCCTGGCTGAGGCCCCGGCCTGGCCTGGGAGGGAAATTCAGCCATGAAAAGCCAAAAACAAACCCCAAACAAAGAGCCCCAAACCAGCTCAGTCCCAGTTGGATGCAGAGATGGGGAACGAGGAGCTGGGGGAGCAGCCCCAGCTCTACGGGGGTGAAATGGAAGGGAAGGGAATTCCCTGGTGTGGGGGAACCTACAGGGTGTTCCAAGCAGCAGGGAACCCCTGGAGTTCACCCCCAAGCCCTGGTACCACCCGTGGGGTGTTGGAGGTTTGGGGAGACCCTGCCAGGCTGGGGGGGCAGCACCTGGGGGTCCCCAAGGACCTGGGAGCTGCAACATCACCAGTTCCCTGCCCAAACCCACTGCTGGGATCCCTGTGGGGCTGGTGGGCACTGCCTGGGTGCTCAGCAAGGAAGGGGCAGCCTTGAGGTCAAGGTTGGCACCTGGGCAGGGGTCTGACCCTAAAGCCAACAAGCTCTTCTGCCACACCATGGGGGGGACACTGGTGGGAAACCTGGGTGGGCACTGGGTGGGGGAAAGGGGTTTTCAAGTTCTAAGTATCTCATATGATTGCATTCCTATTGCGGTGGGGGGGTTGGGGGGATGTTCTCCTGCCCCGGGTGCTTCACCCAGAAAGCAGGGTTGGGGAAATAAGGAAAATAAACCAACACATCAGCCCCTCGGGGTGGCCACGTGAACCTCAGACCCTGATTGCTCAGGGCTGGGATTTGAGCCCCTCTCGGGGTCAGACCTGGTGCCCACAGAGCCACGTCCCCACCCAGGACCCTAAAAACTCACTAGATGACCCAAAAAGCAGCCCTGCCTGCACCCAGCTCCAGACCAAAGGATGCTCAAGCTGCAGGACACAAACCCAACCTCCCAAATCCCTCCCAGCTCTGCAGGGGACCCGTTCCCACCCACTGGGCACCCTCACCAGTGGGTGCCACCCTGTCCCTCTGACTCCTCGGGGCTCAAGGTGCCTGTGACACGGGTGGGCCTGGGGGCTCCTTCAGTGCTCCAGGTCTCTGGACCTCTCTGCTCCCTCTTGGCAGGGCTTGGGGAGCCAGGCAGAGCCAGGCACCACACCCCCCCAGTTCCCACGGGCAAGGACAAGCCCTGGCACAGCCCTTGGCTTCCTGGCTGCAGCCCCAGCAGCCTCATTAACTGCAATTAAGCCCGAGTGGGTATTTCCCCCTCCCCACCCACCCACCACCTTCTTGCTCTGGGGGCTGTTGCTTTTAGCCAAAACAAACTGGGAGGTTCCTGGGGCAGCAGGTGGAAAGGCCAAGGGCTGTGTCAGGGATACGAGGACCTCCAGGTCTCCCACAGCTCCCAGTGCCCGCTCCCAGTCCCGTGCTGGGGGCAACCACGAGCCCCTCTTTGCCCCGTGCAACCAGAAGGACCATCCTGCAGCCCCCACCCAGCTTGCTGATGACACTTGTAGGAAATGGGGAACATTCCTGCCCCAAGCTGAGGTGATGTTTTATTGCCCCAGCTCCTCCAGCAACATTTCCAAGCTGGTCTGCAGGTTTGCTGGAGCTCCCCATGCTCCCAGCCTCCCCAGAACCACCAAAGGAGACAACTGAACTGGGCATCTCCTGCTCCCACAGCACCTCTGCTCCCTTGGGTGTCCCACTGCAAGGTGGCCAACATGAACACACCCAACGTGGGGGCCAGGGGGGCTTCAGCCACCAGGGACACCCCAGCAAGGTCATCACCCCACCATCCCTGGAGACCAAGAGGCCTCCCATGAGCCTTGCAGATCATCCATGCTGAGGCTCCAAGAGCTGCCAAGGAATTGCTCCATCACCCTGGCACTGCTGGACACCTCCTGGCAGCAGCCAGGTCTGGGAGCTCCCAGTATTCCCAGCAGGTTGTGAGGGAACACTGGGCTTTGCCAGCACTGTTGGTGGGCTCCACGTTAGGGTACAGAGGGTGTCCCCAAGAATCACAGCATCCTCATGGTTGGAAAGGACCTCTAAGATCACCAAGTCAACACAAAAAGAAACCCCCCTGTGAGTGGCAGATGATCTTTGAGGAGGACAAAGTGATCCACTCTGGGACAAAAAGCCAACAGGGATCCTTCAAGTCCTACTGGGAAACCCAGCAGTGCTGCCCAGTCCTGGGGCTGTCCCAGGACGGGCTCAGCTCCAGCACCCCTGAGGTCTGAATGCAGACCCTTCTGGCTGCCCTGGGGTGATCCCAGCTGAGCTGAGATCCAGGGCAGCCTGAGATGGGCTCTCCCCAGTTTGGCTGCTGCTGGGAAGTGACAATCATCCCAGTAAAACTGGTAGAACTCTCCCACAGAGCTCAGGGATGTGTCACAGGTGATTTCTCCACGCCCTGACCAAGAGCTCTGCTCCAACTCTTTGGGGTTTACTGGTGGTAAAGGGATTTAGCCCCAGCAAATTAAGATCATTTCCCATCTTAATGAATTCTGCTTTCACTTCCTGGCACGTGGGAGCCTGGACTTTGTGTGGCCACAGCAGCTGGAGCTGTGAAAAGGCACAGGAAGGACTTTGCAACGTCTCATTGTCACCAGAGCCCCGTCCACGAGATGAAGGAACTAAAAATATCCCCAACAAAAGCCAGAACCCCCTTTCATGGTCGTGTTTCCCCATCACAAAGCAAGAGGGGACCTTCCCCATTCCCTTCCCCCACCACATGTTCCCTTTAATGCTTTCAGAGGCACCTGAAACCATCCCCACCAGGAGCCCCAAGATGATCCTCCCACTCCCTGCAGCTCCACACGCACGTCCCCACCAAGGCACAGCACTCGGGGTGCTGGTAACACCAGGATCCCACTTTGTCCTCCCCAAATACCTTCAGCTGAGCAGCAGCAGCAACCTCAGGAACAGCCTCACCCCACTGCTGGGAACAAGGGATGCAGCATCATAATAAGCATCATAATAAGGCAGCAGCATCTCCCCCCCAGTCCAGCCACCACCCAAAGCCACGTTGCAGAAGGATCTCATCCAGTGGGGATGCTCAGCAGGGACAAGGGGACAAGGTGCAGGGCCACCAAGGATGTCCAGAGACCTCAGGGATGTCTCTGACCAAGATGCACCAGCCCCTTGACCTGGGTGGTGCTTCCACAGGCTCTAACTGTGCCCCTATTGCTCAACCACCAGCAACAAAACTCCCTTCCCTGCCCACCCCACGTCCCTTGGAGGCAAAAAGGAAGAAGGCTGGAAACATCCTTCCTCTCCTCTGGACAATGAGATGGAAATAGCCAGGGAGGATCAGGCTGGAGCAGCAACAAGGAGCTGCTCCTGCCTCCCAACTTCCTGCCATTGTCCCCCTCCAGCCCAGCCCCGCGCAGCTGCACGACACCAAAACTGCCTCTTTTGGCCCAAAGGAGCAGCCCAAAACACCAACCCCCTGCCCAGCCCAAGGGGGAAAACCACAGGCAGGGACTCCACTGGCACCTGGGATCCCCTGGGCAGGATTTAATCCAGGATCCACTGGGCAGCAGCAGCTCCTGGGGTGGTTCCCTGGTGGTTCCCGCGTTGGGTCCCACAGAGGGGCTGGAAACCAAGAAAGAGGCTTCAAACACCCTGATCAAACCCACCCCTGGGACCACTGGGATTTTCCACTGCATGGAAAAAAAAAAACCCCACCACCACACATGGAATGCAAGGAGACAACAGAAAACACTTCTCCAAGACCCAGCCCAGAACCAGATCCCCCGGGGAGCAAGTTCCACCCTGAATTCCTCTTTGCTGCTCCAAGCAGGAGGTTGAAGCTCCTCCAGCAGCTGGAAAACCCTGCAAGGAGCCAGGGAAACGTGTCCTGCTGCAGCAGAGCTGCTGGTGGCAGCCCCAGCAGGGACAGGGGCAGGAAGGAACCACTCAGAGCCACAAATCAGGCCCCTGAATGGCCAGTTTTGCTCTTCACCTCCCGTCCTGGAGGGGTTTTTAGAGGTGATGGCTTGGAGCTCTTCTTCATGGAATCATGGAATCATGGAATCATGGAATCATAGAATCACAGAATCATGGAATCATGGAATCATGGAATCATGGAATCATAGAATCATGGAATCATGGAATCATAGAATCATGGAATCATGGAATAATAGAATCACAGAATCATGGAATCATAGAATCATGGAATCATGGAATCACAGAATCATGGAATCATGGATTCAATCATAGAATCATGGAATCATAGAATCATAGAATCAATCATAGAATCATAGAATCATAGAATCATAGAATCATAGAATCACAGAATCAATCTTAGGGGTTGGAAGGGACCTCAAAGATCATCTAGTCCAACCCCCCTGCCAGAGCAGGGCCACCCAGAGCACATCACACAATGATGTTTTTCATCATCAGTGATGATTTTCATCATCATCATCAAGCAACTGGTTTGCTTAATTAAAAGATGGATGTATTTAAGTCCACCCAGAGCAGGGAGACAAGTCCTGGTCTCTCCTCACCTGCCCACAAGTGGGGCTGGGCACCCCGGGCTGAGCTGCTCCTGAGCTGCATTTTTGCCCTGCTGCTGAGTTAAAAATAGAAGCCCACCAGCATGATTCTCCTCCCAGCAAACACTGAGCCATGACAACCCCACTGCTGAAAAGCTGAGAGGCTTTTGCTGCAACACAGACCCAGGAGGAAGCTCCAGGAACTCGGGAAGGGAGCACAGCATCCTTGGGAGCAGCTGCATCCTTAAGGGTGGCATGAAACAGCAGGGGTGAACCTGCCCTTCCCACCCCCTGCTCCTCACCTCCCTGGGGGGTTTCAGGTTCCCCCAAAGCTGCTGGAGGCCTCCTGGGGGGTGCAGGGGTTTGCACAACCCTCCCAGAGCTGAAAGCAGAACCTGCTGCCCCCGCTGATGGGGCATCCAACCTGGATGGATGGAGGGATCCCAGGAGGGATGGAGGGATCCCTCCTGGGCTCCCTCCATCCAGGATGGATGCGGGGATCCCATCCTGGATCCCTCCATCCTTCCTGGATCCCTCCATCCTTCCTGGATCCCTCCATCCTTCCTGGATCCCTCCATCCTTCCTGGATCCCTCCATCCTTCCTGGATCCCTCCATCCTTCCTGGATCCCTCCATCCTTCCTGGATCCCTCCATCCTTCCTGGATCCCTCCATCCTTCCTGGATCCCTCCATCCTTCCTGGATCCCTCCATCCTTCCTGGATCCCTCCATCCTTCCTGGATCCCTCCATCCTTCCTGGATCCCTCCATCCTTCCTGGATCCCTCCATCCTTCCTGGATCCCTCCATCCTTCCTGGATCCCTCCATCCTTCCTGGATCCCTCCATCCTTCCTGGATCCCTCCATCCTTCCTGGATCCCTCCATCCTTCCTGGATCCCTCCATCCTTCCTGGATCCCTCCATCCCTCCTGGGATCCAGGATGGATGGAGGGATCCCAGGAGGGATCCAACCTGGGAGGGGTTTTTGTCCTCAGCTTCCCTGGACACTTCCCAGCCCCAGAGGATGATGTGCAGGGCAGCAGGTCCTTCCAGCCCTGCAGGGAGGCCCTAGAGGCAGCTGGAAGCCCCAGCCCATCCCCACCAGCAGCAGCAGTTCTGCATCCCTCTTTTTGGAGGTGCCTTTGGGAAGCATTTTTGCCTCCTTCCCCCCCCTGAAGGGAAGAGCCACCAGTGTGACCTGGGAGGCAGGAGAGCTGCCCTGCCCACCCTGCCCTGCTCCCCATCCATCATCCCTGCTGCCTCCAGAGGGATTGGGGGGGGCCTCAGCCTGAACCTCATTCCTGGAAAGGGAAGATCCCAAGGCAAGCTCTGCCTTTCCATCAGTGTTTGTGCTCAGGTCCCTCCCACCCAACTGGGACCCAGCTCTGGATCCAGTTGCCTTGCTCAGAAAATGAGATGGGAGATGAGAGGGAATGTGTGGGGGTCACTCCCAGCTCTGGGCAGGAAAAGCTGCCCTAGGAGACCCAAAAATCCCACCAGCAAGGGGGTTTCTGTCCTGCCAGTGGCTCTGCAGGGAGGTGCCCGAGGTGGGGATGCCCCAGCAGGACCCACCAGTGACACCCAGGCAGCTCTGAGGGGCACTGGGCTCTGGACTGGGCAGGTCCTGTGGGCACCACGGGCACTGCTGAAGGGGTTTTAGGGCAGATACCAGGAAGAAATTGTACACACTGAGGGTGGGGAGACCCTGGGACAGGTTGGGCAGAGAAGCTGTGGCTGCCCCATCCCTGGGGGTGTTGAAGGGCAGGTTGGCTGGGGCTGGAGCAGCCTGGGCTGGTGGGAGGTGTCCCTGCCCATGCAGGGGGTGGGATCTGGATGGTCTTTAGCTCATGGGATGGGTTGAAGGGACCTCCAAGCCCACCTAGATGCTCCCCTAGATGATCTCCAAGGTGCTGCCCCATCCCTGGAAGGGCTCAAGGCTCTACCAGGGGTCTTGGAGCAGCCTGGGCTGGTGGGAGGGGTCCCTGCCCATGCAGGGGGTGGGATTGGATGGTCCTTAAGGTCCCTCCAACCCAAACCAGCCTGGGATTCTGTGATCATTCCACTCCTCAAGCAAACAGCCTCCGGCTTCCAGCCTTCACCCACCCAACCCCAGGCAGGAGCAACCCCCAGGGGGGTTGGGAGGAGGGCTGAGTGGTCCCCCCAGCCCCCCCAAGGCACCACAACCATCTCCTAGTCTGAGGCTGGAGACACATTCCATCAAGCCCAACTTCCCCTCATCCCCTCCCCTGCTCCCCAGAACAAAACACACACCCAGACACAGAAGGAAACCAGGCAGGGGACTTAAAAAACAACCCAACAGCAACTCAACAACTGTTCCCAACCTTTCCATTCTCCCCAGGAGGCTGCTCTTGCTCCCTGCTGCATCCCCCCCCTGGAGCTGCCCAGTGCCCCTCGGCCATTCCCAGGGGGATCCAGGCTGCCTGGACCACCCTCTCCCCATCCCTCCCAGCTCCCCAGCCTGGAGGAGGTGCCAGGTTTCCCTGGGCTGAGCTCAGATCCCTTGGAAAAGGCTCCAACAGCTTCAGCAGATTTAATTGGAAACACAGCCCGGGTGTTGCAATCCCAGGAATGACTCCAATGGCAGCAACAAATGTTTTCATCCCGAGCTGGGAGCACTCACCCAAGTGGAAGGGTGCATTTTTCTAGCTGTAGCTCACCCCTCCAAGGGCTGGGGGGGGGGGATAAAGGACGTTGCAAACCCCCCCACACCCCTCCATGGGGCAGCTGCTCCAGCACTGGCGTCACCAGGAGCTGCTCCAGGGATCCCTCTGGACACACCACAGGGGGACAACCCAAGGTTTGGCCACATCCATCTCCCCTGCCAGCCCCTCACCATCCCTGCCTGGGATCTGCAGCCTCCTCTGCCAACAGGAGGAGGTGGGAGAAGAGGAGGGGACGTGGGGGTCCCTCTCTTCAAGTCACCAGCCCCATGGGTGGCCATGGGGCCAGCACCACAGCTCTGGAGCTCAGGGACCAGCTCTTCCACAGGGTCCTGCTGTGCCCCAGCACATCTTCTTGCAGTTTCCCAAAAGGCCATTTTCTCTCCCCAAAGGTGCAGGAGGCCCAGCTCCTTTGG
This sequence comes from Chaetura pelagica, assembly GCF_000747805.2. NCBI lineage: Eukaryota > Metazoa > Chordata > Aves > Apodiformes > Apodidae > Chaetura > Chaetura pelagica. The sequence continues at coordinate 100,617 of NW_009952703.1, forward strand.
CTCCTTCCATCAAGGCTGGAAGTCCCTGCACTGCACAGCCCCTGCCTCCCCCCTGCCCACACACACCAACCCTCACCCTGCAGGGTCCAGAACCTGCTCTGCCTGAAGGGCAGGGGCTCCAGGGGATGAAAGGCTCCATTGCTGTGCCCACAGTGCCAGGAGGTGACTCTTCTGCTCACTTGGCCTCCCAGTCACACCAGTCAGGGCCTTCCTGCCACTCATTTAGATATTCTGACTCAAGGAAACCAGCAGGAGCTGCTGCTCATGGAGCTTTGCTCATCCCAGGGGTGTTTCTTTGGGAGATCTGGGTCTCTCCCCCCTGGGAGAGCTGCCCTGAGAGCAGCAGGAAAGCAACCAGTGGCACGTTAACTGGGAACCTCTTTTCTAAACTGGGCTGGGAGTACCAGACTGGGCAGCAGGTGGGTGAGCTCTGGGAAAGGTCTCATGGCTCATCCTCAGCAGAGCTGCTGTGGGAAGGGGGATGTGGAAGCCACATGGGCAGAGGGGGAAGCTGGGGGGGTTGTGCAGGACGTGCAGGTTTCTGCAGACACAGCACACACACCCAAGCTCAACCCAGGCCTGGCCCACAAATCCTTCTGCATGTCTGTGTGTCCCACCTCCAGATGTGCCAGCACCCCATCCTACACCCTGCACCCCTCCCAGGCTGCTCCTGACACACCCTGCACCTCCTCTGCTGGCACCTGGTCCCAGACACTGGGAGAGGAGCTCTCCTTGCCAGCACCCCAAGTCCTGGGTGCCAGCACCCTAACCCCTCTGAGCCAGCACCCCAACTCCTGGGTGCCAGCACCCCAACCCTCAGTGCCAGCACCCCAACCCCTCTGTACCAGCACCCCAAGTCCTGGGTGCCAGCACCCCAACCCCTCTGTACCAGCACCCCAACTCTCTTTCATTTAAAAAAATAATAGTTTTTTTTCCATCCTGCCTAAGTTGATGACCAGCCTGGGGAGTGTCAGTGGTGTCTGGTGAGATTCTGATGGTTCATGGAAAACATCTGCTCCTCTTCACTCTGCTGAGAACAGTCTTCCCCTGGCCTTGTCCCCAGCAGAGATCTGTAGTAGTGAGAGCTGTAGCTGACAGTGCAACCATGCTCACACAGACTTCCCAGGGTCTCCTTCCAAAAACCTCAGCTCCTCCCTCTCAAGGCACTCAATTATGTTTTTACTCTGCATGGTGATCAATCCTGCATCCACTTGTACCTGAGACCTGAGGGCCAGTGGTCCTGCTTGATGCAAAACCCTTCCTGGGCTCTCCTGACTGTGCAGAAATGCTGGTGGTTCCTCTGTTGTACAGCAAACCCTGTGAGCAGATCTGCAAAGATGAATCCAGGAGTGGCAGGAAGGAATAACTTCCAGTCACTTTTATTCCTAAAGGGCTCTTTCCTTTCCCTGCTGGCTGGCTCCTCTTGGTCTGTGCTATCAGGGAGCAGCATCTTATGCTGAGTCCTGCTTTGGGCTGACTTGTTTTGTTTCTGCTTCAGAGACCTGTGAATTCTCTTGAGTTCCAGGCCAGTGAGCAAAGCTGTAGCAAGGATTTGGCCTTGCAGCCTTCCTAACCTGTGTGAGTGTCCTCACGACTGTGCCCTTAGCAGGTTCCAACTTATCTTGGTGTAAAAGTGCCATCCCAGGCCTGAGAAAACAATGACAAATTTTGCTGAAGCTGATACACCTACAAAAGCAATGAACACTATCCAGAGGAGGAATGTGCAGCAGAACACAGATGGACCTCAGGGCAGCACTGACAGCCTGCCCATCAGACCCAGCTGCTCAGCCAGTCAGGGCTGACCTGCCCAAGTGGTTCCTGCTCTGGGAGTGGACAAGTCTGCTCAGATGCTTTCCACAGGCCAGTCTGACAGTTTATGGACTGCAAAACCTCCTCATGCCTGGCAGTGCACTCGTTGCATCCTTCCATGTGTGCACACAGTGCAGCATTCCTGTCTGCAGCCCGTGCTACCAGCAGCCTGGTGCTGGAGCTGCAGCAACCTGTGCTGCAGCCACTTGGGTGCACTTAGCAATCTCCTCTCTCTGTGGTGCTTCATACTGATTTACAATCTCTGCTGTTCCCAAAGGCAGCTCAGGAAATTGCTCTGCTCCAAGGTGATGTTCATAAGTTTCCTTTCCTAGCACAGCTCAGCCTTCTCCTGAGTTTGCCAGGACCCTGGGACCAAAAGCTGCACCTGCCCTGGTGCTGCCCTTTGGCTGAGATTGCACGTGGAGCTGCCACTGTTTCCTCAGGGCTGAATCACTTGTGGTATTTTGCCTCAAATAGAGGGTTTGGGTTTTTTTGTACCATCTTGGGAAGTGTCCTCGATGCTGCCCCTTAAGAGCTCACAAACTCCTGGAAAACATGTATCTGGACCACACTTGCTGTTGGGATGTCTGTGTACCCCTTCTCCAGGCATTTGGTCAGCTTTTAATTTCTAGGAGAGCTGAGGGGTATCAACACACTTTCCCCACAAGTTCATCCCACCTGCACCCAGCTCCACTAGTCCAGGAGTTGCTGCACCTTGGGTTTCAGCTCTGGGTAGCACTGGTGTCACTGCCCCCTCCATCCCTCCTGCCCCCTCCATCCCTCCTGCCCCTCCATCCCTCCTGCCCCTCTCCATCCCTCCTGCCCCTCCATCCCTCCTGCCCCCTCCAGCCCTCCTGCCCTCCCCCAGCTCAGCCCCAGTCCCCTTTTTACCCCCCAAGCAGGTCACACTGGGAAATGCAGCAGCTCTTAGGAGGAGAAGGGAGGGAGACACGAGGAGGGCAGAGTGTGGGGGAGGGAAGGATGGGGGGGTCCTAACGAAGCACCAAACCCACCTGGACATGCATGGGGGTCTCCCCACAACTTCTCTTGCCAGAATGACCTCGGGAAGAGCCCCAGTTTCTATGTAAACACCTCATCTCTCACCCCAGCTTTCCAGTTCACAGAGGGGACAATGATCTCAACCATTCCCAACTGTTCATTTCACGTGGCCAAACCCTCCAGAGGAGCCTCCCAGGACATTCTCACCCCTGGACCTGTCCTGGCCCAGAGGGGAGGTCTTGCTGCTGCCCTCCAAGGCCACCACCTGGCCCAGCAAGGGACCAACCTGCTCCCACATCATCCCAGCATCATTTGGGGAGCCCTGTCTGCCCCCTGTGCACCCACCAGCACAGGGTTCGGGTGCTCTGTGCCCCCCTCAGAATTTCCCCACCTCTCCATATCTTTCCAAAAGCCCCAGAACCAGGAGCTGGAGGTTCCTGCAGGGGGAGGGGATGGTTCTGGGACAGGACACTGAGCCACAGCCACCCCTGTGCTCGTCCATGGCTGCTCATCCCACCCCAAGCACAGCTCCAGGTTCCCACCCAAACCCTGGGCCCAGCAGCTCCAGCCCTGCCCAAAGGAGGAAGCTGGGAACTCCCCTAAGTGAGCACAGCTCTTGTCTCCCTGCCCCACACCTTCCTGCTCTCCTCCAGTTTGCCCCAAAAGGCCTCGGGCTCTGCCAGCCACCGCCAGGGGCTGGGGGAACCCCCAGATTTGGGGGGAACCCCCAGCTCTGGGAACCCTCAGCTTTGGGAACCCTCAGCTTTGGGAACAACCCTCAGCTCTGGGAACAACCCTCAGCTCTGGGAACAACCCTCAGCTTATGGGAACAACCCTCAGCTTTGGGAACCCTCAGCTTTGGGAACAACCCTCAGCTTTGGGAACCCTCAGATTTGGGAACAACCCTCAGCTTTGGGCACAACCCTCAGCTTTGGGCACAACCCTCAGCTTTGGGAACAACCCTCAGTTTATGGGAACAACCCCCAGCTCTGGGAACAACCCTCAGCTCTGGGCACAACCCCCAGCTCTGGGCACAACCCCCAGCTCTGGGAATGCTGCCTCTGCAGTGCTGCAACTCAGGAGATGCTCATCATCCAAAGTCAGCTTTTAAGGGGTAGGGGGAGGTGGATTAACCAGTCTGGTTTAGAAACTGACCCTGGACACAGACAGCAGTGGCCAAACTGCCCACCCTGCAGCCCCCAGGAGCTGTAACCCAACCTCCCTTCCTCCTTCTCCTCCT
>NW_009952703.1:104727-105995 GCF_000747805.2 Chaetura pelagica
AACAACCCTCAGCTCTGGGAACCACCCTCAGCTCTGAGAACCCTCAGTTTATGGGAACCCTCAGCTTTGGGAACAACCCTCAGCTCTGGGAACAACCCTCAGCTCTGGGAACCCTCAGATTTGGGAACAACCCTCAGCTTTGGGAACCCTCAGATTTGGGAACAACCCTCAGCTTTGGGCACAACCCTCAGCTTTGGGAACAACCCCCAGCTCTGGGAACAACCCTCAGCTCTGGGAACCCTCAGCTTTGGGAACAACCCTCAGCTTTGGGAACAACCCTCAGCTTTGGGAACAACCCCCAGCTTTGGGAACAACCCCCAGCTCTGGGCACAACCCCCAGCTCTGGGAATGCTGCCTCTGCAGTGCTGCAACTCAGGAGATGCTCAGCATCCAAAGTCAGCTTTTAAGGGGTAGGGGGAGGTGGATTAACCAGTCTGGTTTAGAAACTGACCCTGGACACAGACAGCAGTGGCCAAACTGCCCACCCTGCAGCCCCCAGGAGCTGTAACCCAACCTCCCTTCCTCCTCCTCCTCCTCCTCAGCCCCGGTCCCTTTGCTCCCAGGGTTCCTGCAATTCCTGGCCCTGGGCTCCCGATGTGTTGAGCAGTTTCCTCCACCATCTGGGCTCCATTTAGGGGAGCTGATGGTTTTCACAGGGCTGTAATCTAAACTTTGGCCTGGAGTTTCCATCCCACGTTACCAGCATCTCACCACCCAGCCCGGCTGGGCTGCCTGGTTCTTGTCCCCACAGCTCCATCCCCCTGGGAATTGTGCTGCCAGGAAGAGAATCAGGGATCCCTCTGCACCCACCCCCTGCAGATCCAGGGAGGCACTGACCCTGCCCGTGGGCAAGAGCTGGGAGATGACAGAACCACATGGGTTGGGTTGGAGGGACCTTCAAGAGCATCTGGATCCAACCCCCTACCATGGGCAGGGACACCTCCCACCAGCCCAGGCTGCTCCAAGACCCCTGGTAGATCCTTGAACCCTTCCAGGGATGGGGCAGCATCTTGGAGATCAACTGGTAGAGCATCTGGGTGGGCTTGAAGGTCCTTTCCAACCCCATCCAACCTGCCCTTGGACACCCCAGGGATGGGGCAGCACCTTAAAGATCATCTGGTGGGATCATCTGGGTGGGCTTGAAGGTCCCTTCCAACCCAAACCATCCCATGAGCTAAAGACCATCTAGATCCCACCCCCTGCATGGGCAGGGACACCTCCCACCAGCCCAGGCTGCTCCAGCCCCAGCCAACCTGCCCTTCAACACC
>NW_009952703.1:106670-110235 GCF_000747805.2 Chaetura pelagica
CCAACCTGCCCTTCAACACCCCCAGGGATGGGGCAGCCACAGCTTCCCTGCCCAACCTGGCCCAGGGTCTCCCCACCACTCACAAGGAAGAATTTCCTCCTCATGTCTGATCTAAATCTCCCCTCTTCAAGTTATTAACCCCCTGTCCTCTTGCTACAGGCCCTTGACCCCAGGAAGGGCTCATCAGATCACAGGAGTCGAAGCCCTAAATGAACATTATCCAGGTTCCATCACTACCAGCAGGAAATCCTCCTCATTTTTGGCCTTAAATCCCACCCTTCTATCCATCCAGACTCTTTCAGGAGCCTCAGGTCCTGCAAACAGGGCTGGAAGCTGCTGTTTGGAGGGGCTGCTGTGGAGGCAGGGGATGGGACCCGAGAGCCAGGCAAACATCCAGCGTGCAGCACCCCCAGTCTGCTGCTGCCCTGCTTCCCCCAGACACCTTTGCCAACCAAGTCCTACCTCTGTCTCCACCAGCAGAAACCCCTGAGCACCACTGCTGAGTTTGCAGCCCCCTGAGACATGGGGGGGACATTTCCAGCAGCAAGAGCTGGGCTCCCAGGAGCACGTCAAGACACCCAGTTGGGACTGGGCCACCACCAGACTGTTCCCCACCCTCTGAGGCTCCCAGCACAGCAGACATCAAAACACACAGTGTCTTTAGCACAGGGGTAACCCCAGCCCTGGGCAACACCAGTGTCTTCCAGCTCCTATTCCCTCTGAACAACCACCCAGGCTGAGGGAGGTTGGTGGCCCCTCTGGGTGGCTCAACAAGGCTCCTGTCCCTTCAACAAGTGCTGGAGTGACCAGTCACTGTCCCAGCAGGGGATGCTGGCACTGGCAAAGGGTGCAGAGCCCAGGGGCAGGCAGCCCCCACCACAGCACGGGGGCTAAAAACCAGCATGGGGGCTAAAAACCAGCAAGGAGCCCCCCCCCAGTTATCCCTGACCTGCCAAGGTTCCCCAGCACTGCCCACAGGGGCAGCACATCCTGCAGCAGGGAGGCTGCTCCCAGCACTGCTGGGGGAGCAGAAGCAGCCCCCCCAGACCCCCCTCTGCCCCCCAACATGTCCACACCAGCCTCTCCATCCTCCTCCAGCAGCTGCTGGGTGGGCAGAGCCCCAGGCAGCACCAGAGGAGCAGCCCTGCTCTCCTGCCAGGCAGCCCAGGCAGCTCCATCCCAGCCACCCCACCAGGCTCAGCCAAAACCAAAAAATAATGTTTTCATACTTGACTTTTCAGGCAGGATTTAGTCATTTGTGGACACGGGGGCTTGGCAGGGTGGAGCTGCCTCCACTTACCCACCCCAGCAAAGCAGCTGTTGACAGTGGCAGAGCCAGAAGAGGGAAGGAGAGAGCTGTGATTGAATCCAGGTGGATCATTACTGCTCCCCTTACGGAGCATCCAGCTGGCCAGGAAGGGGGGGATTCACCATCCACACACCCCCCTGGCACTCAGGGCAGCACCCCCAACCTCCCAGGGCCATGAGCCACCAGCTCCAACCCAGCAGGACTTTCACCCCATCTACCTAATGGCTAAAAAATGAGTTGTAGGCAGAAAAGCCAAACCCTCCCTGAGCACACGTGCTTGAAGGCAGCAGAGTGGCTGAGACCTGGTCTGTCGTACTAGAAAAGCAGGTTCCAGCCCCAGCTCTCAAGGTTGTACAAGGCCTGTTTGCTCACCCTGTGCTGGGCACTCAGAACCAGCCCCACACAGGCAGGGAGGCCAGAAGTGAAGCAGGAATTGGCAGGGGATGGTGGCTGGAAGCTGGGGGGGCCCTCAGGAATCCTCCATGCAGAGGTTCTCATGGGAGGAATGAAGGAAACAGCTTCTGTCACCACTCTTAGGAATGCCTCTCTAGTTCCTCACCTCCTCACCTTGGTCCTAAAATCCCCTTCCAAGCATCCCAAGAGCCTTGGCCAGCCCAGCTGCAGAGCAAGCCCAGCTCCAGGGAGCCCCAGGGAAGTCACCACCAAAGCCAAAGGAGACTTTACTGACATCCTAAAACCCTCCATACACTTTACTGCAGCCCACAGAACCTGCCAGCCCAGCTCCAAGCAGCCAGGACAGCCTGCAGGTCTTCTCCAGAGGAGTCACAGTGCCCAGAGCCCTTGCAAAAGGGTTGATTTAATCCCCCAGCTCTGCTTAGCAAGTCACCAGCAAGGCTTGTCCCTGCTACCATGCAAAGGGCAGAGCCACCTTCACCTTCCAGGGCCTGGCCTGCTGGAAAGGATGGACTTCTGCCTCACCAACATGTCCTCATTGCCCTCTCTTGGCCTTGATAGAGGGTCTTGGGTGTGGGATGAGACCAACTGGGAGGGCAGGTGATGAAGGCAGCTCCACCAACACCTCTGGTTTGCAGGAGTGTGGTGGCTCCCAGCATCCCACCAGGACAATGGTCTCCCCAGTCCCATGGTGGTTCCCAGCATCCCAACAGGACAATGGTCACCCCTGTCTCATGGTAGCTCCCAGCATCCCAACAGGACAATGGCTTCCCCAGCCCCAGAGCTCCCCGCATCCCACCAGGACAATGGTCTCCCCAGTGCCATGGTGGCTCCCAGCATCCCAACAGGACAATGGTCTCCCCAGTCCCAGAGCTCCCAGCATCCCACCAGGACAATGGTCTCCCCAGCCCCAGAGCTCCCAGCATCCCACCAGGACAATGGTCTCCCCAGTGCCATGGTGGCTCCCAGCATCCCACCAGGACAATGGTCTCCCCAGTGCCATGGTGGCTCCCAGCATCCCAACAGGACAATGGTCTCCCCAGTCCCATGGTGGCTCCCAGCATCCCACCAGGACAATGGTCTCCCCAGCCCCAGAGCTCCCAGCATCCCACCAGGACAATGGTCTCCCCAGCCCCATGGTGGCTCCCAGCATCCCACCAGGACAATGGTCTCCCCAGTCCCAGAGCTCCCACAGCACCCACAGTGGGTGCAGTGCCCTGGGCAGGCTCTGCAGCCACACACTCTGAAGAACTGAACACAATTTCTTAAAAAAAAGGGAAATTGCACAAAAGGACAAGGAGTTTTCCCCATCCATCACGTGCCTGAGCCTGTTGCTGCTGCTTCTGAGCAGCTCCACCAACCTGAGGACACAAACTGGGAGGAGGACCAGGCTGCAGGAGGGCAGGCCAGGCTCTCCACGCTTCCCCCAGACCACTCAGCAACACCAGACCCTCCTGCTGGTGGGACTGGGCTCCTCTGTGCAGAAGGAGGACAAACCAAGTCTAATCTGGAGCAGCAGGAGGAGGAGGGAAGGGGAGAAAAGCTGCCCAGTTCATCTCAGCAAATGAGCTGTGGTGCAACTCCCCACCTTCATGGCAGGTTAAAACTCATCAGGCACGAGCCCAGGGCTTATCTGCTGCTCCCCTCCCTTCTCCCACATTTCTGTTGCTCGACCAACACCACTTATCTACAAATCCTGCCTCTTAAACCAGCAAAGCCACAGCAGGGCTCCTGCAGGGTTGGCACTGGCTTCAGGTGTCCCTTTGCTGAAGGGGAGAGCCCCAGGGGATGCCAAGAGCACCACACACCTCTGCCTTCACAGCCTGCTCAGTGCATGAGTCC
>NW_009952703.1:112935-116847 GCF_000747805.2 Chaetura pelagica
CTGCTGTCACCATGAAGCTGCCACCACCACCATGAAGCTGCCACCACCACCATGAAGCTGCTGCCACCACCACGATGCTCCCCGGGCAGCATCCGCGTTTACACACGGTGATCAAACCACTCCAAGCCTCCCAAAGGCCAAATTCCCCCAGGAGCCAAGGGCAAAGCAGGCACGGGGCAGGTCTTCAAGGAAAGGGAATCACTCCAGGAGTTGGGCTTCAGACCCAAGCGTGGGATGCAGCTCAGAGACACAGGAATCCAGGGAGGCAGCGAAGGGATCAGCAGCACAAACCCATTAAGCTCTGGCCACTGGCAGAAGTTCTTCCAGAGGAGCCTCTGTGCCCTCCAGGCAGACTCCCCAGCAGTTGTACAGCTGTCCCGAGTTTGAAAGGCAGATAAGGCTCCAATGATTCACTCACTGTAAACCTTTATTTGTCCTTGCTAACCCAGAAGGAGCCAGCAGCTGCTAATGCTCAACTGGGCCAGCTCCCAGGCCTGCAAAAATGGGCTTCAGGAGGAACTGACTGTTCAAAAAGCAATCCTAGAAGAGAGAGTTAGAAAGAGGGAGTGCAGGGCAGCACAGGAGGAAGAGGAAGCCAGAGAGCAGCTAAAAATAAATGTTAAAAAAAAGCAGCCAAGCACAGGACAAAGGACTGGGCTGCACGTGACCGGTACCCGCAGCGTGGGCAGGATGCGACCTCGGGGCTCTGCTCAGCATCACTCCCCAGCAACCCCACGTAGAGCCCCAGCCACCTCCCAGCACCTCCCAGCCCCAGGACAGGCTCCTTCCTCCCATAACTCCCTGAGGATGATGCTCCTGCTGGTGGCCCAGCACCCGGTGCCTGGGTGGAAACTCATCCAAGCCCAGCACCAGGTGCCCGTTCCACTCCTGGGTGGAAACTCATCCAAGCCCAGCACCAGGTGCCCGTTCCACTCCTGGGTGGAAACTCATCCAAGCCCAGCACCAAACAGCTTCAACAGTAGCTGGAGAAAGTTAGAGGAAGTCTGGAAAACAAGATCTCTCCCCAAAAGCCATCTCAAAACCAGCTACATCCTGCAGGAGGAGTAGGGAGGGGTCTCCCTGCACCCATCCAGGCAGCACCTTCCTCAGGCCTGAGCAAGACGTAAATGGTGGGATCCCAAAACCAGCCAGGAATGGCTGGGCAGGTACCAGAGGAGCCTGGTACAACTGGGACTGATGCTGCCTGCTCTAACCTCTGCCTACAAGGCTGGGGAAGCTCCCACACAAGGCCACACGGGTCACCAAAACCTCAGAGCCCTCAACCTGCCCCAGTGGGGGCCACGACCACCAGGCACGGACCAGACCCACGTGAGACCCACCCCCCACGTGCCCCACGGACGGATGCTCCTTCAGCCAAACCTCCTGAGCAGCCAAGGCTTCACCACGGGAGGAAAAAATCCCCCCAAGGGACAGGGAAAGCACTTACAGGACGGGCTGAACATCAGCAGCCTGGCCGAGCCCTCCAGCCTGGGTGCGGGGGTCTGAGAACACCCGGCCGGTTCCGCTCCCGGGAAGCTCCTCATCCCACCTTCACCTCTGCTTGGCTCCCGCCGCGCACGGATCCGCTCGCCGGGGCAGCAGGAGGACACGTCTGGCCAGGAGGACACATCTGATAAGGCTGCTGGAGGTGAGGAGGGGAGGCAAGCGACTGCCCCTGAGCCGCTCGGATGCACCAGCTCCGGCAGCTCCTGTTTCATCCCCAGGCGCGTGTGGCTCCCTCTGAGCTCCCAGTTCCCGGGCTGCTGGGCAGGGCTCTGCCCCAGCCATCCCTTCCCAGCTGCCAGGGAACACAAACAAACCTCCTGCATGGTCCAAGCCCTGCTGGTCTTCACCCTACGGTCCCGGAGCTCATGGCTACTGAGCAAGGCGGCTCGCTGGGCTCGCCAGCGAGCTAAGAATAGAGACCTTGAAGTGAAACCTGCTGGGATTGGCAGCTATTTCGGGCACGCTCGGTCGGCGGGGCAGTGTGACATAAGAGGATATAAAGAGGAAACTCTGCACAACAAATCTCACCTCCCCAAGAAAGACCAAGGGTGACAGAAGGTAGAGCCGCCGCGCCGCGTGTCGGGGCTCAGCGGACGCCGTGACCCGGCTCCAGGGGCATCTCCCCCTGGCTTGGCCAACTCATTCCTCAAAACCCAAGCCTGTGGGTCCGTGTTGGCAGCAGCGTGACACCCAGCAGGGTGTCCCCTGGCCCAGCACCAGCCCTGCCCTGCCCTGAGCATCCCCAGGACCTGCTGAGCCCAAGCAAAGCCAGACCTCAAAGGGCGTCAGCCCAGCGTGGTCACTGCTTCTCCCTGCTTGGCACCCAGCAAAACCCCAGCAAACCCCAGCAAAACCCCAGCAAACCCCAGTAAAACCCCCCTCCTGTGCTGCCTGCACAGCCCACGCTGAGCAGAGCACGTTGCTGCAGGCCCAGCCTGCACAGGCACCTTCATGGAGCAGAGCAGAGCTGAGCTCCTGCTGCCACCCAGCCGAGCCTCCAAGGCGGCAGACACGACCAAACCAACCAGACCAAGCACCCACAAACCCCAAACCCTGCTTTCTAAGGTCCAGCAGAGCCTCAGCAGCTCTTCAGGGCTGAAGAAAGGGTTGCAATCATGCCCAGTCACCAGATGTGCTTAGGAAAGATCTGGTCTCGGGCTGGCAACCAACCCTGAGATTAATGTAAGGAAATGTAAATGCAATCCTCAGAGCGGATTTGATTTCAACCCTTAGATACTGGGAAAACAAACAGACTAACTAGAGTCTCTGGAAGTCAGACTCACCACCTGAAACCAGTCCCTGCAGCAACTCTCCCAGCAGATCCACCTCGTCAGCATGTGTGCTGGAGGGCTCGTGATGCCAGGATATGGTGCCAGCTCACTCAACAGCTAAAAATATATTCTCTCCTGTCTTTTGGACAGGAACAAGTCATAAGCAGGGACTGAGAGAGCCTACAGTGCTAAATCATTGAATTCCCCAAACACACCAGCTTAGTCTGTTAGACAAACATCCTCCCAAACTCACCCAGGGCATCCGAGGGAACAGGGCACCTCCAATTCCAGCCCTGATCTGCTTATTAAGGCCTCTGTCCAACTGCCTGTGTTAAACCAGGGGTTCAAAGAGCCTGAGAGCTCTGAATAAAGATCACAAGCCCCAGATCTGCTTGACACTGCAGTTCCATTATTGCAGAGGGCTGAGCCAGGGCTGCTGGCCCCTCTGCCAGCCCCACGCCAGCAGTGACAGCCCCGGGGCTGCATGAACCCTGACAAACCCCAGCCACCCTGGCAGGGAGTGTCCCCCAGCCTGGGGAACCCTTCTGCTGGGACATGGTCACCTCCAGCTCTGCAAACTGTGCTGGTTTTGGGGACACACACACACACACACACACACACACACAGCCGTGCTGCCAAGGAGGGTGAGGAGGATCCAGCCTGTGTCAGCCCCAGGGCCACCAAAAGTGGCTTCCTCAGGCTCTGATGGGCCATGGAGAGCTGTGCTCACTGCCAGGCTTGGTCTTTGCAGAGATCATGCTCAGGGCAAACAGACCAGACTGCCAGTCTGCCCACCAGCACCTCCACAACCCCCCCCCTCTTGGAAGAGGGAGAGGGGCAGGATCCTGCAGGACCCTGAGCTGAGCAGGAGGCAGGAGCTGAGCCCCAGGTCACCCCTCCAGCCCTGACACCCCTGGGACAACAAGGACAAGGAGGCCAGAGGACCAAGGGTGAGCACAGAGGGAAGGCAGAAAGGACAAGGCAAAAAAACCTGTGGCTGAGCAAGGGGAAGGGGAGGATGGTGCTTCTGCTCTGGGCTCCAGGGGAGGGGGAGAGCAGGGAAACTGTCCCACCCCAGGGACAGCCTCCCTGCTGGGAATATTCCCACCCCACAGCCACTGGGAGATAATACTGC
>NW_009952703.1:117581-118517 GCF_000747805.2 Chaetura pelagica
CCCCCCCCCCACCCCCACGCCAGCAGTGACAGCCCCAGGGCTGCAGGGACCCTGACAAACCCCAGCCACCCTGGCAGGGAGTGTCCCCCAGCCTGGGGAACCCTTCTGCTGGGACATGGTCACCTCCAGCTCTGCAAACTGTGCTGGTTTTGGGGACACACACACACACACACACAGCCGTGCTGCCAAGGAGGGTGAGGAGGATCCAGCCTGTGTCAGCCCCAGGGCCACCAAAAGTGGCTTCCTCAGGCTCTGATGGGCCATGGAGAGCTGTGCTCACTGCCAGGCTTGGTCTTTGCAGAGATCATGCTCAGGGCAAACAGACCAGACTGCCAGTCTGCCCACCAGCACCTCCACAAACCCCCCCCTCTTGGAAGAGGGAGAGGGGCAGGATCCTGCAGGACCCTGAGCTGAGCAGGAGGCAGGAGCTGAGCCCCAGGTCACCCCTCCAGCCCTGACACCCCTGGGACAACAAGGACAAGGAGGCCAGAGGACCAAGGGTGAGCACAGAGGGAAGGCAGAAAGGACAAGGCAAAAAAACCTGTGGCTGAGCAAGGGGAAGGGGAGGATGGTGCTTCTGCTCTGGGCTCCAGGGGAGGGGGAGAGCAGGGAAACTGTCCCACCCCAGGGACAGCCTCCCTGCTGGGAATATTCCCACCCCACAGCCACTGGGAGATAATCCTGCAGAGCAGACACTGTCCCTGCTCTGTCCCCTGCACCGTGGGGGCCTGGAGCTGTGAGCAAACCTGGGGCATCTCCATCAGCCTGGGAGTGCAGGGAGAAGAAATTCAGAGCAACCCTCACTTGGTCTGAAGCAGCTGCTGGGAAGTGAGGAGCTCCTGGTTCTCTGGGTGCCCCAGGCTCAGCCCTTGTGCAAAGGCTGAAAAAGCAGCTTCAGCACCAGCCCCAGCAACAGCCCCAGCAACAGCTCCAGCA
>NW_009952703.1:119562-128614 GCF_000747805.2 Chaetura pelagica
CCAGCACCAGCACCAGCCCTGCTCTGCTCCATCACCAGCACCATCTCTGCCCCAGCACCAGCTCCAGCCCTGCTCTGCCCCAGCTCCAGCACCAGCACCAGCACCAGCTCTGCCCCAGCATCAGCACCAGCCCTGCTCTGCCCCAGCACCAGCACCAGCTCTGCCCCAGCATCAGCACCAGCCCTGCTCTGCTCCATCACCAGCTCCAGCCCTGCTCTGCTCCATCACCAGCTCCAGCCCTGCTCTGCCCCAGCACCAGCACCAGCCCTGCCCCAGCACCAGCACCAGCCCTGCTCTGCCTTCCCCTGTGTAAGATTCTCCCTTCCAGGACTCAAGCACATCCCCCAACCACTCCCAGCTCCACATCCCAACTCCTTCCCGCAGCACTGGGCATCCTGCTCCTCCCTGGGGGCTGCCCTGGTGTCCTGTTTCACCCTCCATGGAGCTGAACTGCTGGACCATGGGATGCTCTGGAGGCTCCTTGGATGTGCTGCTGGCTCTCAGGGGTGACCCAAGCCACAGGCTGACATCCTTCCAGCTACCACAGGAACACACACTGGACCAGGACACATTCCTGTTTCCTTTCTACCCAAGCCCAGGACGCCCCTTGCAGAGGGGGAGCTGTGGGAGGACTGGGTGCAGTTAAAGGGGAACGGGAGGAAGAGAATAAACGAGGCAAAGGAAAGAGAGGAAGGTGGGAAAGCAGCTGGATGAGAAGTCCAGGATCACGTAACGTGGCCCAGTGAATCAGCAGAGGCAAGAGCCATCCTGCCAAGAGCCCCAAAGCCCCAGGAAGCCCAACCTGCTGATTTCGTGCCTTACAACGTCAAGTCATTTCTAAAACAAGCCAAAGTTTGGGTCCTGGTTTTGAGGTATCACTTCAGGACAGCTTCAGCAAACCCACAGAGCTTTTCTGACCCTAAGTGACATGCTGTGATGCAAAAAGGGCTCAGAAGAGCACCCAGCTCCCAGTGCCAACTGGGAGCTCCAGTCCCGTGGGCAGGGGATGCTCCAGGCAGGAGCTGCTGGGGGGACACCCCACACACCTGAAACATCTCCCCATCGAGAGAAACGAGCCTCTTGTGGAGGGCAGGGTGAGATACTCCCAGTCTTCAGCTCTTCCTCCAACTCCTGTATCTCCTCCTTCCCATTCCCCACCTCTGGCACCCACCTGGCACAGAGTCCCTGTCCCCTGGAGCACCCAGTGTCACCTACTGCAGCACAGGGAGGCCACGGGGTGAGTGGGACTGCCTGCCAGAGCAGCAGCACTGTTTGTTTTGCACTGATGGGAGCAGTGTTTTTGATCCAACTGTGCAAGGCAGCCTGGTGGAAGAGCTAAATTCTCCTGCTGGCACAGGTTCCTGCTCCTGGATCCAAACACCTCACGGGAGGGAGCCCAAGACAGGAGGGAGCAGGATGGGCTGGGACTCTGCTGAGGTGCAAGAAGGAAGCCAGCCTGCCACTGAGGAAGACTCCATCCTTGGAGACACCTTCATCACTCTTGCACTGACAACAGAGAGCACCAGGCACCACACTCAGCCTTGCATGTGGATGGACTGAACTCCCAGGATGAGGGAAGTCAGACCCAGGATGGATGTGCTGAGGTGTCCATGTGTGGCAGAGCTGCACCCCCTCCCTTTGGGGGCAGGACCCCCGTGGAGACCCTCACTCAGGACATCCCCTCCCTGCTGAGGGGACCCCTTTGGGTGACAGCAAAGCACTGACTCAGGGCTCTTTCCTCAGCATCCTGAGATATTGCCCAACAGGGAGCAGAGTGACAGAGCCACACAGCACTTCCCAGCCCTGCCACCTCATCCTCTCACTTACGGGCACTCGTGCATCACGCTGAGCATTCCCCACCTCCAGCCCCCTCTGCCAAGGGCTCATGTCCCTTGGCACCAATTCCTCCTCCAAGGTGAGCCTGGGAAATTGCCCAAGTCAGTTCAGCAAGTGCTTGGGCTCCGTTTGCTGTTTCCAGTTTGACAACTGGGGCAGTGCCACCCAAGCATTCCAGCTTCACTTGCTCTGGCTAAACTCAAACGACTTGAGTCCTGCACAACAACCAGCAGGCTCAGGGCTGCCTAAATTCAGCACACATCCATTCAGTGTCAGCAACTGCTGCTATATCTGGAAGGCAGTTTCAAGGGAAGACAGAGAGGAAAACCAAAACCCTTTGCACCCACTCTGCAGAGCCGCACTGCTCCCTTCAACCTCCACCCAAGTTCTGCTGCTGAAAGGTAATGTCAGCAGCACTGGCAAACTCACACTGCACCCCAGGAGCCCCTGCACACCTCCTGAACCCTGCACACCCCCTTGAAAGCTTCAGAATACCATCCCATTGTGCAGCAAATGGACCAGCTCAGCCCTCCTCTCAGGGACCAGGTTCTCCCGAACACACATCAGGCCCCAGGATTCAGCCCCCAAAGAGGGGGGAGTGGGGTGGCCAGGAACAAACCACACACATTAAGGCACCAACAAAGGCAGGAAAACATCACAGCCCTGGAGGGAGGTTGTGGTGGGGGTTTCTGCAGTATTTTTAGGGCAGTCTGGCTGCCAGAGCAGCAAAGGAGGGACCAAGCTGGGAACTGAACAGCACGGGGCTCTCAGGGCTCTGGTCACAAAGGGCTGCTCAAGCCTGACACGAGCCCACCCAGCTGCAACCAGCCTGTCCAAACTCAGCAGGGCTTCTCTGGCCATCTGTCATCTCCCCCATTTCACCAACGAGACACCAAAGCCAGCAGAGAAGCTGGTGGCAGGAGCTGGCAGAGCCTGGAGCAGGGATGGACACGTTCCTGCCTTCGGGGAGCACAGCAAGGAAATGAGGCAGAGCCAGGGAGCAGCTCCCAGGGCTGACTCACCTCCACGTCCTGTGCTTTCCTGTCCCTCTGTGGCAAGAGAGAGGGAGATCAAAAGGGAATAAATCAAGACAGAAAAAGAAAAAGCAAGGCTTGATGTTTGATGCAGGGAGGGAAGAGGAGATGCACACACACCTCCCCGGCCAGGGGCAGGAGCTGCCTCGGTTCCCAGCGTTGCCAACACACTTGTTTGGTTTTTTCCCCCCTCCCCAAGGTCCCAGCTGTTAAATCCATGATTGCAGGATTTCCCAGACTCTCTCAAAAAGCACGGATGCCATTGTGTCCCACGGCTTGGACAGGAAAAAGCCTTGAAAATCTGAGCCACGGGCTCCAAACACACGTCGCCTCCCAACACACGTCGCCTCCCTTGCTACTCACATTTCCAACCCTCCTTCCTCTTTCTGAGCAGGGTTTTTGCAGCACTGGCTTCCAGCTGCCCAAAGAGTTGTTCCCATCCCAGTGGGAGGACTCCTTGGCTGAACTCGTGCACCCCAAAACCATCAATGCAGCCACTCACCCCCCTAGAGCCACCTGTCCCAACAAGACTTGAAGCAACGTGCTCCAGCCACCCTGGGCCTGAATCCCCCTCCCCTGCCAGACCCACCCCACAGATCCAGACCCACCCCACAAATCCAGACCCAAACCACACATCCAGACCCACACCCTCCTCAGGACATGAAGTTTATCACTTTGCTAGTCCAGATACAACACTCTGAAATGTCTCCCCCAGGTCAGAACTGCACCCAAGACCCAGCACGAGCCTCTCCCCACCCTGGGGAGGTTCCCATCCGAGCCCCAAACAAACCCATTGAATAACCTGCAGGAAAAGACACACTCACATGGACTCACACAGCACCTCTGTCCTCCTGCTTGTCCCAGGACAAGTTATGCTGCTGCAAAGACCATCCCTTAATGCTGTGGCTCCTCCATTCCCAAAGGACACAATCCAATAGGTGTAGGAGCTCGTTCAGGGCAGGTCTGAGCTCATTGCCAACCCACTCAGGACTGCTGAGCTCCCAGCACTCCTGCTGCCATTTTCATGCTCCCACTTCCTGCTCACATCAGGCAGCCCGAGTAGGAAGTGCTGAAAATCCTCCCATCCTCACTGCAAACCAGGAAGCCCTGGAGATCTCCTGAGAATAGGGCTGTGATTTCCAGGCTGCAAAACGCCCTGCAAACATCTGCTCAGCGGCATCACAGCCAGACCCTGGGATTGGGGGGGCCCTGCCCTCCCCAAACCTGCTGCTCTCACCCTCTTGCTCCAACAAACGCCACAAAAACCACTCACAGATCATCCTGAAGGCACAGTCCAAATCCTCAGGCTGTTCTTCCTCTCCCAATGACAAGGGACACCCCACCTCCCCTGCACAGACACCCCAGACCGGGTACACACCCCAGCACCACCTCTGCAGGAACCTCCTGACATCCCATTACTCAGCAGAGCCCTGTTAACGTGCCCAAACCAATAGGGTCACACCTTCACCGTGGAAAAAAAGGTGTGGGAAGGTCTGCTCTTTGGGAGCTCAGGGCTTGCCAGCAAAGGGCAGAGCTTGGAGGGCTCACAGGTCCGTGGGCTGCTCCATGTTCAGCCGCCCTGTTCAGCCTCCAAGCTCCGTGTTCAGCCTCCAAGCTCCATGTTCAGCCTCCCTGTTCAGCCTCCAAGCTCCATGTTCAGCCTCCATGTTCAGCCTCCAGCCTCCAAGCTCCCTGTTCAACCTCCAAGCAGGTCCAGGCTGCTCAGGGCATGGACAGATCTTTTTCCCAGCACAGCTGCCCCTTCCCCACCAGGTATTTGGGAAGGAAGATGCCATTTCAGGTGAATACACCCCAGGGGGGGACACAACCAGCCAGAGCCCTCAGTGCATCACCCCTTCAAGCCTCCCTCCCTGCAAGCTCCAGCTTCCCCAGGGTGGGAAAGGCAACAGGATTAGAGCAAAACTAGGGGGGTTGGGGGTTTAAAGCAGCTCAACACCCCCTCCCTGGGCCTGCAGACACATCTGACACGAGGCTGTGGGGACTCAGCAGCCTCAAGGTCCCCCACACCCGAATAACCTGCAGGAAAAGACACACTCACATGGACTCACACAGCACCTCTGTCCTCCTGCTTGTCCCAGGACAAGTTATGCTGCTGCAAAGACCATCCCTTAATGCTGTGGCTCCTCCATTCCCAAAGGACACAATCCAATAGGTGTAGGAGCCCGTTCAGGGCAGGTCTGAGCTCATTGCCAACCCACTCAGGACTGCTGAGCTCCCAGCACTCCTGCTGCCATTTTCATGCTCCCACTTCCTGCTCACATCAGGCAGCCCGAGTAGGAAGTGCTGAAAATCCTCCCATCCTCACTGCAAACCAGGAAGCCCTGGAGATCTCCTGAGAATAGGGCTGTGATTTCCAGGCTGCAAAACGCCCTGCAAACATCTGCTCAGCGGCATCACAGCCAGACCCTGGGATTGGGGGGGCCCTGCCCTCCCCAAACCTGCTGCTCTCACCCTCTTGCTCCAACAAACGCCACAAAAACCACTCACAGATCATCCTGAAGGCACAGTCCAAATCCTCAGGCTGTTCTTCCTCTCCCAATGACAAGGGACACCCCACCTCCCCTGCACAGACACCCCAGACCGGGTACACACCCCAGCACCACCTCTGCAGGAACCTCCTGACATCCCATTACTCAGCAGAGCCCTGTTAACGTGCCCGAACCAATAGGGTCACACCTTCACCGTGGAAAAAAAGGTGTGGGAAGGTCTGCTCTTTGGGAGCTCAGGGCTTGCCAGCAAAGGGCAGAGCTTGGAGGGCTCACAGGTCCGTGGGCTGCTCCATGTTCAGCCTCCCTGTTCAGCCCCCAAGCTCCATGTTCAGCCTCCCTGTTCAGCCTCCAAGCTCCATGTTCAGCCTCCATGTTCAGCCTCCAAGCCCCATGTTCAGCCTCCATATTCAGCCTCCAAGCCCCATGTTCAGCCTCCAAGCTCCCTGTTCAGCCCCCAAGCTCCCTGTTCAGCCCCCAAGCCCCATGTTCAGCCTCCAAGCCCCATCTTCAGCCTCCACGCTCGACGTTCAGCCTACACACCCCAGCACCACCTCTGCAGGAACCTCCTGACATCCCATTACTCAGCAGAGCCCTGTTAACGTGCCCAAACCAATAGGGTCACACCTTCACCGTGGAAAAAAAGGTGTGGGAAGGTCTGCTCTTTGGGAGCTCAGGGCTTGCCAGCAAAGGGCAGAGCTTGGAGGGCTCACAGGTCCGTGGGCTGCT
The DNA here is from genome assembly GCF_000747805.2 of Chaetura pelagica. Classification (NCBI taxonomy): domain Eukaryota; kingdom Metazoa; phylum Chordata; class Aves; order Apodiformes; family Apodidae; genus Chaetura; species Chaetura pelagica. The sequence continues at coordinate 125,669 of NW_009952703.1, forward strand.
CCATGTTCAGCCTCCCTGTTCAGCCCCCAAGCTCCATGTTCAGCCTCCCTGTTCAGCCTCCAAGCTCCATGTTCAGCCTCCATGTTCAGCCTCCAAGCCCCATGTTCAGCCTCCAAGCTCCCTGTTCAGCCTCCATGTTCAGCCCTCAAGCTCCCTGTTCAACCTCCAAGCAGGTCCAGGCTGCTCAGGGCATGGACAGATCTTTTTCCCAGCACAGCTGCCCCTTCCCCACCAGGTATTTGGGAAGGAAGATGCCATTTCAGGTGAATACACCCCAGGGGGGGACACAACCAGCCAGAGCCCTCAGTGCATCACCCCTTCAAGCCTCCCTCCCTGCAAGCTCCAGCTTCCCCAGGGTGGGAAAGGCAACAGGATTAGAGCAAAACTAGGGGGGTTGGGGGTTTAAAGCAGCTCAACACCCCCTCCCTGGGCCTGCAGACACATCTGACACGAGGCTGTGGGGACTCAGCAGCCTCAAGGTCCCCCAGACCCCCCAGCCCCGGGGCAGCAGCTCCCTGGGCAGTGGGGAGGGGATACAGGTAAGTGGGGACCAAGCAGCCCCTGCACCCCCAGGAACCAGAGCCCCAACCCCGGGGAAGCTCAGACCCCCCCCAGACCCCTCACAGCCCTGGGTGGGTTTCCCCACTGCCTCGGGGGGGTCATTCTGGCCAATTTCAGTTCCACCTCCACCTCTGTTGGTGGTTTTTTTAACCATCACTGGGCCCAAATGGAACCTTGGCAGGGTCCTTCTCACCCAACCTCCTCCCAAACCAGCCTGAAACCCCCCCGGCCGGGTCTGTTCCTTTGCAGGGGCTGAAGAAACTCCCCTCTTGCATCAAGAGCTTTTCTGCCCAGCAGCTCTGATGTGGCTGCAGCTTCTCCTCTCCCTTCCCCAACCTCCCTGCCCGGGCAGGACGTTGCTCTGTGCTCAGAGTTCCCAGCACCATCCACAGGAGGGGGAAAAAAAACCCCAACCAAACCCACCAGGAATTGCACATTTTAGACCCTCTTGCAGCCTGGATTGACTCGTTGCTCATGAAATCTGGGAGCAGAATTCCTGGGGCTCCCTGGGGCAGGTTGGACACGGGTCCTGCCCCTTCCCCCAGCACTGGGGCACCAAGGACACGTCCCTTTCCAGTGGTCACAGCAGTGGGACGTGATGCACCCGGCGGGTAAAACTCGGGGTGGCCCCAGAAAGACACGGGGTGTGCAGGGCAGGAAGGAGCCCCCCGGGTTTGCCAGCCCTTGGTGCTGCTGTTTGGATCAGTCCTGAGCGTGTTCCCTTTCAGAATTAAACACTAATTCATCCAGAATATCCCATGGATCTGCCCGGAGCAGCAGCTCCTGAAGTGGAGCCAAACCCCCCCTTTTTCAGGGCAGTGTTTGCAGGTGCCCTGAAGCCCCATGAATATTCAGGTTGTGTTTCAAACACTCAACACGAAGCATCCCCAGGGTTTTGACACCCCAGTCGGGTCAGCACCTCCTGCCTCTACATCCCACAGGGCCTGGGTGATGTTTTCTGGGTACAATTCCAGGTGTCCCAGGGGTTGGGGAGCTGCTGGGAAGGGACCTCTGGGAGCTCCATCCTCCTCTGAGCATCACCCTCCCCCAGCACCACATCAGGGTGGTCCCCTCCAAGGATGGAGAGTTTCCACCCTCTCCAGCCTGGACCAGCCAACCACAAACTGGCCCAGTTGCCTCCTGGTGGCCCCACTGGGATGACTCTGCTGCCTCACACCGACCCTCAGGTGGTGGTAGGAGGCAGGTGGACCCTTCAGCTCCTCTTCCTCACCCTGAACCAGACCAGCTCCCCTCTCCTTGCAGCCCTTCTTCACCCCAACCTTCAGCTCCTCTTCCTCACCCCAAACCAGACCAGCTCCCCTCTCCTTGCAGCCCTTCTTCACCCCAACCTTCAGCTCCTCTTCCTCACCCCAAACCAGACCAGCTCCCCTCTCCTTCCAGCCCTTCTTCACCCTGACCTTCAGCTCCTCTTCCTCACCCTGAACCAGACCAGCTCCCCTCTCCTTCCAGCCCTTCTTCCCCCCGACCTTCAGCTCCTCTTCCTCACCCTGAACCAGACCAGCTCCCCTCTCCTTGCAGCCCTTCTTCCCCCCGACCTTCAGCTCCTCTTCCTCACCCTGAACCAGACCAGCTCCCCTCTCCTTGCAGCCCTTCTTCACCCCAACCTTCAGCTCCTCTTCCTCACCCCAAACCAGACCAGCTCCCCTCTCCTTGCAGCCCTTCTTCACCCCAACCTTCAGCTCCTCTTCCTCACCCCAAACCAGACCAGCTCCCCTCTCCTTGCAGCCCTTCTCCACCCCGACCTTCAGCTCCTCTTCCTCACCCCAAACCAGACCAGCTCCCCTCTCCTTGCAGCCCTTCTCCACCCCGACCATCTCAGCAGCTCTAACAGTGCATTTCCAAGACCCAAAGCTCAGGTTGCTCACCCATGGGGAGCACCCAGGAGCACCCTCATCTCCCCAGGGGGTGGGAGCCACGTTGTCTCCTACCCAATCACCAGGGTATTAATTCACACAGAGCAGACCTTGCTCCAACTGAGAGGTTAGAGAGACCCAGGGCAGGTGGGAACAGACTTCAGGTCCTTGTTGCTCGAAGCCAACCCTGCCCCTGAGCCTCCTCAATCCTGGGTGAAGGTCCAAGGCACCAAAATACTAGAGAAAGTGGCAACCACGAGGCTGGAGCTGAGCCCAGGGCAGCTCTGCAAACCTCACTGGAGACACAACACGTGTTGGGCAGCCCCGAGGGAAAAACATCTCCATGGCATGGAAATGCAGGATCCAGACACTCCTGCCTGGTCCCAGGGGGCTCATCCTGCTGCCAGGGATGTCCCCTCACCCACCCCCCCTTCTGAGAGCTCCTGGGGGGGTCAGGGCTGGGATGGGGCAGTTCCCAAAATACCAGGGGGTGAGGAGGGGATGGGGCAAG
>NW_009952703.1:129323-130263 GCF_000747805.2 Chaetura pelagica
ACAGGGACACAGCACCCCAGGCAGGGACACAGCACCCCCAGGCAGGGACACAGCACCCCCAGGCAGGGACACAGCACCCCAGGGAAGGGCACAGCACCCCAGGGAAGGGCACAGCACCCCAGGCAGGGGCACAGCACCCCCAAACAGGGACACAGCACCCCCAAACAGAGACACAGCACCCCAAGGAGGGGGGCAGCACCCCAGGATGGGACACAGCACCCCAGGGAGGGACACAGCACCCCAGGGAGGGACACAGCACCCCAGGGAGGGACACAGCACCCCAGGGAGGGACACAGCACCCCAGGGAGGGACACAGCACCCCAGGGAGGGACACAGCACCCCAGGGAGGGACACAGCACCCCAGGGAGGGACACAGCACCCCAGGGAGGGACACAGCACCCCCAAACAGGGACACAGCACCCCAGGGAGGGGCACAGCACCCCAGGGAGGGACACAGCACCCCCAAACAGGGACACAGCACCCCAGGGAGGGGCACAGCACCCCAGGGAGGGACACAGCACCCCCAAACAGGGACACAGCACCCCAGGGAGGGGCACAGCACCCCAGGGAGGGACACAGCACCCCAGGGAGGGACACAGTACCCCCAAACAGGGACACAGCACCCCAGGGAGGGACACAGCACCCCCAGGCAGGGACACAGCACCCCCAGGGAAGGACACAGCACCCCCAGGGAGGGACACAGCTCCTCAGAGAAGGAAAAGGAGCAAATCCCAAGCCAAGGAGGTGGTGCTGAGGGGCTTCAAATCCTGTCCCCAGGGAAGGTGACACCTCCTGGGGTCTCCTCCCTGAGCCAGGGGGGCAGCAGCCAGGGCAGGGGGAGCAGCTGCACTTCCAGGAAATCCAAAGAAAGGGGGGAATTTCTGACCACGGAATGACACTTCTCCTTTCCAGAGAAGCCAACACTCCAGGTGGGGAGCAG
>NW_009952703.1:130361-130915 GCF_000747805.2 Chaetura pelagica
TGGGCTGAGCTGTTTTGCTCCCCCTTCGGGTCCCAGAGCAGCACATGGGAGGTCAGGACGAGCACACACGTGTGCTCAGGCTTGTGAGCCCCAGGGGGTCTTTTCAGCCCCCTCTGAAGCTGGAGGCTCCAACTGCCCCTGCTCACCCTGCTTGGGGGCTTCCTCTTGCCCTTCCCTTGGTGCCAGTTTTCTCCTGCAATGGCCCTGCCTTCCCTTGGGTCTCCAACCTCTTCAAACCTCGGTTAGCCAGTTGCATTTTTGGAAAGGCTTGGTCCCTCAGGACATGCACAACCCTCAGGAGATGCACAGCCCTCACATGCACAACCCTCAGGAGATGCACAACCCTCACATGCACAGCCCTCAGGACATGCACAACCCTCAGGACATGCACAGCCCTCAGGACATGCACAACCCTCAGGACATGCACAACCCTCAGGACATGCACAACCCTCAGGACATGCACAACCCTCAGGACATGCACAACCCTCAGGACATGCACAACCCTCAGGACATGCACAACCCTCAGGACATGCACAACCCTCAGGACATGCACA
>NW_009952703.1:149899-151584 GCF_000747805.2 Chaetura pelagica
CTCAGGACATGCACAGCCCTCAGGACATGCACAGCCATCACATGCACAACCCTCACATGCACAGCCCTCAGGACATGCACAACCCTCACATGCACAGCCCTCAGGACATGCACAACCCTCAGGACATGCACAACCCTCACATGCACAGCCCTCAGGACATGCACAGCCCTCAGGCAGCACCTGCTGGAGGTCCCATCCACAGCCAAGACGGAGGGGACAAAAACTTGTTTTACAACCTCCTAATGACAGAGGTTCCACTTCATGCCCCTCTGATCTGGAGCACCACAGAGCAGCAGAAGTACCAGCCACTTCAGGTGGTTGCAAATAAATCCCAGACTGAAACCAGGGGAGGCACCAGGGGAACATCTGGGGCCACGCAAGGACCACGCTGCAAAGGGGTGACAAGAGGGACAAACCCTCCCTGGCTGCACAAGCCATGGGAAACCAGGAACGTGGGGTGGCTGAGGAGCCTTGAACCCACTGGGGAGCACCAAGGGGACCCCCCAGCCCCCCCCAGTGGGGCTGAACATCAGACCAGTCTGAGCATCACCCACCCCAGCCAGGGGGGCCACTCAGAGCCCACCCTGTGCAGCCCCACAGGGTGAGACACTGAGGGGCTCCCAGAGCCCCAAAACTGCCAGGACAACGTTTTTCAGTCAATAACTTCACCAGCAAAGCCCCAGCAGGGCCCACTCAGCATATATTTGCATATTACTCAGTAGAGCAACCAAAGGTGTGATGGGGGGGGGGCTCTTCTCTCTGGGTTGGGCAGCAGAAAAAAAAGGGGTTTTTCCTCCCCCTCCTGCTCAGAGCACTAAATTCCCTTCAACTCCTCAGAAAAAGAAAGGACCTGCACACAGACACACACAGAGGGAGCAAAAAGACCCCACCAAGACCCCCCCCCTCCATCCTGGTGGCCCAAGCTCGAGACTTGACATGACTGGGGAGCTGGACCAGCCTTGGGGTCAATCCAGATCATTCAACCCGGATTATTTTGGAAGCACAGCCAGTATTTTTAGCCTGGAAAGCAAAGGCACTGCTTCCCTTTTTCTTCTTTTGAGCCTCCCCTCCCTTGCAGCCCGTTGCTGTGGGCAGGGAGGGGGGGGGGGGAACATGTGCAGAACTGCTGGTTGGGAAAGAAACAGGCTATTTTGATCAGCAGAGCTGAATCTGCTGCACCCCCACCACGTTGTGCAACCCCCTGGCTGCTGGGGAAGGAGACAAAAGGCACTGGAGGCTGCTCAGGCTCCATCCCAGCTCCCCCAGCAAGAGTTTTCCTGCAGGATCCCTGGGGGAGCTCAAGCTCAGGGGCCTGACCCTGCTCAAGTTCCCACCCATCCCAAGCTGGGTGCAGCAAAGCTGGGAGGCAGAAGGAGAAGGCTGGGGACACCCCCAGGGCTGGGGGGGCACTCCTGAACCCCCACTTGGCAGGAGCCCCCCCATCCAGGGGCATCCCCAAAGACCCTGCCCACCCCAACTCAAGGCTTCTGGGCTCCCCATCCCACAGCTGCTGCAGGCAGGAAGGTCTGGAACACGAGTGGGTGGTGGTGGCAGGGGAGGAGTGATGTGGTTCCCATGCTTCCCATGCTCCACAACCTGCCCAGCCCCAGGGAAAAGCTGCCCATGCTCCACAACCTGCCCAGCCCCAGGGAAAAGCTGCCCATGCTCAACCACCAGCCCAGCCG
>NW_009952703.1:151744-152613 GCF_000747805.2 Chaetura pelagica
AGCCTCCACACCCTGCCCAGCCCCAGGGAAAAGCTGCCCAGCCCCAGGGAAAAGCTGCCCATGCTCCACAACCTGCCCAGCCCCAGGGAAAAGCTGCCCAGCCCCAGGGAAAAGCTGCCCAGCCTCAAGGAAAAGCTGCCCAGCCCCAGGGAAAAGCTGCCCAGGCCCAGGGAAAAGCTGCCCAGGCCCAGGGAAAAGCTGCCCAGTTCCCCCCTGGCTGTCCCAGCCCTGGGCACAGAAAGCTGCCCAGTATCTCCCAGTGCTGGGCAGTGGTGACTGGGTGAACACCAGGCTGCTGCTGCAATCAGGGAAACAAGCTCTTTTCCATGCTGGGATCCTGCTGATCCCAGGGAAGGAGCTGGGGGGGCTCAGGAGGAGCAGCCAACAGGGCTGTGTCCCCACAGCTCCCAGCAAAAACAAGGGTGAGCCAAGAGCTGCAGGTGGGACCCAGAGCTCAGCACCTTCTCCCCTCCTTTGCTCACCCTCCCTAGGGACCCATGTAGGGCTTTGGGCTTGGAGAACCCTCAGAGAAACCATCAGAGAGGCAGAAAAAGACCTCAAGGGGCTTCCAGCAACCAGCCCAGGTCCCCTCTGCTTGGTGCTCTGAACTGAGCAGCCCCATTTGCCTGGGAGCTGAAACAAGACCCACAGAAACACCTTCCCCCTCCTGCTGCTGAGCATGAAACCACAGGGCAGCAAAGAGGAACCGTTGCCTCAAGGAGAAAGGGAAAGAAGATCAATGAGAAACAAACAGAGAACAAATCCCACTCCTGCCTGTTGCACCCCAGGGTTGGGGGGGGGGAACCAGTTGTGCCAAGCAAAGGGGGATTTGGGGGAAGGGGGGACTGTGGTGGGGGGGGGATCTGGGA
>NW_009952703.1:153045-155774 GCF_000747805.2 Chaetura pelagica
GGTGGGATTTGGGCTCTAGCAGGGGGGATTTGGGCTCCTGGGGGGGGTTCTTGCTCAGGATGTGCAGCCCCAGGCTCAGCACAGCCCTGCATCCACCTCCCCTTGTGCTGCTCTGCCCAGGGGCTTCTCCTGCAGCCCCAGGGGAGAGAAAAACATTCGTTTTAGAAAAATAATACAAAAAACACAGGAAAATGTGATTGTTAAACCCACAACAATGGGCTGGGGAAGGACCCGGAGCAGCTCTGAGTGGAGCTTTCGAAACAGCCCTCGAGTTGACTCAATGTTTCTGCAGCAAAACCTGCCCCTGGCCCCACAGCCTCTCCAGGAGCACAAAAAAAAGCCAAGAGAACCTGGTGCCTTCACCTCCCGTGGCACCAGGTCCCTCTTCCCAGCCTCTCCCGTGGGATTTGCAGGCACAGAGACACGACCTGGTGGGTTCCCCACTGGGATTTCCCCTTGGAACGAGGCACAACCCAATTTATCCTGGATTTTCTGCAAACCTCTGCCCTTTCCTGTCCTTGCCAGGTCCTGTTGGAAGGTGGCAACCACCTGGCAGCCCCTCCTGAAGACAAGGACCTGCTCTTCCTCACCCTTTTCCCTCAGTGTCACCAAAAGGGGCCCCTGTGGGTTTAGGGCAGTTGGAAAAATGTCACCACCTGAGTGACTGGGAAGTGTTTCTTTCCCTTCAAAACCCCCCGAGGGGTTTGTGTCCAGACAAAGACATAAATACCCGGCAAGGCTCTTGTTTCCCTCCATGCCAGGAGGAGGAACAAAAGCCCCTGGCAGGCTCAGGGAAGCCCTGGCCATGGGAGGATGTCACCTCTGCATGTGGCACCAGCTGCTGGGCCACCAGCCCAGAGCCCACCCTGGATGTCCCTGTCCTGCACCCACAGCCAAACTGGGACCCCTCCTGACCTCAGGGTGGGCTTGGGGACCTCCCCCTCATCATCCTGAAGGTTGAAGCACAGGCTTGTTTGGTGGTCCAGCTGGGAAGGTGTCCAGGTGCCACCTACTGCCTCTCCCACCTCCTTGTCACCCTGAGAAAGGTGGGGGGAACAGAGGGTTCCCCAGTGGGGGTGGGGGGTGAATTTCTCCTCACCTCATCTAAGGACCTGAAAGCATCTTCCAGCAGCAGGACAGAGGCCTCAAGTGCAGGACCCAGGGCAGACACAGATGCCACCAACACACACAAAGATGCCCTGGAATCTCCCTGGTAAACACGAAGACACCTGATCCAAGGGAAACAAACCCAGAGGGGCCCAGGAGCTGCTTTCACCCAACCCCCTGCCAGCCCTTTGGACACCAGCTCCCCTCTTGTACAGGAAGAGCTGGGAGTTTTCACTTCTTTCTCATTTTTCCCACCTCAGGCTGCTCTCCTGCCTCAATCCCCCATCAGACCCAGCCAGACACCCCCCAAGGGTGGGTTTTTTTCCTTCCACAAGGTCTCATCTCTGCTCCCCTGTGACAGTCTGACCAGGAACCAGAGGCCACAAGGACCTCCAGGATCACCCATTACACTCAGCACAACCAACACTGTTATAAATACCATGAAAGAGCCTCTTTTGAGGTCTTCCCTGAGCCCAACACCCTTCAAAAGCTTCAGACCTCCTAGGCCAGCACCAGCACCCAAGGGTTTGCAGCAGCACCTGGAACCTCAGCTGCAGCCAGGGAAAAACAAACCTCATGCCCTCCAACACAAAGGGATTTTCTGGCAGCTTTTTGGTGCTCATCTTGTCCTTCCAGTTACCCTGGAACATCCTCAGGGGCTTGGTGAACTCTGGCATCTCCCTTGCAAACATCTCAAGCTGCTTTTCTACCCCCAGTTCCTTCCCTCTCTGCTCCACAGGAGCCTTCAGCCTCAGCACCACAGGCAGGGAACAAGGACAACCCTGACCCAGAGCTCCTCACTGAGGCTCAAATACAGGAGGAAAGAGGGGGTGAAGGAGCAGAGGACCTGCTGCATCTCCCTAATTGCCTCTAATTTGCACTAATTGCCTCCACAATCAGGTGGTGCCACCTCCAGCTGTAGAGAACAGCCCTGCAGGGGCTTTCTCAGCCTGGAAGTGGTTGTAGGAAGCCTGGGCTTGAAACCCCTCCTGCCCCACCAGGGCTTCAAAGCTCCTCCACTTTCTCCCCCACTTCTCAGGTGTTGGGCTCCATTGGCCTCAGTGTCCTGTCCTCTCCCTCTCCTTTCTTTCTCACTGCCCCCCCCAAAGCCAAGGTCAACCATCCAAAAGTCTCACCAGGTGCCAACAGATCAGGAGATTTAGTTCTGATACTTTAGAAGAGCTTTGCCAGTCCTGGTTTCTGAAATATCCAGGGCACCCTGAGCCATGAGCTCAGCTCTCCCCACAGCCCAGAGCACCAAAACCAGTTGGTTTTAGCTGGAAACTCCAAGGTGTGGTTGGGAATTACAGAGCTGGAGCCTCAGGGCAGCTCAAGTCCACAAAGGCCACCCCTGCTGTGGGTGACACAGCGACCAGAGGGTGTTGAGGAGCCTTGGAAGGTGAAAAGCTGTCACTGAGCATCTAACCCAGATGTTGGAGAGTTCTGGTGTCTCTCAGGAGCCAGTGCTGCTCCCCAAAACACTCAACCCAGCACCTTTCTGCCCTGGGAGAGGGGACTCATCCCCTCCTGCCAGGAGGTTGTCACGGGCTGGATGGTGAGCAAGTGATGGGGAAGATGAGCAGGAGGTACCTGCCCTGCTGGACATGAGGAAGGGGATGGAC
>NW_009952703.1:156483-159171 GCF_000747805.2 Chaetura pelagica
TGAACATGAGGAAGGGGATGGACAGAGATCCTCTGTGTTCAGCCCTTTCCTGGGGCCTGTCCATCTGAGCATCTCTCAGCTGCTTGAAATCCAAGGGGCTGCAGCAGCTGAGGGGGATGGAGATGCTGCCCTGGGGCTGCCCAGGCAGGGAGGACCTGGTACCCACCACACTGAAACGGGTCAACTGGACTAAAAGTCCCCAACTCCTACGTGCCCTTGGGCAGGGTCTGGTTTGGGTGGCAGGGTGCTGGAGCACCCAGCACAGCACCCACAGCCTGTGTGCTTCCTGAGAGAGGCTCCCAGGGCCCTCGGGCAGCTCCCTCAGCACTGAAGAAGGTGAAAACTCCCAGGTTTCCAACCCTCTGGAGCCTCCTGGGCTCCCTGCCTCTCCCTTCACCCACCACCACAGCTCCTCATCCTCCCACCCAGCCAGGGGTTACCACCCTGTGACAGCAGCAATCCCAGCACCACAGCAGAGGGGAAGGAAAGCCCAGACACAGAAGATGGGTTGGCCCAGAGAGGACAAGGATACCTTTGTTGTCCGTGCTCATCTGCCCTGCAGGTTTCTTTGTCTCCCAGTTGCCCCAGTGCATGTGACAGTCCCCAAGCAGAGCAGCCCTTTCGTGTGGTCTGCACCCCGTGTGGTGAGGAGCCCCAGCCCAGCTCTCTGCCTTTCCTCTGGGTGCAGTTTCCATGCCTGGTTTCAGAATGACAACCTGTGGGGCTGCTCTGCCCGGGGCAGCCTCTCGCTCTCCCTCTCTGGGTTCGTCTCTCAGCCTTTCATTTTGCCTTTCACGGCCCAGCTGGGGGCCAACCCGGTTGCAAAACAAAAAACGAAGCTGCCAGAAGCTCTTGGAGACTCCAAGAGTCTCTTTTTTTGCAAACAGCTTGGAGCTGTGGCAGAAAATGGCCTCTTTCCATCAGTGCTCCTGCTGGTGTAACTGGTCACCCGAGGGTTCCCGGACAATGAGCATCCCAGGAGCAGCTACAACAAGATGCCCCCGTTTTCTAGCTGGGGAGACTAAAATTGGAGCAACTTTGGAGCCACCCACACTCACCCAGGAAGGGGAAAATCAAGAATTTCCAAGGCAGGGCTCAGATTTCCAAAGGGCAGCAGCACCCACGGGCACAGGGCCCGTCCCAGTTAACCAGGTAGAGGGAACAACAAGGAGGTGCCACCCCCTGGGGCCACAGGCAGGACCAGCCCAGGTGTCCCAGCCTTGCTCTGGGGCACTGGAGAAGAACAGAACAAAAGCAGGAACTGCCCCAACTCTCCCTTGGGCACCTCAGAGCATCATCCTCCCTGTGCTCAGCAGCCCATCCCTCCCCAGGCAGGATTTCCCTGCCAGGCTCTGGCTCTGCTTCCATGGGGAGCAGGTGGAGGAACCAACTTTGGAGAGGGGTGGCTGTGGATGGGAGGGCCTGGAGGTTTGGCTGCTGCAGGAGCCCCTGGCAGGGCTCCCAGGAGAAGGGATGCCAGGAAGAAGAGGGTGAGTTCACCCACTCTCCTCATTCGACACGGCCGGAGGGCAGAGGAACCTGGAGTGGTTCTGCTGCTGGGAAGGGCAGCACAGCTCAGACAAGGTCCCTGTGTCTTTCCAATCCCATCCCAACCCCCCCCCCCCCCTCCCACCTACGTGGGAATTAAGTCTTCTGCCTCTAATTGTCCTTCTGTTCCCAAATCGCTTTTAGCCTAAATCCCTTTCATTTTGGGTTCAAGGCAAATGGCAAATCAGGAGAGAGCCTGAGTGAAGCTGCCAGGAGGCAGAAGATCTTCCCTCTCTCCCCTGCCACGAGATGAATTGACTCCCACCAAGTGACAGCCCTTGCCATGGGACTGGAGGTGCTTTCCAGGGCCATTAAACCCAGGGTCAACATTTACATGAACCAGATTTGGTGCAGATTTGCCCCCTCCCCACATCCCCCCTCCTGGAGAATTCCCCACTGTGGGATTTATTGCCTGGGAGCAAAAGCCACCAACTAGAACTGGGTACACAAAGAGAGGAGGAGAAATTGAGGGTACATGAAGAGAGGAGGAGAAATTGAGGGTACATGAAGAGAGGAGGAGAAATTGAGGGCACACAAAGAGAGGAGCAGAAATTGAGGGCACACGCAGCAACGGAGCCTCTGCTATTTTGGGGGGGATACAACTGGGAAGGAAAAGTGCCCAGTCCCCTGGGTAAAGCTCAGCAAGACCCAAACCCAGCACTGCCACTGAGAAAACTCAGGGGTTCACTCTCCTAAGCCACGTCCTTTTCCTTCCCTTCACATCACCAAGGCACCAGGCAGACAGAAGATGTTCCTCAGCAGGAGTTGACAAGAAGTGCAAAGTCAAATCACCTGCTGCTGCAACAACCCTGCAACTTAGAAAACCTAGAGCTGCAAGACATAAACCAACCACCAACTGCCTGGGGTTAAAGGGAAACTCCCTCTCCTAACAACCTGGTGCACCAAGGCCTTTCAGGGGGAGCTCCTGCCTCCTGAAATCTCTGCCTGGACCCAACCTGTTGGGTTGAGACTTGATGGTCCTTCCTGTGCCCTTTTGCTCTGCCCCATTTCCTGGTCTCTTCCCCAAGCCCCAGAGCATCAGGGAGGAGGAGCAGACCCTGCTTGGTGCTGGGGCTGCCACAGCAGCTCAGCTCAAGCTGAGCTTGGTCCCACCAGCACATCCCAGCTGTCTCAGGCTTC
>NW_009952703.1:159659-172466 GCF_000747805.2 Chaetura pelagica
AACCTCCAACCTCCAGCCTCCAGCCTCCAGCCTCCAGCCTCCAACCTCCATCCTCCAACCTCCAACTTCCAGCCTCCAACCTCCAACTTCCAGCCTCCAACCTCCAGCCTCCAACCTCCATCCTCCAACCTCCAGCCTCCATCCTCCAACTTCCATCCTCCAACTTCCAGCCTCCAGCCTCCAGCCTCCAACTTCCAGCCTCCAGCCTCCAACTTCCAGCCTCCAGCCTCCAATCTCCAACCTCCAATCTCCAACCTCCAGCATCCAACCTCCAATCTCCAACCTCCCGCCCAGTGCTCAGCCAGGAAAAAAACCCTCGGGGCAGGGAAAGATGGAGCTTTGGGTGCCCCCCCTGCCTGCTGGGGGGACCCCTGGGGTGCAGGGGAGTTGGGTGCTGGTGTCCCTGTGCTGTTTGTTTGGTGCCTGCTCAGCTGGGGTTATTTTTAGCGGGTGACGCGGGGGGATTTCGCTGCAGGACGTCCGGTCTGCGCCTCTTTCTGGGAATCCCAGGGCTCGGGTTGTAAACAGCCTCATTCAGCTGCTCGAGAGGCCCCCGGCTCTCGTGGGGGGAGGCACAAGGTGTTGAGTCAAACAGGAAACTGCTGCCGAGCAGCCCAGCTAAGGATGAGCCAGGAAAAAAAGCTCCAAGAGAGGGTCCGGGTCCTGCAACCCACCCGGGAGCAGCTCGTCGGGAGCGCTGCCCTTGGGACACTGCCCTTGGGATATTGCCCATGGGATATTGCCCATGGGATTGGCACACTGTACCAGTGCTGGTCCAACTGAAGGAACCCAGGACCCCTCCAGCATTTCCAGGCCATGGATTTTTAGGGATAGGCTGAGGGAGCTGGGGTTGTTCAGCCTGGAGGAGACTCAGAGGGCACCTTCTCACTCTCTGCAACGACCTGAAGGGAGGTTGTGCTCAGGGGGGGTCTGGGCTCTTTTTCCAGGCAACTGGCAACAAGATAGGAGGGCACAGCCTGAAGCTGCTCCAGGGGAGGTTTAGGTTGGATATTAGGAAGCACTTCCTCATGGAGAGGGTGATCAGACACTGGGATGGGCTGCCCAGGGAAGCGGTGGAGGCACCATCCCTGGAGGTGCTCAAGGAAAGGCTGGAGGTGGCACTTGGTGCCCTGGGCTGGCCAACCTGTTGGTCATAGGCTGGGCCTGATGATCTTAAAGGTCTTTTCCAGCCTTGGTGATTGGTTCTGTGACTTTGCTCCCTGCACATGGGAGCTGGGCTGCCTGGGAAGCAAAACCCTCAGGGACACTGAAACCCTCCCTTGTGCTTCTCTACAATCACAGTGACCTGCACATCAGAAGCAACTTTTTTGGCATGAGAAGTTGGGGTGACACCTACCCAGCCCTTGGGGTGCCAGGGAGGGGGGGGGGCTGGTCCCTCTCAGCCACCCAGGTCCCCTGGGCACCCCTTTGGTGACCTCAAAACACACCCAGGAGCTGAGCTGGGGGAGAGGAGGAGATTTGCACGGCCCGGGCACGAGGGCTCGGTGGCCCAGAGCCACAGTTTCAAAAGGAGCAGAGTGTAGGATGCTGTGAAGTATCTAAATCTGGTTGGAACATGAGTCATCCTGAGCATCCTGAGAGACTGTGGCTTCCAGGGCACCGTGGCACTGAGAAAAACTTCCCCAGCACGACCCGTGCCCGGAGCCGCCCGGTGAAGTGAAGTGGGACAAGTGCACAGTTGTGCCCATCTCTTATCTGACTCATTTCAGTGCCTGAGGGGAAACCCTGGCACTGATAAACAGCCCTTTGCTCCCTGCCTCCGCATTCACCAACCGAAATCTGGAGTCTATTTTTAACCCCAAAACACCCACTGCAGGAGGTGGGGGGGGGTGAAGCAGCAGCGGGGTCAGTCAGCACGGGGCTGGGTGTGTTTACCAGGGTGATCTGACTGTGCTGCTGGCAAGTTATCAAGCCAAGTGAGACCAAAACAAGTCCCACGGGCACTTTTGCACGCTCAGCACCCGCCCCGAGCCCCCGGATGGGGTGTGCAAAACTGCAGGGCTCCCACTTGTGATTTTCCAGCAACAAGCGTCCTGCTTAACCAGGTCATCAGGGCTGTTTAAGCAGCTCATCAGGGATGTTTAACTAGGTCAGCAGGGCTGGTTTCTGGGGGTCTGGCTCCCGGGAGCAGCCACACGCTGGGAAAAGCCCCCAGGTTGGAGATGAGCTGGCACTAGGGCACAGAAACCAGATTCAGGCCACACCACTGTTGGAGGGTTATTTTTTGCTTCTCGTTCTCTTCCCTCCTGCTCAGGGTCATCACAGAATGGTTAAAGGTTGGAAGGGACCTTAAAGATCACCGGGTTCCAACCTTCCTGTGCCTTGATAAACCTTCATTTCCCAGCCCAGCTGAAAGCAGGAAGGGCAGGGGCAAGAAAAGCCCTTTCAGAGCCCAGGCTGCTGCCCCCAAGGTGAGACACACACCTGAGCACAGGTGAGAAGCTGCAGCCCCTGCTGGGAGCTTGGAAGGGAAGTTGAAGCTGAGGATGGCAAAGGTACCAGCTGGTTTGGGTGCTCAGGGGAGGGTTTGGGTGCTCCTGCAGGGAGGGATTGGATCCAGCCTGGCTCTGCAGGGCAGGGCAGGACACCTGGTGCTTTCTCCATCCTGGTTTTGGAGGATCCAAGGGTAAAGGCTTCCTCAGGGAAACACCTCCCCTCCCAACCATGGCAGGAGGGAAGAGAGTCTGGTTGTAATTCCTGCCTGAACAAAGGCAGCTTTTAACTGCAGCATCCCAGCCCCAGGTTTCCTCTCCAAAGCCCCCAACACCATCTGCCAGGGCTTGGGTACTCATCAGGTCTGGGCTTTAGGAACATTTCCGAGGCCAAGACACCCAAATACCTTTGCTTTTCCCTCATTTTGAAGGCAGCCACGAGGCTGTAGCTCTAGGTGGGAGATGATCCAACTGCTCCAGAATCCAGGAGCCCCTTTGGGCTGTTTTCTCCCATCTGCTCCGAGTCTCATTCAGGTCGCCCCTGCTCTGGCTATTTCGGACCAAAGCAGAGAGCTAAGCAGCCCATAAATCAGACACAAATCAGCCTTGCAAAGCCAAGAAACAGGTCCCCATTTCCCCCCCAGCCCCAGAAGGAGCCACAGGCTGGTGGGGAGGGTGGGTTGTGCCTGCAGCTCCGGCTGGTTCTGCTCCGCTGCCGAGATGCACAATGAAACCTCCATTTCCTGACACCCGTGGGATGAGGCCAAAGGGTCGTGTTTTGGACAACCTGGCTTTGCCATGGCAACCGGCGGTGATGTCACCAGCAGGCAGGGATGGGAAGGGGCCTGGGGAACGAGGAGCTCTCCAGGAAGGAGGCGGGAGAGGAGGCTGGGATGGCTGGGACATGGGAGAGCAGCCGGGCAGGGTTTTCCCTGCAGAGCCCCAAGCACTAACAGTGGCCAAGGCACATGGAGGCTGGTGCTGTGGCTGTAGCAGAGCCCACCCTGCCCTCTCCTTCCTCCCATCCCTCTGGGCACCCCTCTGGCATCTCACCCCCTGCAGCTGAACTGCCCCAACCAGCTGCTCTTGCACAGCTAAACCATCCAAACGTCCCTCCCGTGCACGGGCATTTGCAGGATCAACCCACCCATCACCCCTCAGCTGCCCTGCTCCCCCTTCCCCTGCAATTTCTCCCCCTGCTTTGTTCCTACAGCAGCTCTTCCTCCCATCACTCATCCCCTCCCTGCAGGGGAGCCCCTTTACAACAGCAAAATCATGACAACCTTGGCCAGGCAGGTACACGCGGCCCCAGTGGGGCAGTTTGAGAGCTGCCATGCAGGGGTGGCCGTCTGTTTGTCCATCTGTCTGTCCTGCTCCCGTGGCTGCAGCCACCAGCCCCCACAGTGCTTCACCTCTGGGCAGCACAGCCCTGCCTGGGTTAGCTCCTAGATGCTACCAGGATAAACACAGGGAGTAAAAACATCCCCGTGCAGGTGGAGCTGCCCAGGACTCGCTGCTCTGCCTGGGAAGACAGAAAAGCCCAAACGTCCCTTTCCCAGCCCAAAAAAAAACACCTATGCAGGTGGGAAGTGTCAGCTCTCAGCCCACCCCTGGTGCTGCACGGGGCTGACCTGGACATGCAGCTGGAGGGAACAAGGCTGGTGAGATATCACAGAGATGAGAAACCAGCTGCTGGCAGTTCCAGGGCAGCTGGGAAACACCAGCCATGGTGGGCAGGGGGGGCACAGCCACCCATCCCGGGCTTCACTGGTGATCAAACCTTCCCCTGCTGCATCCTCAGAGTATTCACCTGCCTAAAGGTCCTTCTGGCACAGCGAGCAAACCTGGCAGGTCTGGGTTTTAACTCCCTGCTCAGGTGCTTGATGTGACACTGGGCACGTCGTGTCCACGACCCGTGACAAACAAACCTCCCTCAGCTGCACGTTTGAGAGTCCCCTGAGAAAATCCACATCAAGCAAAGAGCAGAGAGGGGTGGGGGAGACTTGCAAACCAAGCAGGTGCTTGGGGGTGAAGAGCCACACAAAGATGAGGCAGATGCACTCGTGCTGCCCGTGGGGACCCAGAGGTGTGGGCAGGGAAGTGTCAAGACCAGACGTGCTCCGTGGCAGGAGGTTGGGTGTGAAGGCACCACAGGGACTGTCTCCCTTGCATTCTGGACCCCACCACAAGATTTCAGCCTCAAAGGAGCCATTTTCCAGCAAAAAAAAAGCATCATGTCCAGTTTGTGGAATCATCATGGAATCATGGAATGGTTTGGGTTGGAAGGGACCTGAAAGAGCATCCAGATCCCACCCCCTGCATGGGCAGGGACCCCTCCCACCTCCCCAGGCTGCTCCAAGCCCCATAGCAGATACCTGGAACACTCCCAGGGATGGGACAGCACCTTGAAGATCATCTGGTGGGATCATCTGGGTGGGCTTGAAGGTCCCTTCCAACCCAATCCATCCCATGAACTAAAGACCATCTAGATCCACCCCCTGCATGGGCAGGGACACCTCCCACCAGCCCAGGCTGCTCCAAGCCCCATCCAACCTGCCCTTCAACACCCCCAGGGATGGGGCAGCCACAGGTTTCCTGGGCAACCTGTCCCAGGGTCTCACCATCCTCACAGGGAAGAATTTCCTCCTCATCTCCAACCCAAATCTCCCCTCTTCCAGTTTTGATCCATCCCCCCCCCCTTGTCCTCTCCCTCCCTGCCCTTGTCCCAAGCCCCTCCCCAGCTTTCCTGGAGCCCCTTCAGGCACTGAAAAGCCACTTGGGGGTCCCCAGTGGACTCAGGGCTGGCTCTGCACGTCCTTCCCACAGCCACCCAGCACCACTTGCAGGAGAGGGGGGGACACAGAAGAGAGAAAACAAAACAACACCACGAAAAACCTTCCAAAGCTGTTGCCCAAGAAGTGAACACTCAGCAAAGAGAGGTTTCCTGCTGCAGTGAGAGTTGGCTGGGGAACCAACAGGAAATCACTGCTTCCTGCCTGCAGAGGAAGCTCCTATCTCATGCCTGTGATCAAAAACAAACAGCACTTCAATTAAACAAACAAAGGAGCTCAAACTTCAACAGCCTCCCGGCCTGGGGCAGCTCCAGCCCCAGGGAAAGGCAGCCAAAAAAAGAAGAGGTTGGTAACCTTGAGAAAGGGCCTTCTCCTCTTCCCCTCCGGGTGAGGCTGGAGGTGAGGGAAGCTGGAGGGATCAGGACCTCCTGGCCCTGGTGCTGGTTGGGTTTTGCCATCCCAGGGACCAGCACACATCCCAGGGACCAGCACACATCCCAGGGACCAGCACACATCCCAGGGACCAGCACACATCCCAGGGACCAGCACACCCCCCAGGGACCAGCACACCCACACCCCAGGGACCAGCACACACCCCAGGGACCAGCACACACCCCAGGGACCAGCACACACCCCAGGGACCAGCACACACCCCAGGGACCAGCACACACCCCAGGGACCAGCACACACCCCAGGGACCAGCACACACCCCAGGGACCAGCACACACCCCAGGGACTAGCACACACCCCAGGGACCAGCACACCTCAGGGACCAGCACACCCCAGGGACCAGCACATCCCAGGGACCAGCACACCCCAGGGAAGTGGGAGAAGTCCCTGATTCCTGGGTCTGGTGAGGAACCCCTGTAGCTGCACCTGAGCTCAGCCCCACACGTCCCCAGGAGTCCCAACCTCACCCAGCACCTTCCTCCTCCAGCCCTGCAGAAAAGCTGGAGAAGCTTCTCCACGGGGCCAGCAGCAGCAGCTGGTGCCTTCAGAGCCTCTGCAGGAGCTGGGAACAGACCTGGCCTCTCCCACAGCCTTCAGGGCTGTTGGAACCCTGGAGCTGGCAGAGCCCATCTCTATCCTGCCCCAGACCCACCCCAGCTCCCTGGGACTCCACATGGATTTAAACCCTGGGTCTGGTCTCTCCTTTGCTTGGCTCAGTTTTGGTTTGAGATTCAGTTTCATGCACAGGAAAAGTTCCCTTTCTGATCTGCTGCAGAGATGGTTTTTGGTTGTTGCTTTAATGCAGATCCACTTGTCTTAACTCTCATGAGTTCAGGACATGGGAAGGAGGATCCTTTCTTACTCCATCTGAGCAGAGCAGGATTTCTCATCCTTGGGCTAGAAATCACTTCTAGTCACATCCTGAGCCCTTCTTCATTCCAGGGTTTCACCTCCATGAAGGGCCAGAAGATGCTGAGGCTGGGAAATGCCCAGGAGCCTCAAGATGTTTTTCTCTCTTCCTGAAAACCTGTTGTCTGGACTGATCCCAGCAAAGAGACTGAGCTGAAAAAAAGGCAGCAGGATTCCAGAGCCAGGTCCTTCCCATCCCAGTGGGGGATGTCAGGGCTCAGATCAGCCCCTGGGCCAGGAGAAGCAGGTTCTGCTGCTGAATTGAGAGTCACAGGAGCTGGGTCTCAGCAGAGAAGGACCAACACTGCCCACCAGCTCTTTTCCTGATTTAAAGCACAAAGAGGTGGAGGAAACAAGTTTTGCTCCCAACCTGAAGCCTCAGGATGTCTCCAACTCCAACCCCATCTCTGGGAAGCCCAAATTCCCTTCCAAAGCCAGACCCTGGTCCCCAAAACAAGCCCTGTCCTCTACCTCAGCCTGGTGTCCAGCCAGCCCCAAAGCCCCAGCACTGCTCACTCTGCACTTGTCTGGTGCTCTGGACTTTTCCAAAGCCAGACTGGCTGGAAAACCTGCTCTCCAAGCAGGAAAGGGAACACAGGAATAAAGAAGCAAAAAGGCTGGGGTTGTGCTGGGCTGAAAGGGAACACTCATCTCTGTCTCACTGAGCTGGTTGAAGAACAAAGGAGAGGGAGAAGTTACCAGGGAGGAGCAGGTGGGCATGAAAATAAGCTAAAGCAGGCAGGACCACAGGGTTACCAGTGTCCCAGCCTGCTGGGAACCAGCAGAAGCCACAACCTGGTAGCCCAACCACAGGGTTACCAGTGTCCCAGCTTGCTGGGAACCAGCAGAAGCCAGAACCTGGTAGCCCAGGGCTGCAGCAGCACTGGGGGGAGCTGGAGAGAAGCTCCATCTCCTCCTGTTCCACACTCCACCCTAGGGGTTCAGGCTGCAGCACCCCAGGTCCCACCACACTCCCCCCGATGCTGGGGAGCTCAGGAGGGGTTTTCCAGCCCTGCAGAACATCTGGCAGGCACAGCACGAGGACTTGCTGGTCATTTCTGTTCATCCTGCATTTGCAAGATGCCAAAGCAACAGCAAAACAGATCCAAGGCTGAGGGAATAACTTCCAGAGCTGCCAACAGCCTCACTATGGTCTTGGGCAGCAAATCTCAAGGAGGGGGGAATGTGTGGCCACCAGGGGCTTCCTGTGTGGCCACCACACAAAACCTCCTCATTTAGCAGTTTGTCTGGTGATATTAGAACCATCATGTGCAACCCTCACACTTCTGCTGAGCACCTGCAACTCAGGCAAGGTTGGGTTTTGTTTTGCCTCACCTGCCTGGTTTGTTCAGGGGTTAAAAAAAACTGTTTACCTGTTTCCTGGCACTATCACAGCTACTGGGTAAACTTCCTGGTGCATTAACCAAGCCCAAATTAATAGATATTTAAAGTACATCTGCCTGATCACACACACACATTGCCCAGGAGGGATCCCAAGGGTCACTGGAAATAGGGTCAGAGCTGGGTACCTGTCACTTCCCACCCCATCACGTCCCATCACCTCAACCCCAGTTTACCAGCTTTACCAGGAGGCCTTTTCTAGGTGCTTTGTCCCAGTTTCCCTTCCCTGTGAGAGACACCCCACCAAGACAGCCTTTCACCAAACAGGGCCAAAAAGCCAGGACTATGAAATGCCAAAAACTCAGATATTCCATCAAGAAGCCACATCCACTGGGACAAGAGCAGCTCTGGTCCTCCTGATCACTCCTGCCTTTGCCCAGTCCTGGCCATTGGCCTACTGGTGTGACACTGGGGCTGTGGGAGGGCAGGGCAATGGCTTCATCCCCAAAACCCTTCAGCAGGGACAATATGTGAGGAGCAAGAGCCAAGACATGGGCTGAACACAGAGCTCCTGGGCTGAAGGAACAGCCTCTTGGAGCATTTGCACTTTGAACACTCTTCTTTGGGTCTTTTTAGACCCTTGTCCTTCCTACCCCAGAACTGCAGCCCTGGCTGGGTGGGTAAGAGGGTTGTTGATGCTGTTCCACCCCTTGCTGGAAAATACAGGCAACATCCCTGGAAAGTTGATTGCTAACATGGAACTGCTGGCCAATTTCCTCATTGTGAAGGTGCCAAGAACACAGATGAACTCCTGGAGGCTGCCATGGAGGGGACTGTGGGCACAGAAGGGAAGATGCTCAGTGGCAGAAGTGGCACTAAAGTTCTCATCTGGTCCTGAAAACCCAGGGGACACAATTATGCCTCTGAAAAGCTCCATGAAATCTGAAGGTTTCATCTACACTTATACTGACACATGTCAGCTCCTGTCCCAGGCAGCAGCACAACAGCCAGGAGGTTTCCTCCTGCCCCTGATCTGTTCAGTATCAAGCCTGAAGATGCTCATTTCACCTCCCTCCCTCATGCTGCTGCTTTAAAGCCCAATTGAATAAACTCCCAATTAAACTGATGGGGTTGAAGGGAACTGTGAGTGCTCCCCTCCTGCTGATGGGCTCTGCTCCTCCCTGGAGTCACCCTGGCCATGTCCATCCAGCCTGGTATCCATTCCTGAGCCAACCCCACCTTGTCTTTCCTCTCTGTCCCACGTGTAAAGTCATCAGTTGCTTCTCCTAAAGACCCACCAGAAGGATCCCACTGATCCAGATTAGATGGTGCACATCAAATAGCTACTGTTGGCTCAGATGAGAAGCCCCCAGAAGAGCCTCCTCCTCCTCCCCTCTGCCTGCAAAGGGAGCCAGGGCTGAGCTCCTCCACCTTCACTTGGATGAATTCCACCTGACAAGCCCACACATGGAATGGAGACCAGTAAAGCCACTGGAAACCTTCCTGATGGGAGTTATCCCAGCCTCTCTTCTCCTGTTCTCAGGCAGGAGACAGCCATGGAGGGGACTGTGGGCACAGAAGGGAAGATGCTCAGTGGCAGAAGTGGCACTAAAGTTCTCATCTGGTCCTGAAAACCCAGGGGACACAATTATGCCTCTGAAAAGCTCCATGAAATCTGAAGGTTTCATCTACACTTATACTGACACATGTCAGCTCCTGTCCCAGGCAGCAGCACAACAGCCAGGAGGTTTCCTCCTGCCCCTGATCTGTTCAGTATCAAGCCTGAAGATGCTCATTTCACCTCCCTCATGCTGCTGCTTTAAAGCCCAATTGAATAAACTCCAAATTAAACTGATGGGGTTGAAGGGAACTGTGAGTGCTCCCCTCCTGCTGATGGGCTCTGCTCCTCCCTGGAGTCACCCTGGCCATGTCCATCCAGCCTGGTATCCATTCCTGAGCCAACCCCACCTTGTCTTTCCTCTCTGTCCCACGTGTAAAGTCATCAGTTGCTTCTCCTAAAGACCCACCAGAAGGATCCCACTGATCCAGATTAGATGGTGCACATCAAATAGCTACTGTTGGCTCAGATGAGAAGCCCCCAGAAGAGCCTCCTCCTCCTCCCCTCTGCCTGCAAAGGGAGCCAGGGCTGAGCTCCTCCACCTTCACTTGGATGAATTCCACCTGACAAGCCCACACATGGAATGGAGACCAGTAAAGCCACTGGAAACCTTCCTGATGGGAGTTATCCCAGCCTCTCTTCTCCTGTTCTCAGGCAGGAGACAGAAATTTGGGGAAGTCACCTGTAATCAGGGTTTTAAGAGACTTTATCTGAGGATCAGTGGCACCAAGGATTGCTATGGACTTCCAGAGACAATTCTTTTCCATCCCCAATAGCTCAGATTCCCTGTGGCAATTCCCAGCCTAAAGAGACTGTTTCCTGTGAATCATCTTCCAGCAGCAGATCCTGGAGGCAGATGGAGATGGAGACACTCAAAGGTGGGGGACACAGAGATATGGGGTCATTAAAGAGCAGCATCTGGGCTGTATTTAGCTGCAGGCAATGGGCTCCTCAACCCAGGAGTCATTCCACATCACAGTGGCTTTGGCAGTGAATCCTTAGGGACTTCCCACCAAGGCCACCTGATCCCACCAGCATCACCACATCACCCTGGTTAAGAAGAAACCCCCCCAACCCAGTTCAGCTGAGCTGTGAACCCACCAACGGGGCAACCTGAGAGGTGGGAGAAGCAGCAGAACTGCTGGAGCACCTTCCCTCCCAGGAGCAGACCTCAGCAGCTCCCTGCCCCTGGCATTTGCAGGGTTAGCAGCCTGCCCAGGGACATGGCAGAACACAGCAACCTTTCCCCTGAGCACACAAGGTTCCCATTTGCAGGAGCACATGGGGTCCCACCAGCCTCAGCCCACCTCATTCTGCAGGTTCCCACACCACTCTACCCAGTGCACCCCTTCTACCTGGCACTGCCACCAGTTCCCCCCAGCAACGTGGACACTGGGAACACACTGCAAGTTACTCAGCAAACAGAGGAGTCAATACAAGTGGAGAGAGGGGACTGTGACCTCAGGCACCCCTGGAGTCACCAGCCCTGCTGCTTTGTTCCCATTGTCACCCAGGCAAGGTCAGTTTGCATTCAGGGTGGAGGCAAAGAGAGGGGGCTGCTCCACCAGGGAGTGTCCCAGAGCTCAGGGGTCACAAACAAAAAGATTCCCCCAGCTGAGGGTGTTTTAGCTGCAGCCAGGGCAGCAGGGAGGCCCCAGGAGCACGGGGCTGGTTTGGAGCACATCAGGCAGAGCAAGTGTCCTGGGAAGCTGCTCTGGAGGAGGAGCTGGCAGGTTTACAATATGCTTTTTCTGCAGCCTGCCATCCCTTGGGAAGATCTGGAGATTGGGCTGGGATAGGCCTTCTTGTCCTTCACTGCCTGCCATGGGAACCAGCCACGTTTTCCCAGACTGGGACCCCACGTTGGACGCTGCTCGTTCGGCAGCAGCTTCGTCACTTGTCCCCAGTTCCCTTCCCTGTCCCACTCTGCTGCTGAGATGTCCCCTCTTTTCCCTCTGGTCAAAACAATCTAAACAGATCTCTCAGGTAAAATTAGACTCCAGATACTGCTCTTTGCACCAACACACGCTGTGTCTCCCCCTGCTTTCTGTGGTCCCCAGCACAGACCAGTGTCCCCAGGACAGTGGCTGCGAGTCCCCCATCCCTGCCCGGAGCAGAAGTTCCTCTGTGCTCCAGCCCAGCTCCCACTTCACTATTCAAAACAAGCTGGAAAATTCCTACGAGGCTGTTGGAAAAGCAAGAGAGCAGAGATGGCACCAGCAGGAAGGTTCCCCAGCACCCACCCACGGCGCAGCCGCCGCCGAGCGCCCCGGGATCGGGAAAGCATCTCCCACCTTTCCAAGCTCCAGTTCCCCGTGTCACCCCCAGCCTGCAGAGCCCCAAAGCTGTGGGGAAGTTCTCCCACCCCACAGCCCTGCTCCCAGTCACGCCTGATTGCATCATGTTTGTTTTCCTTTCCCTGCGAGACCAGGATTCCTGCCACCTGGCTGAGGTTCTGCCCATTCCCACCAGGAGCAGAACCAGCTGCTGCCCCAGACCCAGGCTGGGGTGGCAAAGCCTTTTCCAGCACACGTGTCCCATGGGGACAGCACGGGCACTTTTCTCAGGCAACGCTGGTTGAGTTGGGAGAGTTTTCAAGCTGTCGGCATCTGCTCTGGTGCTATTTGATCCCTCCAGAGCAGCCAGAGGAACAGACACCAGAGCCCACCAGGAACGGCCGCGGTTGCAGATGCAGCGACCAGCAAGAGTCACTGGCTACTCACCCTGGCTTTGTCCTTGCATCCAGAGGAATTAAAGCCCTTGGAGATGAGGTCTCATTGTTCAAGATGTGCTTTAAGGGAGGCAGCTGCTTTCTTTATATCTCAAGATACACTAAAGTTCAGGAAGAGAGAGAGAGAGGAGAGTGAGAGAGAGAGAAAGAAAGAGGGGACGGCGAAAGGGGAGGGACTGAGAGAAGGGCCCAGCGGCCGTATAGAATGACAATGGAAGGAAATGCTTTATCAAACCTAGAAAGCCAACCCTGTCCTGGGAACACAGAGGGAGAGAGGGGGGGGGAGAAAAAATAAAACCCGACAACAAAACCAAACCAACCAAACCAAACCTTGCAGGAGAAACGCGAGTCCCTCCCTTGGCAGCACAACCCTCCTCCCCAGCACAAGGAGAGGGGAAGAACCAAGGGGCTCAGACCCTTTTTTTGGTTGTGTGTTTGGGGTGATTTTTTATTTTGCATTAAACAGAAGTTTCATTTCTTTTCAAAAGAAGAAAAAAAAAAAAAAAAAAAAAA
>NW_009952703.1:172543-178408 GCF_000747805.2 Chaetura pelagica
GTTTCTATGAGTCAAACGTTTGCAATGTGTTACCGAAATGTTACCAAGCTGGAATGCAGCATCCGAGAGGGTTTAGCTCATAAAACTTGTGTTTTGTTGGCGGGGAGAAAGTGTCACCGGCAGAGAAGTTGGTTCTTCTTCTGCCTTGGGTGGTTTCCCCCCCCCCCATCTCTGGTTTATCCAGAGGGGGTTAATGGTTGTGGGAGGTGGTGCCAACATCCCTGTCCCGCATGGAAAAGGGAAATCAGAGACCAAGGGGAACTGTCAGTCTGATGGAGCAGGTGGGAAAGGGAGAAATTCAACTGGACAGACATCCCAGGGATGTTCCTCAGCTGCTCAGGCACCACTTTGGGCTCAGAAAAGCACCATTCTGCTCAGCTCCGTTTGTCCCGAGACAGGAACTTTGAGCAGTTCCAGGGCCCAACGTTTTCCAGCAGCATCTGCTCTGGGTTTGCACCCCTGGAGCTGCTCAGTTCTTTCCTCAACACCTGAGCAGCCTAACAAGGAGCAAACTGCTTTCCTCAGGTTAAAGTCACCACTGAAACCAGTGGCTTTTCCTCTCCTTGGAGCGTGTCTGGTGTTAACTCCTGGAAAGTCACTTTATCACTTTCAAGTCCAGTCAAATCCAGTATTTTCCAGTGTCACTGAACACCCAGTGGAATAAAGGACTGAGAGGCTGTTGGGTTTTGATGTGCTGAGCAGATTAAGGTCCTTCAACAACTTAACCACACGTCCCTCTCTCCCCTGTTCCACCCCGACGAGCTGATCCCTGCCCTGCCTGCCCTTCTTTCCAGGGATTTGTCTGGGGAAAAACACATTTCAGACATGAAAACAGCTGCAATTAGGGGAAAAAAAGAAAAAAAAGAGCCCTATTTGAGGATTTTAGTTTGAATTTGTTCAGAGAAATGAAGCCAGCAGCTCTCTGAGGTGCTAAAACACCATTATCATGCTGGGAAGATGTTTCAAAAGCACAGGGCTTGTTTAGGTGCCTCCACCTTCTTTTTCACTCAAGTTTTGGGCATTTCTAAAGAAATCCTGGGAGCTGAAGAGAGGCCTTAATCTCTGCTCACTCAGGAGAAGCTCTCCAGGATGAGGTTCTATTTTATGCCTGTTCTTAGCTCCATTCCCACTGTTGTGCCCCCCCAACCTCTGGGATCTTGGCCACACCACTACCTGCCCTGGAGAAGCCACTGGTGGTTGTGCAAAAGGCCAGTGGGGCCTCCTCCATGCTGAGGGACACAGGTGGAGCATCTTCCAGTAGATCCACAGGGAAAATTGGGCCCCAGCACATGAGTTTTGCAGCTCTGAGCTTCTGAGCATCTCTCTGCCCTGGTGGGAGCACCAAGAACCTGGGAATGGTGAGTGTGGGAAGGAAAGCAGGGATATAGAGAAGCTGAGGGACTGTCCTTGTAAGCCTTAGTCTTTCCAGGAGGTGGCTCCTTCCACCTGGGATTCCCAGCCCCAAACCACTTCCAAGGCTTGTAGCCTTCACCTTTCTGAAAGTCCTTGTCTCCAGGGTTCAGCTCCAGGGGGAAGACAGTAAAGCTCTTCCTGCCTCATCCATTGCCACCCCAGTGTCCCTCCCAATGGCAGCAGCTGCCCTGACACAACAGGCCTGGCTCTGAGGGAAGGAAGGTCTCATCAGCCAGGAGAATCCTCCCAGGAGCCCTGCAAAGGGATGGGCTCCACCTCTTCCCCTGCTTTGTGCAGAGAGCAGCACACAAATCCTCCCCAGAGGGGAGTTTGGGCTCTCTGCCCTGCTCCTGGGTTGGAGAATCATCATCAACCTGTCCTGGCTCCTTCCAGCCCAAGCACCAATTATCCTTTCATTCCAACTGGAGCAGGAGCAGTGGGGAAGAGGGAGCACCATGGCCCTTCTCTCACCTCTAACAACCAAGTGGTGCCAGCCCTGCCCCAGACTAGAAGCAGCTGAGGGCTTCTCCAAAGCTCAGTTGTGTTGCCAAAAGGATGAGGGACAAAACTGGCCTCACCATGGGCAGCTGCAAAATGGACACAGCAGGGCTGGGAGGACCCACCAGACCCCAGAAAACTGAAGTGGGGGGCTGATGGATCCCCCAAATGACAAGTCACACCCTGGGGTGACCTGTCCTGAAGGAACCCCCACAGGTCAAGAACTGCTCTTGGGATTTTTCTGGCTGTTCTCAGGCAAAAGAACCTGATCTCTTAAAAGAGGGGAAATGGGGGGGGGGGGGGGAGAACAAAGATCATGGTTGAAAAACCAGGGTCACTCCTGCTCCAGGTCTGGCCCAACTAATGAGTTACAAACTTTTACCTAGTTGGATTTTTTTGCTCCAGTTGAACGTTTTCAGGTGTGAGGACACAGAGGGACTTGCCAAAAGGGGAGTTGTTTAAAGGCCAGGCAGAGATAAGAGACACTGCCTTGCTAAACAAAGAGACATTTCCATATCTAAGGAAGTGAGGCAATCCTGTCTAATTAAGAAGGCTGACCAAAGCCTCCCAGGAGGAGGAAAGAGGGTGAGAGATTAAAATCTTTGTGTTTCAAAGGCAGAGGAGACCAGCCAGGAGAGCTCATGTTCTACCAACTGGAGAACCCAAAGGACGTCGTTGTTGAGCACTGGAAGTGGTTTTGATGGTGGATCTAAGGAGGTTCCTGAAGGTGTTCTTGATGGGATACATGTTTGAAAGGCCCAGGATGGACACTCAAAATAGGTTCTGTCCCAAAGAAGCTTTGCAAGAAGGTGGATGGGCACTCAAGGAGAGCAGGAGGAAACCCAGGCCATGCAGAGCTGTTGGGGTAGAGTAGCTGTGGTCTGTGTGCATGAATAGACACCCCCTAACTGCAAGGATGGGTGGGGAGCTCACACACTGCAATGTGGCAGCCAGGAGACATCAAGGAGGGAAGGCAGAGCCCCTGGGAGGGAGCAAGGCTTTAGGAAGCCATGGCATGACCCACCTTCTGAAGGAAAGCCCAGGCCTGGCTCCTCTGAACTCCCCCTGTGTTGCTGAGCCCCAGTGCTCTGATCCCTGCTGGCATTTTCCAAGAGCACTTTGAGGCTTTCTCATGAAAAAAACAACCCTCTGCACATTCCAGTGGGCTCCTGAGATCCCTGGCCATGCAGACAGCTCTGCAGGGAAACCTTCCCTCAGTCCACAAGCACGTTTGCTGCTCACACATGCCTGCTGGGCTCCTCCTGCTGCAGTTAAGGATGGACTTCCAGGAACTTCAGAATTCCTGGGGAACCTTGCACAGAGGAACATGGAGACAAGGAGGAAATGTTCTTTGAATTGCACGGACACAACCAGGTGTTTCAGCAGCCTCATCAGCTGGAAACTGCTACTCAAGGGATGAAGGGCACTGAGCACATCCCACTGAGGTGCTGGGAACCTGCAGGGTCTGTATCTAAGGAGGCTGGAGCAGGTCTGAGATGGTGTTGAGGGGTAGAAAGGGGCAGATGGATTTTGAAAAGCCTTTGGGGAACAGGCAGGATGAGCTTTGCTGAAAAATCCAACCAGGTGCCAATGTGGCACAACCCATCCAGGACCTCAGCTCCTCCAGCACAGACCTGAGCTGTGCTGCTGGGTCAGATCCATCCCAGGCACCTGCACAGGAGCCTGGCTTTGCTTCCAGCAGCCACATCACCCGAGATCCACCTCCCTGCCTGGAAGGTGAGTGGAGAAGGGGCTGCCAGGATTGCCCTTGGACACTAACCAGGCCACCAGAGGCTGAAAAGCTGGAGGAGCAGCAGCGTGGGCACAGGCAGGGGACACGAGAGCTGCCTGGAGCTGCATCTCTCCATAGAAGGCAGGAAACCAGCAGGTTTGTTTCTTCAGGAGGAGAAGAGTTATGTCTGCAAGGCACAGCAGCTAAAAATACCCTGAGCTGTTGAGGACCAGGGTGCAGGAGAGAGGGGCACAGGGCGCCCCGTGGCTGGGGGGGAGGTGGCACTGCCACATCTGGGGCACCTTGGCTTCCTGACACCCCTGGGGTGATGTTCAGCACCCCCCAAAGGGCAGGATGGGGGTGCCCGAGACCCACAAAGCTGGATGTTCCCTGAATCCTGCCCACACACTTTGGGGCCCTTGTTTCAGGCTCTGGACCAGCAGCCCAGCTCAGCCCCTTTGCTCCTTCTTAGCACACAAAGTTCTTGGAGCCCCAGTCACACCCTGAAGGTTCTTCACACCAATTGTGTGAAGGGAACAGGGACACAAGCCCCCCAGGCAGGTGACCCAAGGGCCCTGCACAGCACAGAGCAGTTGTGTCCCCACCACAGGGGACACCAAGGAAGCCAAAAAGCCCTCAGGAAAGGGGACAGCTCAACCCAGGCTCTGCCTGTGTGACAAACAGGCAAAGACATCCAGCACCAGGACACTTTTGGATACCTGAGATGCAATGGGAAGGGGACAGACCCTAACAGACCCTCACACCTCTAACCCCATCCCACTGGGATGCACTTCCTGACTGAGAGCAGCTCTAACCACCACATCCCTCAGGGGGTGTTTCCACCAGCTCAGCCACCACAAACCCCAGGGAAGCACAAGGACCAGGTTAAACTCACCCATTCTCCTGCCTCCAGAGCTTCTGAGGGTGGCACATCAGCACTGCAGGACACTCCTCCACATCAGCATCTCCCTGGAGACCCCATCCAACAACAGATCTGCTTGAACCATCTCACATCTCCTCGAATTTCAGCCAGAAGGGAAAGGAAGAAAAAAAAAAAAAAGGCATTTTAAATCACTTCTCCCCTTTTGAAAAAGCTGGTCCCTTGTGGATGGCTCTGCAGTGAGGGTGTGAGGAGGAACTTGCCTGGCCCCAGTCCCAGTAAATCACAGTTCAGAGACAGCTGAACTCCATTTTGTGATTATTAACCCCAGCCCCACTCCATTTGTCTGGCCTGTCTGAGGCTATATATAGTGATGGGAGCAGGCATGGCCAGGGGAGAATTGTGTGCAGCTGGGAAGCACAGCAAACCACCCCCCCTCACCACCACCTTCCCAAAAAACTTTAAAACAAAATCTTAAAAAAAAATCATATAAAAAAAGAATAAAATAAAATTCCAGGCCAACAGGCAGACTGTGGCTGGGAAATGAGAAGCAGCTGTGAAGAGGGAGGGATGAGATGTCATAGAGGGAGGCCTGATTTCAAAACTTGCAGGAAATGTATGAGAAATTTCACAGCCACTTTTCTAACCCATCATCCTGGCCCCTCTGGTGGCAGAGGTAGGAGCATCTCCAGGGGGGACTCAGCAGGGAGGCCCCACAAATGTGGCTGTTTGTTCTGGTGTTGCCATCAAGAATCTCATGCTGTGCCTTGGGGACAGTTCCTAATCACTCCAGAGAGATTAAATGTCAAGAGCAGGCAGGTGTGGGATCAAGGGAGCTCCAGGATTGATTCTGCTCATACCTGGGGAAGGAAAGATTCAAAAAGTCATGGGGAAAACCTCTGAACATCCACAGACCTAACAGGTAACCCAGGGAGTGAGGGAGAGGACCAGGGTGAACCACAGAATCATTCTGGTGGGAAAAGATTTTGAAGATCATCTAGTCCAACCACAACCCAACTCTACCAAGTGCAAAGAAAAAGAAGAGGTGGAGGAGTGTGGAGCTGCCTTGCTGAGCCCACAGGCCTCCTCCTGCACTCTGCAGAGCTTGGTGGCCTCGTGGCACAGCCCAGTGGTGCTGGTGTGGAAGGGACACGTTCTGGCCACTGATTTCCTGGCTCTTCATGGGTTTTTCTCCCTGGCTGCAAGAGCTGCTGCTGGGGCAAGTGGGGCAGCAGTTGAACGTTGCATCTGAAGACAAAGCCCAGGGAGGGGAACTGCAAGAGCTCAGCTCGTGTCTCAGCTTCAGATCCAGGCACCAGTGAATCAGCTGGGCAGATGAACC
>NW_009952703.1:178432-180036 GCF_000747805.2 Chaetura pelagica
TTCCCTTCACTGCAGCTGGTGTCTGGGGGATGTTCTTGGTGTGAACCAAGAGCCTGTAAACTTGCTCTTCTACCCTTGCTCGTAGCTTCCTGTTTGCC
This sequence comes from Chaetura pelagica, assembly GCF_000747805.2. Taxonomy (NCBI): domain Eukaryota; kingdom Metazoa; phylum Chordata; class Aves; order Apodiformes; family Apodidae; genus Chaetura; species Chaetura pelagica. The sequence continues at coordinate 178,531 of NW_009952703.1, forward strand.
AGGGGAGTTTGGGGTGAGAACAGCCTGATGCAGGTTTGTTTTTGTGCAGCACAGGCTCCTCTTTGAGAGAGGGGGAGGAAGGCTGCTCCCCCCAGGCTGTGGTTTCAGCAGCTGGTGGCACCAGGCGCCCGCAGGCAGGTGCTGGCTGAGCGGGGAGGAGGAGGAGGAGGAGAGGGGGGAGCTGAGATCAAGGTGCTCATCTGCAGAGGAAGGAGCTTCCAACTGAAGTGCTGCCTGAGCAGCTTGTGGCTGGCCCCCTCACCAACCTGCCAACCTGAGCCTCTTGTTCTGCACCTGCTGTCCCTGAACTGCTCCCCCCACAGAGAGGGCCCCTCTCGCCCTCCCCTCCCCTCCTGCTTTGAGTCTTCAGGTCCAGGTGACTTTCCCAAAGAGGCAGGACTGAGCAGAACATTCAGGAAAGTCACCCAGCCCAGGCAAGGATGTTTCATGGGCTTTGATCCGTTCACTCCATCCCTCTTACCAGCCACAGCACAGAGCAGCTCACTGGAAAACAACCCAGAGAAGCCAATTCAGGCAGGAGCTGCTGGGAACTCCTGAGTTACCCCCTTCACGTTCAGTTTTGCCCCTGGCTTTGTTGTGCTGGATCCCAAAGGAGCTGCCTGGCCCAACCTGCCAGAGAACATCACTTCTCAGGCTTTGTTCCACCAGTAACCTCTGCTTCCACCAAACCCCTGTGCCAATCCCAGCAGAGTTCACACTGACCAGTAACAACTCACATTTTCCCCATCAACCACCACTTCTTCAGGGCTGATGTGTTTGCCAGCTGCTCTTCACCCCCCCAGCCAGGCCCTGGGGGAGCAGGGACAGTGGCAGAGACCTGGAGAAGACCTGGCTTTGTGCAAACCCCTTTTGAAACCCAGTTCTTCTGGTCCCCAATTGCACCAGCCAGTTGGGATTTAACCCCTTGTTGTTCTGCCACTTCCAGCTCAATCCTGTGTCTGGGCAGGAGAGGGAGAACAGGGGAGAGTGTCTGGTTGTGCAAAACCCAAATCAGGAGAAGTTTGATTTACAGAGGCCAGAGGTACTAAAGAGCTTGGGCAGGAATTTGCACTAAACCTTTGACATACAAGACATTTCCCTTTCTGGCCAAGACAAACAAAGGAAGGAAGTGTCTGGGACTTTGAAAGCGACCTAGTGGAGACAGGTAAGGGCAGATAAGGGCTGAAGGAAGAGTGGGTTGGGTAAGGGAAGGATCTAGTTTTAAAGATTTGTCCAAGCCCTTGGTGTCCTGCAGATCAGACCTGGGGGAGGTGAAGCTGCCTGGGAAGAGCTGCTGGCAATGGGAGAAACAGGAGAAACATCCCTGGAGTGCTGAGCACAGGGTTTCTATTTGCCTGCCACTTTTTTTTCCTCTTTTTTTCCACATACTTTGCAAAGTTCCCTGGTATCCCATGACTAAGACTCACAGGCTTTTGGTGCTGACCATCAGCAGGCTCTGTGAAGCCTCCTGTCAGACAGTCAGTGATGTGTGCCTGGAGCATTCCT
>NW_009952703.1:180752-198593 GCF_000747805.2 Chaetura pelagica
ATTCCTGCAGGATCCTGCCATTTCTCAGCTTTGTTGGTGTAAAAGAGCATTTTGCCCCTTTCCAGCACGTGTTGAGATCCACTTGGAGCTGCTCCTGCCCTGCAAAAAGGAGGACAACATTGTATGACAGAGGGACTGAGGGAAAACCCATGATTGAAGGAGGAATCAGCTCTTCATTAATGCTGGTTTCTGCCCCCATACCACTTGTATGGGGGATGCAGGGGATCCTCATGTTTCCAGGGCTGGGAATGGGACCAGTAAGGACTTTTCTGTGGGACAGCAGGCAGGATGAGGCCTGGCTCCTCCTGAGCTGTGACACCTCAGCCTGGCTCCTCCTGAGCTGTGACATCTCAGCCTGGCTCCAAGAGAGCATCCTGCACCATTATCCTGCTTGTGGGAAGGCTGGGACAGGCTCTGCTGAGGTTCCTCTGCATGTCCAGGCTGGGATGATGAAAACAAAGCTGCTGCTTTCTGGGTTATTTATAAAGCAAGCTGGGCAAATAAACTTGTCCTGCCCAGAATGGTCAAGGTTAGGAATCCATAGTTCTTTTCCTATGGGGACCTTGTTTGTGACTCATTCCCGGCAGCTGCTCAGGGGCTTCCAGTCCATGAGCTGGAAGGGATGAGCCTTCCAAGGGGAGGGATGGCTTGGCTGGGGCAGCTGAAGGTTCCCTGCAAGGACCGAGCCTGGTCCATCCTCCTTTGTTACTGTCAAGCGAAGATCTGCTCCGAAAAACGGGCGGTGATGCAAGCAAAGGCTGTTTGGGAATCCCAGAAAACTGGCTGGGGCACCATCTGGAGGCAGTTTCTGGAAGCTGCGGGAACATCTCAAGTCCTTTCACTTGGTGGGGTGGGATGAAGCTGCTGTCCCAGATGTGGGGTTTTTTTTTCCCCAGTCAGTATTTCCTGTGCCCCTAGAAACAGGGAGTTCCTTGAATCACCCTTTTTTCTCCTCTGCTGACTCTAACCTGTGCATTCGTGTCACCTGTGCCCAGGGGGTCACGTTTTGCCCCCTCTGCTCTTCATCAGTGCCTGGTGCCTGCAGCCCAGGGGGCTCTGCCTGAAGAGGGGAAACTCTTCCCCATCCCTTCTCCAGAAACACTTACTCTGGTTTCACTGCGTTTGATTTGTTATCGATTCCCCTAAGATTTCCTTTCAAGAACCAGGCTGCCTGAAAGTATCTTCTGCAGGGTTTGACCACAACTGTTATCCCTCCCTATCTCTCAGACAGCACGTGGGCAGCAGGGAGGGCTGCTCTGTTTGCTCTCGGAGCCTCCCCTGTTTCCATTCTGCTGATGCTGAGAAGGGCTGTGATTTCTCAGCAGGGCTCTCCCGCACGTCCCGGCACGTTCCTCAACTCAGCACCAAGCAAGATGGGCTCTGCAGCCTTCACTGGAGGCTGGAGCAGGTTCTTTGCAGGGATTTACTTTCTCTAAACTCACCATTCAGGTTGTTCACAAAGACAACTTGATTTTTCCAGACGTGCAGCTCGGAGATCAGTTTTCTTCACGGCTGATCGAGGTTTCCTGCATAATGAGTCAAGCCTTTGTTGCTGATTCCTGAGGAATTCTCACTAAATCCTGCACAGGCCTGGAAAACCTTCAGCCTCTCTGCCTGTCCCAGGCTCTGGGGGCTGCTCTGGGTGCTGCTCACCCTCAGCAGGTGAACAGCTCAGGGTGTGAGTTTCAGGGCGACACATCTTCGAGCGTTGGGTGTTTTTTTTTCTCTATACGTCCTATGTTCACAATATTAAACACTTCCTTCCCCTTTAGCCCTGGAGGCCGTTCTGAAAGCTGGAAGCCCCAGTGTCTGTTTGAGCAGGGCCTCTCTATCACCAGAATCTGCTTATCTACAGCTGAAAGGAAGCTCAGCTTGGCTGCTGGGTTCCAGCTCCGGATGAAACACCCGCGCGCACCGAGGGTTGACGAGCGAGGGGCCGAGATGCTGCTCCCCAGGAACAGCGCCTGGGAAAACAATCCAGGGCTCTTGTTTCACACAGTCAGCGGTTGCGGGGCCAAAGTTGCTGCTGGGACCATCCCAGCACCATGGGATGAGTTCAAAGCCTTGAAGGGAAGAGTTCCCGGGAGCTTTAGGGAGAGAGAGGGGGTTGAGGGACTCGATAAACACCCGCATGGGGAGCAGCGTCTTGGAAGTGAAACATCAAACAAAACCTGTCAGATGAAATACGATCACAAGGAGTGAATTAAGTCACTAGAAGGAGCTGGGCAGGTTAAGAGCTCTCTGTTGAAAAGGGAGAGTTTGATATTTCTAAGTGTCTTTGCATCCCCCCCGCCCAGCATCCCTCAGGGCACGGAACGTGCTCTTGATGCTGGGCTAAAAATACCCCACGGGGGAAGGCTCTGACAGCTCCTCACTGCTTCAGGTTCTTTGAACTGAAAAAGACAAAAACAACACATGAGGAAAGAATGTCTTTGTGGGCCACGGGGCCCTGGAGAAGGCTTTGGCCAAGCAGCAGATACAAAGCCAGTGTCCATCATGTTTGCACCCAGCTGTGTCCCCAGAGGTGGGCTACGAAGCTGCCATAACAACATGAGCACCTTGTGCTGCTTCTTGTCTAATTCCACTTGTAGTTGAAGCCCCTGAAGCAGCTCGGGGATGGTGCTGCATCCAGAGCAGCACCAGGGCTTTGCACCAGTTGGCTCAGATACCTCCTGGAGGAGAACAAGTGGATGAAGAAGAAAAAGCTCCTAGGAAAGGCTGTTGTGAGGGGCTTAGAAGCACAAGGGAAAACTGCTGTCCTGGTGAGGTGGGTCCTGCAGGGTCAGGCTGGTGGATGTTCCTGGGTGAGAAATGGGCACTTTCAGCTCTGCTTGACAGAGCAGAGAGCTCGTCTCACTGGGTGGAAATTACAGTTTATATAAAACGAGTTCACCTCTGCCACTCGGTTTCCTGAAAGCTGCTGGAGGAAGGGTCAGAATCAGGGAGTGCCACAGTTTGTTGTCTTTTTCTAGAAGACACTGTGTGTTTTTATTCTCCCCCTTTATTTGTGTGTGTTTAGATAAAAGCCAGGACAAAGAGACTCTGCTGAACAGGCTCCAAGTCAAAGCCCAAGAAAACAACCTTCAATCTTGAGGGCTGAGCAGAGCAGTGGGTCATCAAACCCAGTTTTGCTCACACAGGAAATCACATCATGTAATCTCTTGTTTGTGTCTTTGGCCAAGGGTAAAACCCTTCTCAGCAAGGGTGACATTTGAGAGAGCAAAGCCCCAGGAGCGACACAGCATTTGAGGAAACAGATTTTTCAGGAACAGACAATAGAGTGGAGAACTGTTTGCAGAAATCTCCAGGTTCCATCCCTGTTTGGAAGAGCAGAGACCCAAGCTCAGCTTGAGCTGTTTCTTCATCAAGTAACACTTTAAAAATTATCCTTGTCCATAGCCACTTTGCACCATATTTTGGTTATCTTTAGTTAATTAACACTGCTGACAGAGCCTTGTTTCAAGGTGCATTTTAGTTTCCTGCTTGCAAATAAAACAATAATGTCTACCTACAGGAGCCTCTGTCAATAGAAGGGACAAAGAAAGATCCTCCTGGAACTGCAAAGACCAGTTCCATTTTTCCTGACCCATTTCTGTGACCTGCTCTTAAAAACTTGCTCTGCTTCTCCCCGTCCACTTTGCAGGGAAAGCACTGAAAATTCTCCTCAGAGTGGGGCTTGTTACTCAGTCCTGGACCCAGCCTGGAGTGGTTGTATCTTTAGCTTGCTCATGCACCATGTGGAACAGTGTCAAAAGCCATAAAATTGTATTTACTGCCTCTTCTGGGAGTGCAGCACTCAGAACATCACTGCAGAAGTAAATTATCTTAGCCTGGGATGGCTGCATCTTGCCAAATGAGCATTGCCTGCTACTCATTTGCTTTGCTTGTCGTTGGTAGGTGCTGACAAACAACGTGTGGAACTGCTTGTTCCACACTGGTTTCCCAGATCCCAACACCACATCATTCTCTCCTCATCTTAAAAAGGAGACTGAAGAGGAAACCTTTGGCATTTTTCTTGACCATTCTCCACCCTCTCTGGGTCAGGGAAGTCTCTCTTCTCAGCTTTCTCCCACCTGTTGAATGGTTTTAATCTTTCCCAGATGAGCTGAAAACATACAAGGCATGGAAGTGCTTTCCAGCCTGTTGCTTCCTTACTCTGTTGAGATTCTTCCCCTTGTACCACTCATATCAATTACAATCCTTATCTGATCACTCACCCTTTGAAGTTACACTGACATATTTCTACCTTCTTGGCATTATCCACTATCAGCTGCTTCTCCTGGGAAAGACTTAGATCTGCTGTTTCCTTTGTCTCTCCTCTCCAAAGACTGGAATTTGCCTGTTATTTATAACCCCATAGCCAGGGAAGAATCCAAGGAGCTGTGGAATCAGCTGTGGTTCATCTCAGATACAACCAGAGGAAGTTCTCCTGAGCTAACTGGTCACAGATGTCCAAGGGACCTTTTCTTTTCCTTCCATGGAACTTTCTATCAGTTCAGCCACATTTCAGAACTTTTACATCCTTCAAACCCATGTAAAGCACCAAAACAGTTCCCTGGGGAGGGAACTTCTCCCCTGCTCTTACCCACAGCTGCTGCTAACTAGTCCAAGTCTACCATGTTCTATTTGTTTCCAGGTTGTGCAGGAAACAGATTCATCAATATCTCTATAATTGTAATTAACACACTTTAAATCACCCCCTATTCTTCTTTCTTTCTACACATTAGGTTGGGTTGTCATCACTTCAGCTCCTCTTCTTTTCCCATTGCTCTCAGTTTGGCTCAGAACTGTGTGTAACTGCTGCAATCTTATCAACAATCTGAACACCACCATTTCTCATGGGTTTTCTGCCACGATAGCAGGACCACAGGCCTTTGGACCAGCAGTTGGCTGCTGGAAGCTGAGAATCTGATTTTCTCTTCTGCTTTCCTTCATGAATAACCTTACCAATCCCACAGATTCCTTTTCCTGTGGGTCTGGAACTGGGATGCTCTGCACTATACCCAGTCTTGGGGATGGCAGGAAGGCCACAGCCCCTCTCAGGGAAGGAGCTGGGTCAAAAGGAGGAGCTGGTCCCAGCTCTCTGGCTCTGAAGCCCTCAGCACCCTCACATCTTGCTGCTCTTCACTGCTGCTGCCTGCCCAGATCAGCCCCTGGTGCTCTGGAGTTCCCAGCCTCTCAGCAGCAAAGCTCTGGGCTTATCAGCACATCAGAGCAGTTGGAAGACAGTTGAGTGTCTCTCCGGGTGCTGATAGAGGGAAGGCTTTGCTCTGGGAGATAAGCAGCCCTCCCTGAGGAGCCAGGGGAGTTCGTTGGTATCAAGAGTGTCTTCCAGCACTTTGCAGCCTTTGGACGTGCAGAGGGTGAGGTGGTCACGTAGACAGCAGCCACTGGGGCTCTGTTTTTGAGGTCAGTAACTGAACCCCTCACTATCATCTCTTTTCTTCTCCCTGGCAATATTTTTCTCTCCCTGATCAAGCTTCTGCAGTGGCCTCACCAGGCTGTAAACAGACAGTCGAATCCCCCTGGTTTTGGATGGTAGATGAATTCAGGAGAGATAAGCACTTCAGGAAGGTATTTCAGCCCAAGATTTTGAAATGCTCAACAGCTCCTTGTTCTGCTCTCTGTACACGCCTGCAAAGCTGCTCAGCTCTTCCTGCAGGTTGTGAGTCACAGTTTTGTAAGAATCCCCCTCCAGTTTTGAGGGGAACCAGGAGTGAAGCTAATCCCTGCCCCTCCAGAGCTCCCTGCACCATCCCAGGGCAGCAAACTCAGCCTCTGGTGGTTACGTGTCACCTGGTGCTCAGACATGAGTGAAGCAGAACATCTGGGCCACCTTTGGTTGGAGGAATTCACCAGATCCAAGTTCCAGCATCAAGTGTTTAAACAAGTGTAGGAATCAGGCCCAGAGAGGCTGTTCCCTTTCCAAAGCATTTGAAAACAAGGAGGTCAAACCTTTTGGCAAAGCAGAAGCTGTTTTTACACAATGTTGCTCTCACAGCTTCAATATACATTATATGGAAAAAAAACCATTTCCTTTTTCCTTTCCAACTTGCTGCCCAGTCATTTTCTTGGGCCCTTCCTACCTCTGTTGTGAAGGAGGATGAGTGTCCTCCCTGGGCAGCTCCTGCTGTTTTCTCCCTCCATGTTCACACCCAAGGGAAACCACCACATTTCCATATATAGGTTTTTTTCCAACCAAACAAGGGGGCAGGAGAGAAATAGGAATCTTGTGAAAAAATACTCCAGCTGCAAGACAGAAATGGAGAAGTGGTACAAAAGCTCATCTGCTTCTTCAGAGGCTGGGGAGAAGGGCAGAGCTGACAGCTCCTGGATGGAAATCCTCTGCCATCTGCTGGCACCCAGGGACAAAGCCATGTCTGGAGTGAGAAGCAACTACAACAGGAGACAACAGGCACCTCTGAAGGATGCAAGGCATTTTCTGGGAGAAGTGCTATAGATTTTGGTTTAGTAAAAGCTACTGCAACCCTCTGCATGTTCTCTGTACCTGAGCAGGGGGAGAACACAGGCTTTTCCTGGAGGAGTGTGTCCATCCAGAGGCAGGACTGCACAGCCAAGAGGAGCAGTGTGATCCAAAAGGTGCAGCAGAAACTGAAGCCACTTTTTTTGTCACCTGTCTTCTTACTCGAGGAAGCCTCACCTGCACTTCAACGGCAACAAGGAAGTTGGATGCAGTGAGATTATTCAGCCAGGAGCCAAACTGCCTCAGGATGATCCTCCTGCCACACCTCAAGGTTATTTTTAGCTTTGGCCTTTGCTGAACCTCCTTGAAATGTCCTGACCCCCCAGGCACTGTTTTCAGAACAGCATTTCCAGGCTCTGTCTTTTCCCACTTCATGCTGCAGACCCCTCTGGGGGCTCAGAGCCCTTCCATTGTGTCCAAAAAAGAATTGGGCTGAGTCTGGATTTTTCTTTTTCTTTTCCATGCCTGAGAAAGTAACCAGTTCACTTGGTCCCAGATGACTGCTTCCTACAGACCATGCCACATGTCCACTCAGAGGTTCTCTCAAGCACAACAGCCACTACAAAGATGGAAACCAGGGTCTGGATGTCCATGCTTTCCCACTGGCAGCAGCAGGCTGGGGTAAAGGAACAAGACAAGCAGCTTCATTCCCAAGGGATGGAGGGGGCTGGAATGCCAGGCTGGTCCAAGCCCTCCCAAGTGGGCAACAGAGGTTCCATATGACAGACAAGTGTTTTTCCACACTCAAGGAACATCTGAGCCAATAAACCAGGATTTCATTTCAATCAGAGAATCTGATCAGCATTATTTGATGTAACAGAACTGGTTTGGACCCAAGGACTCTTTCCAAGTTCTCACCAAAGCTGTTTGTATTTTTCTTCTCTGCATCCTACAGCAGCATTTTGCTTTTCCTTCCCACCATTAATCTCTCCCACCACAAGCCTGGCCTGCACTTCCTGCTTGGCTGCATGGCAGGTAGTTTTCCCACTTACTGTTATTTTTGATTTCCATCCAAGCTTTGTGTGATATTAATAGTTACTTCACAGCACCGGAATCTTCCTCAAATTTGTCCTAATATTAGCAGGAGAAAGAGCCAAGAGCTGAGGCCTGAGGGACTGGAGCTTGCAATGTCCTGCCAGCACTGCCCAGAGCCCAGCTCAACCCCAGGGAGCCAGAACATGGAATGCCAGCTTGGAAGGGACCTTAAGTATCATCTTGGTCCAAACCAACATCTGTGTCACCCAGCTCCCAGCCCCATCCTGGCCACAGCAGCAGCAGAGCAGCAGCTCGTGCCAGCCAAAGCACACAGAAAATGCTTACAGAGGTTGAAGAATTAGGGCTTATTGGTGGTCTAATTAATGCCTCAGCCTAATCAAGAGACAGCAATCACTTCCCATTCATCCCATACTAACAACTAATACCCAAATTACCCATTTCTATTAAAGGCTGTCAGTAATTAAGAGAACAGACAGAAGTATCTGCCCCATTCCCCTGGTGACAAAGCCTCCCTGCTGCCCTGCCTTGCTGCAGTGACTCACCAGGGTCCTGAGGGGGGAAGTGATATTGAAGGGTTATGTTTTCTTCTTTGCTGGGAGGAACATGATGATAAGGTTGATGGTTTCTCCCTCCTCAGTTTAGGCTCTACTTGGGGCTATTTCTTTATGTGTTTTCTATTACTCTCTGTACTTGAATTGTCCTTCACAAAGCTGCAATTCCATGTTACATCCAGATATATTCTTCACCCTGCATTTTACTCCTTTTTTTTTGTGTTACCTCTAAGGCCACTTTCTATCACCTGCCAAGGCTGTGTTCTTCACTGCTCAGGAATGGATCGCTGAGGTGTTCCCAGCCCTGGGACCTCCTGTGCCCAAGGACTGCAACACTGACCCTCTGAGCACATCAGATTCACCACAGGCACAGCCTCTGTCCCTCAGCTACACAAACCTGTGCCAATCCAGTTGATAACAATCAATGAGGTAACAGCCACCTTGGTGCTGGGCAGGTGCTGTGCCAGGTAAACAACCTAAACAAACTACAGCAAAGTTGCAGGCAGGTCAGGGCAGATCCAGTTAAAACCAGCCCAACAAGCCCCAGAGCCAAGGTCTACATCCTGCAGCCCAGTGGTCTCCTCCTTTACCTCAGCCCTGGAGCTTTTATGCAAAGAGTCCTTTTTCAGTAGAGAGGAGGACTCTCAGGATGCTGGGCTCTGATCTACAGCAACTCCAAGAATTGCTTCCCCCCTAAGATCACCTGTTGCTGAGGGTCTTGATGAGGGTGGAGCACAGGATAGTCTTTTTCTCCAAATGTGTGTGCACCTCAGCCCCCTGCCTGACCACACCCTGGGGGTTTGCTTTGCTTTCCTGCACTGGTACCAGCTGTAAATCCCCCAGTTTCTGCTCCAGCAAGAAACAGACTAGGATCCAGTCTGGGAGAGGGCACTTCAGAAAAGGAGCAAGACACAGGATCTGCCTTAGTGCCCCCTCATGCACATCTGGAGAAACCACCAGAGGCCAGAACCACCCACCTGCCCTGGTGAACAACCCAGAACACCCACCAGCCCCAGTGGGGAGGGGAAGCAGCAGCCCCAGCTCCCTCATCACCTGCAGGGGGTCAGAGCCAGGGTGCAAACCTGGCAGGAGAAAACTTCACCCTCCAGACCCTGCAGCCAAAGGGAAAACAGACAACCCAGGCCACCACATTCAGCCCAGGCTATTTCACCTGCTGATACAATTCTGGGGACCAAAACTGTTCTTTTCCTTCCTCTTCTGGACCCATGAGCCACAGCCCAGTGCACGACCCTGCTCCCCAGCAGCAAAGACTGCAGCTTCAGTGGTCCTTGGGGCAGGAGCTACTCAGAGCTCAGCACCTCAGCCTGTTGTAACCAGGCCCTGCTCAGAACTCCAGAGCACAATAAAACACACCAGCCAGGGCACAGAACCACAGGTCACACAGAACATCATGATTTACTGAACTGCACAGATCAGGAGTTTTACCAGAGCTCAATAAAAACAGCCACTTTATAAACTTTTGTACATGCTGCACAAATCTCTTGGGCAAGGTGACACAGCCCAGGTTGGGAAAGCAGGGACTCCCAAAAGCAAAGGTGCTCTTAAACTACCCTCATTCCCCTCACCACTCTAAGCAGCACTAGCCATTCATTTAGACTACCCAGGAATCCTTTGGGTTTGCATCTACAGACAGTCCTCTACAAAATGTTCCCCCTTGTAAACAGCATCAGAAAATGTGTCTGCAGAAAAGGTCAGTCCCTCCTGCAGGTACCTGAGCAGCCTCTGCCCCTCAGCCCAGTCCAACACTGCCATCCTCAGGAGCAGAGCTGCACCACCACAGCACAGGCTCACAATTCCAGACCTCGGAGCTGTTGGAAAAGATGGAATTCTAACCAAGTTCAATCAGGGTGTCATTGCTGTGTGAAGAGCAACCAAGGGACTTCTTAAACAAACAACAAGCTTCTAATCCTTGTATGACTGCTCCACTTCAGACTGGATGCTACTGAAAAGTGAGAGTTTCTTGAGCACTTTTTAATATCACTTTGAACAGGCCCTGCAAGTTATTGTCTTCAACGATACTAAGTACAGTGAAACATTAGATAATAAAAATAAATTGCACAGTAAAATCCCATTAAAAGCCTCAGTTAAGCTGAAAGATAAAAGAATAAAAGATCTTATTATGTAAGCTGCCAAGGGCTGTGGAGAAAACTTGCATTTCCTGGACATGTTGGTGTGCAAGGGTTGGGACAACGAGAGCTCCCAGGTCCACTTCACTTCAGCACAGGAGAGGCAAAGAAGGTGCCCTGATGCCCAAGCTTGCTTTTGCTCCCAAATCTAGTTCAAGAGAAGTAGAAAAACCATCAGGTTTAGATCTGGGGTATAGATGTCCAACATTTCTCCTTTCCCAGGTGTCATTCACCCAAATTTGACCCACCTCCCAGGCAAAGTGTTCCTCTCCCCACCAGAAGATGATGCTCATGAACCATTAGGCAGCTCACACTGTTACTACAGCACTGATTGAGGGAGAGCTGAGTGAGTGGAGAATCCAGGCTGCTCCCAGAGCTGGGTCCAAGTCTATTTTCAGTTATCCTTGAACACCCAAAACTATTGCAGTCATTCCAACAGCTTCATAACAACACCCACTGACACTTACTTGGGGGTGAAGGTCGACCTGACCCTCTGGGACAGGGAGCTGGAGGATGGTGTCTTGGAGAGCTGCCGCTCTGGAGTGGTGAGGGGTCCAAGCATGCTCACTGCCAGGAAGGAAGCAGAGAAATGAGCAGCATGAGGACAGCTGAAGTTTTCATTGCCATGCAAGGAACACTAGACATTCCCTAGCATCTGTCAAAAACACTAGACAAATCTGGTATTTTCCTGGCACGCTTCTCCTCCCTCTTCCTCCACAAAGCAGGCAGGAATGGTTGGCTCCAACAGCCTGGCAAGCAGCTTGGATTGAGGGTCATTATTTTTAGCAGGGCAGCTGCCCAGACAGCAGAGCAGCACCAGGGGCTACCTTTGCCATCTGGTGTCTGGGGAGTGAAGTAGGCATTGCTGTTCTCAATGACATGGGCTGGGTCAATGTTTTCTTGCTCCACCATTATCTGCTGGCTCCAGTAGTCCATGGGCAGCAGCAGCAGTCTCTCCACAACCTACAGAGACACCAGCACTCAGCTTTGACACAGACACCTCCACACATCACCTCAGCTGTCCAGGAATGCATGAGAATTTTGGAAATAGGCCCTTCAATCCCCCCAGGTCAGTCCCCTCTGCTGACCTACCTTGGGCTGCCTCTTAGTGTCCTGCAGGAGAGTCACTGGGTCAGGATCAGACACCGCGTGGGCAACTATTGTGGGGCCAAAGACTTTGGCCAAGTTGGGAATGTCCATCTTAGTGTCTGGGCTCTGAGCCACCCTATGTGAAAATACATTGAGAAAGAGAGAAAGTAGCTTCTCCTCTTGTCCCACACACTTCAGCCTCTGAATAAGGTGTTGTTTTTTTTCCCCCAGAATGAAGACTTTGTGCTCCTGAGCAGTATCAAAAGCCCTTCAGAGAGAGAACCTTCAGAACAACCAGCCCATTTGAACATACCTCTGGAGGTGAACCATGAGGAAAGCCAGGGTGTCCCTGTTGGCCTGAGGGAGCTCTCCAACTGCTTGGTACATAGCAGCAATGCTGTTGTCCTCATCTGAGATTTCTGGGGGAGGAAAAAAACCCCATGTTTAGACCTCAGAAAGCGGTCCCAGAGGCACAGCTGTGATAATCCCCTCACAGGAACAGCTAATCTGAGAAACAAGGAAGCCAGAAACTTCATGAATAATTTTGTACCCTGCCCAAGCACTAGAACTTGGGTTTTAACCCTTCCAAACCAGCCCAGCAGGAGAGAGAACTTCTCAACACTGCACATCAACACAGCTGCACGTGAGGGCTTCAGGGAGCACTGAGCTCTGACAGGTCACAGTTCACCTGTGACCACCAAGCCTAGGGCAAGAGTTGGAGGTGTCACTTAGCAACTCCTCACCTGCAGCTTCCATAAAAGTCTTGTTTAACCGGAACGTGAGCAGAGGTTCCTTCAGGCTGCGCAGGAAGTCCTTCAGAAGGCCACAGATAGCATGGATATCATCCACTTTACTGAGCAAGGGCATGTTTTTTGATCTAAGGAACTTCTCTTTCAGCTCCCTCACTGTCTTGTCACAGCCAGAGATGCGGTACAGGCCAGTCTGGTCAGAGGAAACACTGCTTAGAGGCAGAGCATCAACCACACTCCCACCCTCTCCCCACACCTGAGCACCCTCCAGACACTGTTGCTCTCTCAGTCACCCACAGAGCAGCACTACACACCATAAAGAAGAGATATTTGGGTTGTTTCCCTGCCACCACAACCCATTTCATTAGCACTGTTTCACATCTCATTTTCTCTTTACCTCATGCAGCCCTCGCTGCTCAATCTCATTAACACAGTGCACTATGATGGAAGGGATCATTGGAGGAGTAGAAGGGACAAAGTCCATCAAAGTACCCTGGGAGGCAGAAGGGAAAATGAAAAACAAACAGATACTTGGTCCTTAAAACACAGAAAATAACCTCTCAAGAATTCAGTGAGATCTAGGTTTTAAAAACAAACATGATTTCTCTTTCCCCAGCCCAGAGAAGAGCAGCACATCCATCCTGCAGCCTTGCAGGATTGCTTTCCCAGAGCTGCCACGTTCACAGCTCAACACCCTCCTCACACCACATCCCACCACCACCCTGGTTCCCAACCCATCCACCAGCAAGCTCCTGGTTTGTCTCCCTGTGCAGCTCTAGCCACAGCAGCTCTACTGGAGCAGGCAGGCTCCTTGGGGCCCAAGCAGGTTCTAATTCCAACCAACCTGAGCCCAGCTGTTGGCAGCTGTGCTGTCCCACCCTGCAGACTGACCTCTCCAATCCTGACAGGAGTGCCTGCCAAGGTGGGGATGCAGGGCAGGGGGCAGCGCTCCCGGCACTCCGGATGAGCCACCACGCGGCAGTCCCTGCACTTCAGGGAGATTTTCCCAAATTTCACTCTTTTGCCACATGGAACACACGATTCTGGCTTGATAACCTGGTGATTGGAGCACACGGGTGGGAGGAGATGAGTGCAGTGACACCAAATAACCACACAGGGTAACACACCCTGATCCGTGCTGGTGACCAGTCCCATCAGTACTGACTTGAGGACACGGTGCCTGAGCTTCTTATCAACACTTTAACATCACACAGGTTTAAAAAAAGGCAGGAGATGGTTTTTCAAGTTCCCCCTGCCTTGCAGACCCACCGTCTTGGAAACAAAGTCATGCAGCCTCACTCCTGCATTGCTCTGTGGGGTGCTGGAGCCATCACTCTCCAGTTTGGGCCCCAGCTGCTTGCTGCCAATGCTTGACTCGCTGCTCCAAGGCTGCAAAGGACCTGAAGGACAGAAGAGGAAGAGCATGGACTGAAGGGAAACACCCTCCACAACCTCTGCTTTAAAAGAAGCCAGAGGCCTGGGTCCTGGAGGGAGGTAACTGACATTCCAGGATCAGCTCCAGCCTGCTAAGTGGCATCTTGAGAACCAGGACAAGCAGAGACATGACACCTACCACTCTTCCTCCGGCTTCTCGAGGGCACAGTCTGGATGGTAGAGATGGCTTCAATTGGGCCCCCATCATTGGGGACCATCAGAGTTGTCTTTGCTACTATGGATTCATTTGCCTGTAACATGGAACATGCAGTTAGTGACAGAAGAACTGACAGGACACAGGGTTTTCTAGTTGGTTTGCCCTAGAAACAGTACTGTAACTGCACCCAAAGCCAGCTGGTGCCATCACACCTGGTCTGCTGTGGAGCCAATGGATCGGATTTTCTTCTGGGGACCTGATGGACCTTCAGTGAACTGCCTGGAAGAGCGCTGCAAAGACACAGGACATCTTGGTCTGAGGCAGGTGTGGTGGGGACCTGGTGTTACAGCAGTGCAGTAGCATGAGGACTGAACAATTGTCTGCACACCCCAGAGGCATTAGGCTCTTCCGTGGTACCTGTTCCTTATGGCAAACCTTGAAGCTGCCATGAAGTACCAGGAGGTCTCAATGTACTGCTCGTTCAAATCACTGTCCTAGCCAGCTTGATAATACAATTCAGGGGAAAGAAGGAGAAAAAGAGACAAACCACAAGAAACCCCACACACAAAAAAAGGACAACTAAACACACACAACTAAACAAGTCCCAGACTCTTCCCAACTCTGCTAGTGACAATTCCAGGCCATCCTTACCCACAGTAGCAGACCTGAACAAGCACAAGTTCCTTTACAGAATAGAAAAATACTAGCTTCCCACACTATTTTCCCCACATGTGGTAGCTGTTAATAATCCTCAAATACTTTCTTACAAACTCTACACCACAACAGAACAAAATTTGCTGAACTCCACTCCAGTAATTTCCAAGTAGACAAAAAAAACCACCTCAGGATTAACTTCCAAACCAAATCCACACAGCAGGTCTGCACTACAGCAGCAGCACATCCACCTGAAGTCTGATGGTGATTAGTAGCTCAGACATCATTACAGGTGGCTGTGAGATGCCAGATGGTGACATTGTGTCAGCCAAGGCTAACAAAGGAATCTGTTGGAAGGGGGAGAACAGAACTTACCCGCTTCTGTCTCCTTTTCAGCCTGACAGCTTTCACCACAGAGGAGTCCCAGTCCTGGGGGAAATGCACAGCACTGGTTAGCTCAGAGTAAACACCCCACAGCCTTTGGCTAGGTCTTTCATTAAGCTTTAGCCAACAGCACAGCAGAGAAATGCAGATCAGCTCTACCAGTTTAATACCACAACAATCTAAAAACAAGAGGCTTCTGGAGAGCACCCCACACCCCGAGGGTTTGATAGTGGAGGGAACCTTTAGAACTTGGAGCTACGTTACCAGTGACTCATCAGTCACGTCAAAGCTGATGTCTGACAGAATTGAGCCAGATTCATCTATTGTAGACAGCCTACAAGTCAAAAATGAGAAGAAACTTGTATCAGTTTGGCTTTCAGTCAGCCAGGGCTCCAGAACAATCTCACTGACTCAGAAAAGCTGCATTTCAAACTGGGATTGGATCAGTGCACTGTGGATCAGAGGGACAGGGCTGGACTGACATGTGGCACTTCTGTTGCTCAGACAAAACACTGGTTTCCTTACCTTTTGTTGCCTGAACCCCCAAGAGAAGCCTGAGGCCTGTTGAGAAAGGCCAGGGCTGATTTCTGCTCCTCACTGAGCTGGATGCTCCCAGAGGAATCACACATGAGCAGCTCCCGGATCAGCTGGATTTGCCGCTCCTGCGAAGGGAGAAAATATCAGGAGCTGCCAGAGGATAAACTGTGTGTAATTACTATGTGAACCAGCCTGGAGTGTAGGAGAAACCACAGACAGGCTCTCAGAACTTGTGTCAATAGGCAACAGTGGCTGCAGAGCACTGGCAGCTCAGCCCTCCACCAGAGCAGGGCAGGAGGCTGCTGCAAGGAGCTGAGCCCATTTGTTGCTGTTGGATTTTAACCCCCCTGAGAAAAAAAGGCAATGATGAGTGGCAGTCCTTGTTTTCCATAGATCAATGCAGTTTAATCACCTTGTCTCCACACTCTAGAGAACCAACTGGTAGTAAAGAAATTGCTCACCAGCTTCTCACAGTCTGTTTCAGCTTTTTGCCTCCGTTTGATCTCCACGTCCACTTGATTCCGGGCGTGTTTCAGCTTCACCTCCAGGGCACCACGTTCAGCCTCAGTTTTCATCAGCAGGTCTTTGTACCTGCCCAGCTCATGCTCTGTGCTCTGCAGCTTCCTCCGATACTCCTCAAAGTTCTTTGCCAACTGAATAAACTCTGGAGGAAGAGAGAGATGTATCTTGAGCTGCCCAGGCAGGCAGAGGAGATGCAGCAGCTCTCCCTTCGCTAGATCCCTAGTGGAGAAGTTGGGCTGTTGACCAACCCACCTACACTTTAGATTTTCATGAGATATTCCAGTTTTTCAGGCCAAGACCTTTGTGTATTAACCAGTAGAGCAAGACACAAGATCCTGTGTGGATGAAGTCAAGCAGAATGTGTCTCTGCCCACAAGTTCAGCCCTTGACTTCGTATTTCTTAATAAGTGGAAAAAACCCCCCTCAAATCTGACAACCTGTAGCAGCCTCATTACCCATAACATCAACAGGTTCAACAGCTAATAAGTGCTTTGCAAAGATGTTTCAGTTCTTACACCAAACACAGCACAACCCACAGACACAAAACTTACTGTATTCATCTCCTTCACTTAAAATTTCAGCCAGGTGCATCAGTTGATCATAGAGGCTCCTCAGGCTCAGCGTGGCCCTCTCCATCCTCCTGCCAAGAAACCAGAGCTAAACACAACAGCCCAGCCCTCTCTCCTCACCTCCTAACAGAAAACATGTTCCCAGCCCAAAGAAAGGAGAATCAGCTCCAGAATTAATTATTTTTTAATGGCTTTTAAGGCAGGCTTTAGAAGCTGCACAAATAAAAATACATTAGGAGTTGTGTTTTACGGCCATATGTGCATCTAAATTCTTCCCTAGGGATTAAGATCCTCAGCTCTCCAGCAGGCAGTTCTGCTCCCCACCTTCCTGCTTCAAACAAGTCTCCATTATACTGCAGGGGCTCAGAACCCAAGGGAAGAGGAAGGATCCCAAACTGTTCTCCTTCTGGAAGGCTGCAGAACACAGCTCATGCCCACACTTCAAATATCTTGGTACTAGAGAGGCCATTAAAAATCTGCAGCTTTTCAGAGCTTCGTAAGATAAAAATAGGAGCAACATTCTGGGGAATTTTAATACAGTTTTAAATTTAGATGCATTTTAAGTTACAGCTCCTACTGCAAATAGCTTTTAAAATGCAGCCATCAGCACATTTTCCCCCAAACAGTAGCAACAATGGCATAAACAGGAGCAATGAAGAGGAAAGTCTCCAGCTCAGCAACACAGAAATGACTTTGCTAATGTAAGAGGTCGCTGGGGCTCACAGGACACTCTTGACTAATAAATTAACCCTAGAAGCAGGTGCAGACATAGCTGGGATTGATGGCAGGAGGGAGTGTAACACAGCAGCTTGACATTTAGGAGGCCACCATGGGAAGCTTTGACTCTCTTCACAGCTCCAGACTCTACAGACACCCCAGTGTCCCAAGACTTTCTGTATTATTTGTGTTACAAGGTGTGGAAAAGCTCCCTGTGCTAAAAGCCCCTCCTCTCTACTCCTTGTTGCTTAATTCTCTGAGAGAGACACTTCGACCTTTTCCTGCCTTCATTCCCTGCAGGAGAGAGGGAGGGAAGGAGGGAAAAGGCCCCTGAAGGAGGCAGGGAGGGAGGGAAAAGGCCCCTGAAGGAGGCAGGGAGGGAGGGAAAAGGCCCCTGAAGGAGGCAGGGAGGGAGGGAAAAGGCCCCTGAAGGAGGCAGGGAGGGAGGGAAAAGGCCCCTGAAGGAGGCAGGGAAGGAGGGAGGGAAGGAGGGAAAAGGCCCCTGAAGGAGGCAGGGAGGGAGGGAGGGAAGGAGGGAAAAGGCCCCTGAAGGAGGCAGGGAGGGAGGGAAAAGGCCCCTGAAGGAGGCAGGGAGGGAGGGAAGGAGGGAAAAGGCCCCTGAAGGAGGCAGGGAGGGAGGGAAAAGGCCCCTGAAGGAGGCAGGGAGGGAGGGAAAAGGCCCCTGAAGGAGGCAGGGAGGGAGGGAAAAGGCCCCTGAAGGAGGCAGGGAGGGAGGGAAGGAGGGAAGAGGCCCCTAAGGAAACCAGAAACAGACCCAGCCCGGGGAAAAGCGGCTCCCCCGGACCGGTCAGGGGGTTTCCGCCGGGCCTGGACCGAGTTCCCACCGCCTG
>NW_009952703.1:198802-206158 GCF_000747805.2 Chaetura pelagica
CCGCCCCCCCCGCCCCCCGTTTTCACCCCCCGCCGCCAGCCAATCATAGTCCGCTTCCCCGCTCTGCCGGCCTCTCATTGGCTGCGCTCCCCCGGCTCCTGAAGCCGAGCCGGCGCCATGTCTGCTAAGGGCGGGGCCGCTCTGCTTTCCCTCCCCGCGGACGGAGGCCCGGGTGGCCCAGAGCTGAAGTGGCCCAGGCGCCATCTTTACTGCTGGTCGCTGCGCGTTGCGTAGCAACAGGGCGGGCCGGGGACGCCGACAGGGCCCAGGCCCCTTGAACCCCAGCGCTGCTGTTTCTCTGAGGGCACAAAAAGGGCACAAAAGGGGCTGTTTTGGGGTGAAAAATCTAACCTCAGGCTGAGCCCCGGTTGCGGTTTTAAGCCCACGGCGTGGGTGGGGCCCAGGCTCCCCCGCGCTGGCTCTGCTGAGCACCAGAAGGCGCTGGCAAGGTGCTGGATGCACCCACAGAGCATCGTGTCAGAGCCGTGTCTTTCGTGTTCTGGCTTCAGAAATGCTGCCTCGGCTGATTTTTCCTCTCCAGAGGTTGATCTGAGTAAAGAGCTGTGGCTCCATCCCCATCCCAAGCCTTCCCTTCCCAAGGCGTTTTAATCCACAAGCCCCTAAAACACAAAGCAAAACCCAACAAGAAGCAAAATGGCATCATCATCAAAGCAAGAATGTGTTTTCATCTTTCAAATCTGAAGCAAAACCAGTGGGGAATTGAGGAATGGGTATTAGCAATTAGGAAGCAGAACTAAGTGCTTAACATTGCTAAATGGAAAAGGGAGTTGGCAAAGCAGATTGCTCCTTAACATCCAGCTGCTTTGTCAGGACTGCTTTATTTAGGTTATATAGTCTGCTTTAACTTAATTAATAACAATTAATTCATAGTAGACAGTAAAAAGCCTCAAGGTCCTCGGAAAAGTAAACGTGGATGTGGCTTCTTTGAGGAAGGATTGTCAAAATTATCCACATTTTAAAGGGGAACTGAGGCCCAGAGGAGACATGACTCGTTGTCTGGAGCAAAAGAAAGGAACTGACCTTGATGTTTGACCTCGTGGCACAGAAAATCATCCAAAAAATCCTTATTTGCTCCAGTCTGGAAAGGCAGAGAGTTACACCTGGCTCTGCTGAGAGCCTCTTGTGCACACACATCCCATCCCAGCACTTTTTGCACACCCATTTCTGAGGAGGCTCAGCTGGTTCAGTGTCAGCCCCGGGGCCTCCTGCAGCTCCTGCCTGTAATTAAATCTTCCCAGCTAAGATGTCTCTATTGGCAGATCGTATTTATAGGCAGGCAAGTTGTTTTTAGTGTCATTCTTAAGAGTTAAGGAGGCTTTTGCTCATAAGCAAATTCTCTTCTCTTTTAAATTGTCATCCGCAATCTTGTGCCAATAAAAAGACCCATTATTTTAGATTATTGCCCCCGTGGTGCTTGTAGTGAGTTACAGCCTCAAGCCCTGGGTTTCAGTGCTACACAGATGAGGTTTCTTCCATATCTGTTCAGAATGTTGGGCTGCCAAACCCTCCTCTGAAGCTCAAGGGATGGCAGGAGCTGAACATCTCCAAGGAACCTTTTCTGAACCCTCCCCACCTGCTCGTGGAACCAGAACAACCACGTTGCCCACCCTAAAAAGCTTTGTAGGGTGAATTTCTTTCCTCCTCCCTGCCTGAGCCACGATGAGAGCAGGGAGGTCAGAAACCCCTTTTCCTATCGAGCTTCATTTCAAGGGAGGAGGGGGGGGAAAAAAAAAGGCATAAGGATCCAGGGCCTTTTCAGGAGCTGCTTTATGGCAAAGTAATTACATTCTCTTTTGTTTGTGCCGGGGAAGGGGGAGAAGCCTTGAAATGTCTCATCTGGGAAACCGTTAATAGAATTTATGCTAATTTGATGATTCCGGCGATTACTGGCGGAAACACTTCACATCTTCAGGCAGCAGAAATTCTCCTCCAGCTCCTCCTCCACTTCCCTCCCTTTGGTCTTTTAGCCCCTTCGCCTCCTCCCAGCACCCCTAGGACTGGGCAGCACCTGCCAACCCCACCAGGGGACCCAGGTCTTTGGTTTTGCCACTCGACAGTGACCCCCACGCCTCCGTCTTTTGGGGTAAAAAGCACAGGAATCTGCCCCAGCACCTGGCTGAGCTGAGGAGCAGCCCTGCAATCATAAACCTTCCCCTCCCTGCCTCGTCCTTTGCAAAACACAAATCTCCCTGCCCGGCTCCTGCCTAATTAACTCCAGAATTGCAAACCCATTGGTGCAGTTTTGGTGCTCAGGGGAAGCCTTGATTAAGTCCCTTTTAATCCAGAACCGGTTAGAGCACGATGGTCCTCGTGAAGAGTCATTAAAAATGAAATAAAAAAGGGGGCAGGAGGTGGGGGGAGAAGAAGGAAAGTGGCTGGAGAAGCTGCCAAGAGGGCAGCTCTTCCCCTTGGGATCAAACCAGTAGGAAAAAATGATCCTTGGTGCGTTTCTCCTGCTGTGTCTTCAGGAACCCAAAGGGGGGGTTGGACTAGATGATCCTTCCAGGTCCCTCCCAACCCCGAGGATTCTGTGAGAAGGAAGAGGGAAGGGCAGCTGAGCAGGGTGGGCAGGCTGGGGCAGCCCAGGGGTTTGGACATTTTGGGGCACGAATCTCCAGCCCCACCATCCCAACCTCTCCACGGTGACATGAGGTTCATCCTCCCTGCTCCTCCAGGTTCATCCTCTCTGCTCCTCCAGGTTCATCCTCCCTGCTCCTCCAGGTTCATCCTCCCTGCTCCTCCAGGTTCATCCTCTCTGCTCCTCCAGGTTCATCCTCCCTGCTCCTCCAGGTTCATCCTCCCTGCTCCTCCAGGTTCATCCTCCCTGCTCCTCCAGGTTCACCCTCCCTGCTCCTCCAGGTTCATCCTCCCTGTTCCTCCAGGTTCATCCTCTCTGCTCCTCCAGGTTCATCCTCCCTGCTCCTCCAGGTTCATCCTCCCTGCTCCTCCAGGTTCATCCTCCCTGCTCCTCCAGGTTCATCCTCCCTGCTCCTCCAGGTTCATCCTCTCTGCTCCTCCAGGTTCACCCTCTCTGCTCCTGGCATGGAAACTGGTGCCTGGACGTCAGCAGAGGAGCCACAACCTGATCCTGAGCTCCTCACAAAACCAGTGGGAGCCTCTCTGGCCTTCATCTGGCTCTTCATGAATGACCTCTTGTCGCCGGGAGCCGCGCGTGGTGACAAAGGACCTTTGTGGGCTGAGATTTATGATTTCATTTCAGCCGGGGAAGCGAGCGAAGGGAGAGGGCTGGAAGAGAAGAGCCGAGCTCGTGTTTCCTGCTTGAAACTCGGGGGATCTCTGTCGAGTTTTTGTGTTAATACAGTTGTCATCTCTTAAACGTTGGAGCCACTCGCGGCCGCCGACGCTCCCACGCGGGAAGGATGAGCCGGTCGTGCCCTGCAGGGAACAACTCCCAAGCCCCAAACGTTCCTCTGGGCCCTAACACGGGGGCAGGGGGAAGGTTTGGCATTTTCCTATTGCCCCCTCCCAATAATTCCACCCCCATCAAGCCCACCCAGCCCTGCTGAGGAGATCCCGTGTCCTGCTCACGCGGGTCCCGACACCCTCCCCACACCAGCAACTCTTGCCAACACTGATCAATTTTTTGCCTTTTCCTTTGGCAGGCCCTGGGATTAAGCAGCTGGGAGTCTGGAGGGAGAGCACATCCCCTCTCCTTTGCCATGCAAACAGAGAAAATTAATCTCCCAGCTTCCTCTGATATTTGGGCTGAATTACAAGCTGGGAGCGGAGATAAAGCGCGGGCGAAAGGAAGGTACAGGTGGAGCTGAGAGCCCAGCTCCCTGGTGCAGGCCTTTGTCCCTGCAGATAAGGGCTCTCCTCCCTGTGTCATGCATAATTCACCAGCTCTGCCTCCCTCCATCCCTCCTGTCCATCCCCTGCAGGACCTGGAAGCCCTCCTGTCCCAGCCAGCCCACACGTGTGGCTGCAGGAGCAGGTTCACACACGCGTGTCCAGAGCCACGGGAGCAACACGAAGCTCTGAGCTGCAGGGCAGGTCTCTGCAGGGATGAGGGAAGGGGATGTTGTCCCCTCTGCCCTGAGGCTGGAAGAACTGGGGTACAATCCTGCCACAAGCCCCAGCCCAGCAACACCAACACCAACCCAGCACATCGAACCCCTGGGCTGCCATTTCCTATTCCTCTCACGTTCCAGCTTCACTAACCTCCCTCTCTCCCTAAATCCCTCTGATGTTATAGCTGGACAGAGGTTACATCCTTTGGGATACCAACCCCAGCATTAACAGACACCAACTGCATTTTATTGGGTCCATCACCCAGCAGCTTCTCTCTTGACACAACGGAGCACACAGAGCAGAAAAGCCACCCAGGTTGTTGGTTTTTTTCCACAGCCCCTGAGAGTTTCTTTCCCAGCACAAAGCAGAAGGAACCCTGGTCACTCCCAGCCAAACACTGAACGTAGACACCTGCTTAATTATTTTTGCTTTGTAAATGAAAGCAGTGCCATGAGTTTAATAACCACTGCTTGGGAGTAATTGGGGCGATTATTGTACAGCCCAGGGGGAAAATTACAGCTTGTTATCTCCAGGGAGTAGCATTAGAATCCAGCAGATAATGAGAGCATTATTTGTTGCACTTTAGATGACATTTCTTATGGATTCAGAAGTGATAGTGATCAAAGAGTGTTGTCCAAGCCACCCCCAAACTGGAGAATCCAGAGACCTGTGAGCTAAGTAGCACGTGAAGCTGCCCAGGACGCTGCTCTTCCAACAGGACAGCACAAATAACAACCCTGTGTGACACATGTGAGCTCAGACACTTCCAGATCTGAGTGTCACTCGTGTCTCTTCCAATTTGACCTTCTCAGATGAGAGGTGACACTCAGGATGCTGCCTGAGAGGATGCAAAGGGAGGGTATCAGCTCTAACAGGTGCCGCCAACAAGATCCCTACACCCACCAAGGTTGCTCAGGACCTTCCCTCCTCTGCTTCTCCCTCCCCACCCCCATCAATCCCCTCTGTGCCCTTGCCCACAGCAGCCCTGAAACTCAAGGCTCAGTCACACGTTGCTGCAGCATCAGGACTTTGTCTGCAGGGTCTCCCAGAGACCATCAGCCCTGGGCACCCTCCCCGAGCTGAGCTGCTCCCGTGGGTGTTGTGCTCTCTGCAAGCCACTCGTGCACCCTCAGGGAGCAGCTTTGCAGCCCCTGGAGGGTTTCTGAGCAGGGGGAGGCAGGTCCAGCAAACCCACCACGCAGCACATCTCCCCCTGATGCCTCCCAGACACTCACCTTCCTCTTGGCACCCCAAACTGTGCTCACCCAGCCCAGCCACAGGTGGAAAGAGGATTTTTTTAGCCAAGTTAAACCCAACTGGAGCCTCCAGTGCACTCCCTTGTGTAGGTTTTGCTGCAGAGGAACGTTCCCCAAAGCCTGGTTTGGGCTCTGCTCCCAAGGATGGGCTGATGGGTGAGATTGGCACCCACACCACGAGGATCCTGGCAGGGCAGGGAGAGGCTGAGCCAAGGCCACCTCCACCATCACTCCCTGCTCAATGACAACTCAAGGCCTGGGCAGCACCTTTTCTCAGTCCTCTGTTCCTCCCCAAAGACACCAGGAGCTCCCTGGGAGGTTGAGCAATGATCCAAAGCAGGGATGGGAAGAACCTCTCCTGCAGCAGGTGGGTTGTTTTAACACATTGGACACATAAAGAGACAAAAGGTAGAGGGGAAAGAGATCTGGCAGGACCAGCCCCTTTATCTCCAGCACATTGGCAGCCAAATCTTTGTGCAATATTTATCAAGGGTGACCGGGCAGCAGAATTGGCAGTGGGTGGATAAGTGAGGAATTAAAACCACTGCCACCCTTATCTCCCAGGCAAACAGGCAAGGGGAGGGTGGACAGGACCTGTGAGCCAGCCCAGGGCAATGAGTCTGAAACCCTTGGTGGATTTAATGAGTCCAGACTATTAGCTCAGCTGATGGGGAGCAGAGTGGAAGCACCAAAGAGGGGAAACCAGCACATCCACATCCTCCTGCTGCCAGAGCCCAGCAAGCTGCCTCCAGGCTGCAAATTCCCTCCCTAGGAAGACATTGCACAGCCAGAGGACACAGCAAAGCTGCCCCCAAGGCACCAGGGCTTTTTCAAGCCAAGTTCAAGTTCCCTTTCAAACCAGGGAGTTCAGGAGCTCTTACTCTTTCTCTCCCTGTTTTGCTCAGCAAGGAGCCAGAAGCAAAAGTTGCTCTGCCCCTGGGTTGGGGTGTATTTTCAGGGCCACAGGTGTCTTGTGGAGGGCAGGCACTGCTTGGTGCTCTGCAGCCACCCTGGGAATCTGCCCCACGAGACACAGCCAGGAAAACCACAGGGAAGGGATGGACACGACTTCAAGAACATCAGCAGAGCTCAGGGTTGGCCCATGTAGGGTTTCTGAGAGGAGTCCCCAGGGAGGGCAGCTCAGCCTCCCTTGGGCTGGGGAGCAAAGGAGCTGCTTCTTCTCTCCCATCCCCTGGGGATCCCCAGCTCTCACAGAACCTGCTGGTAATTAACTCACTCACTGGCTTTGCTTTTGCTGAGGTTGCATCTCCAAGATGGGTCCCATCTGCTCCTTGCACGGGCTTGGGGAGGGTCACAAACACCCCTGCCCTCCTCCCCACCTTCATAACCAGAGAAACGTGTCATTTCTGCACACAGGGGGCAAGGATGAGACCACCCTGGGGGTCCAGGCTGCCCAGCTCCACCAGCCCTTCCACCACCCACCAAACTCATGCCAACCAGTCTCCTCCCCACCAGTCCCAGACACCAGGTCCCTTCAACTGCTTGTAGGGGATTTGCATCTTTCCCTTGAGTTCCTCTTCCAGACAAATAAGAGCACGAGAAGCCAAGTGGGACCTCATTTCTGGAGCTGCTGGGAAGCAGAGACACCCTGATCCATGTGCCTGGAGCCTGTGGATCCCTCCAGCCCTCCCTGCAAAAAAAAACCTGCTGGAGAAATGGGACACGATCACCCAGGAGCAGCAATTCCAGAGCAACTCCCACCTCCAGCCCTTCCCAGGCACCTTCCCCCTTTGGTCCTGCTGTGCTTCCTACAAATCCCCCCTCCCGGGTTATTCCAAATCTCTGCTGGGAGAAGCAGGGGAGGGGGATGTGTGGGGTCCCCCAGCACCCACCGGCACCGCCTTTGTGTGCTCAGCCCAGGGAGCTGCTTCTCCTCCTCCTTCCCCGCCGCACAGAAACGCGGCAGTGGCAGCATCGCTTCCATCTGTTCGCCAGCTTCTCAGCGCGGGGAGAGGCTCCTGCTCCCCTCGGTGCCGTTCGGAGGGTGGATGCACATCGGCAGGCTTTAACCCTCGGGTTCCCTCCC
>NW_009952703.1:206558-208207 GCF_000747805.2 Chaetura pelagica
CTCCATCCCTGCTCCATCCCCAGCTCCATCCCAGCTCCATCCCCAACTCCATCCCAGCTCCATCCCCAACTCCATCCCAGCTCCATCCCCAACTCCATCCCAGCTCCATCCCCAACTCCATCCCAGCTCCATCCCCAACTCCATCCCAGCTCCATCCCCAACTCCATCCCAGCTCCATCCCCAACTCCATCCCAGCTCCATCCCCAACTCCATCCCAGCTCCATCCCCAACTCCATCCCAGCTCCATCCCCAACTCCATCCCAGCTCCAGCCCCAGCTCCATCCCAGCTCCATCCCCAACTCCATCCCAGCTCCAGCCCCAGCTCCATCCCAGCTCCATCCCCAACTCCATCCCAGCTCCAGCCCCAGCTCCATCCCAGCCCCACCTCCATCCCCAACTCCATCCCAGCTCCATCCCTAGCTCCATCCCCAGCTCCAGCCCGTCCTGGCACTCAGCAGATGATGGGGATCCATTTCCCCTTCCAGGTCTCCTCAGCACTCCCTTAATGAGCTTTGTTGTGACCACAACCAGTGTCAGAGGGTATGAAAGAAAATGTGATCTGAACCAGCTCGGTGGCAGTGACAAGGACATGGGGACAAGGAGCCCCTGGCAAAGCCAAGGCAGCACAGGCAGAGAAATGGTATCAGACAAGTGGAGCAGGGGAGAACGGGATGGATCCACAGGCAGGGAAGAGCTGAGGGATCCTGGCTCCCTGGGCTTGAGCATCCCAGCCTCTGGAGCTGCACCCAGGGAGAAGCTGGAGGATCCCAGGTCCCTGGGCTTCAGCATCCCAGCATCTCACCTCCCTGTGCCCACAGGAGGTGTCAGGACCTGCTGGTGGCTGGGGCTGCAGGGAAGTGTTTGCCTTCCCTGGTCACATCCACGGGTGTCTCTTCTCATGGAGCTCCAAAGCAGCTTCAGGGTGTGACACAGTGACAAGGAGAGGCAGGAGGGACAGCCTGGCAGGGCAGCAGCACCACAGGCAGCCCCACAGACCCCTGCCAGACCCAGCCACAGCCCAGCAGCCTCTGAAGTGAGTTTGTTTGGTCTCTGCCCCACGCTTCCAGACATGGGTCCCATCCTGAGCACCTTCACATCCTCCCACCCAGAGGAGCTGCCCTGTGTGTGTCCCAGATGAGCAGCTTTTTCTAGACTCAGGGTAAAACAAGTGAGGGTGGCAGGAGACAGCCAGGGTGGAATTGGTGCCTGGGAGTGTTCCAGGACAGTGGCTGAGCAGCAGCCAGGGGTTTTGCACAGCCCCACACTAATTGCTGGAGCTAATGAAGCCACACGCTCAGCTCAGTGACTTTCTGCAGGGTTTCCAGCCACCTTCAGCTTCCCAGGTGCTGTTCTCAGCTCTGCCAGATCAATGGCAAGATTTGGACTCTGTGATCTTACAGATCCTTTCCAACCATGACAATTCTGCCTTTTCCAGGATGACAAAAAGAGTAGAGATGGTCCGGAAGGGGGTGCAAAAACCAGGGCAGCCCCAGAGCTGGTGAGGAGCACCCAGATCCAAGGGTGATGAGAAGGGGAAATCCCAGGCTGGAGGAAATCCCAGCTATTCAGGTGTGTGATGTCAATGCAACACAGATTCAGCAATCCAGCTCTTCCCAAGGTGTGTGCCTGCCTTCCTGCAGGCCATGGCC
>NW_009952703.1:208291-211802 GCF_000747805.2 Chaetura pelagica
CATGCCCCCAGGTCCCCCCCAGCTGTGCTGCAGGGCACCTGCTTGGGAAGAGGTTCAGCCTCCTTTTTATCCCCAGCGCAGCTCTGAAGGTTTAAATAGAAAGATATCAAAATAAAAGATAATTGTTGAGAAAGATGAATAGGGAGGGGGGGGGGGGAAAGAGGAAAAAAAACCCAACCCACATCAGCATGGAGGAACTCTTGTCTAATTTCTCACCCACGCAGAGCAGAGTGATATTAGTGTCTTCAACTCTGATTCGTAAAAGCTTTCATGGCTTTATTACCCGCTCCCCGAACAGCTTGTCCTTTTAATAAGCTGAGGCCTCCAGATAGTGTGTCTGCCCACAGGAGATCCCATCAGGATGTGGTTACTCCAGGCAGAAATAGCACAGAGCATTGTTGCACTCACCTGACCAAGGAAGCCCTCGTCTGAGGTGGGGAAAGGCTAAAAACACCCCAAAAATGCCAAGAGGAGAAGAGTCCGCCAGGCACCCGAGGAATGGGAGCTGCTGTCCTGCCTCCCCAGGCAGCCCTGCTCTCCAACAGCCTCCAGCTTTGGCCACAGAGGCCTTTAATTATCCAAACTGCTGCCCCTCAGAAAATTAAATGCCGCTGAGGATGACTCAGTGTTTAATGGACTGGCTGCTCCAGGGGCTGGGAGAGCCAAGAGGGAGCTGAGCACAACCCGGCATCAATCAGGCTGAGATACAGCCCAGGGGTGAGGGCAGGCAGGGTGCTGGGCTGGAGCACTTGTATTTTGACTCAGGATCAAATACACTCCTGTTGGTGACTCCTGTGAGCAGGCAGCTCCCCCAGGGCTGCTCCAGCCAGCACTGGGTGCTGGGGATTGGGTGCAGAGACCCCACAGTGTCATCCAGCTGCTCCTGCTGGGGCTCGTTTCTCTGGTGGGTTCCTCTGGAAGGGTCTTAGAAATGGGTTTGGTTTCGATGGCAGGAGCAAACAGGAGCCAAAAGATGCAACACAAGGCTCTTCCTCCATTTGCTGACCCAGGAGAGCAACACACCCTGGCCCAGCCAGAGCCAGCAGTACCAAGAGGCAGCTCTGCTAATAACCTCATTAGTCTCATCAAGATACTGAGGCTTTGACTTCCAGCAGATAATTAATGATGTGCTCGTGAATTAGGCAGCCCTGGACCTCTACCAGGACCTATGTGGAGGCAATGAAGCTGCTCTTGGTTCAGAGCTGGAGCAAAGTGATGCCTTGAGGAGCAGGCTGGGGTGATGGGGGTGGCCAAAGGGGACCAGCACCCAGATCCACAGGAGAGGAACATCCCCCTGATGCCAGAGCTACCCCCCAGAAAGGAAGACACGTCCAAAAAGTCCTAGCAAGGCACCATAGTGCCTAATTTGAATACAATTTATTGGTTGCTAATGATACTGATGGTTATTTCCCCAAGCTGGGAAGTGTTTGGCCCCAAAATGGGCTCCTGGAAGCAGTTTCAGATGAGCTCTCTGTGATACTGGAGCTGATGGAAGCAATTTGCAACCCATTAGCAGAGATTGACTGCAAAGATGTTTTACATGTCACTCAGCCCAGGGTTGAGGGGGATTTCAAGTTCCCCCCCTCTCCCCCAGATCTTTTTGACCTGGATGGGGTGAGAGAAAGGGCTGTGAGGCTCAACACTGCAGCAGCCCCCCAAAAACCCACCAACACCAAGGGCTGGAGCAGGACAACCAACAGCACTATCCCCCATGAGGAGCTCAGCACCAAAGTTCTGCCCCCATGGCCCCAGCAGCAAGCAGAAGGGCCTGGGTGTCACCCTGCTGGCCTTTTCATTAAATCTCTCACCCAAACACCCAGTGCAATCCTGGGGACTGCAAAGCTGCTCACCCCTGGAGCTGTCACACCCAGGAAGGGAAGCAGCAGCACCCACAGTGTTTAATAGACCATTATGAACTGAATTGCCTCCTGAGCAGCAGCAGGACAGTGGGTGCAGATAGAGAAGCAATTTGCAAGCCAGGGCTGCCTTGATGGAGTGAGTGATAGCAGAGCATAACTCAAGAAAAGGCATGGAAAAGCATCTCTTACCTGCCTTTGCAAACCCATCGTTGTCCTGGGGATGCTCTTGCCCTGGGGATGCTCTTCCAAGAAGCAGCTGGAAGTTTGTTTCCATACCAGAGGTGTTATGATGTGTGCACGATGGAGCAGGGACAAGCAGTGCTCAGAGGGTGAGAAAACAGCTCAGGGCTTGAGCTCCCAAGGTGTTCCCAAAGCACACGGGTGCCTGCCTGCTGGAGCCTGTGCTGGGAGCCTCAGCGCTGCAGCACCTTCCCTTAATTACTTTTTCCACACTAATTGGATCAGTGGGCATGCCTGGGGGGAGCCCTGGCTGCTGGATCTGAGGCTCAGCTCCCATTTTGCACAGGAGGGATAAGGCCACCACCTCCTCCTCACACCCCTTACCCATCACACTCAGGTCCCAACCTACCCCTTGCTAACCCCCCGTTTTAAACCTGGTGTCCTGCTGTCATCAATTATCATCTGGGGCTAATTGTGAGCTCCTCACACATCCCACAGCCCACAGCTGGCCCCAGTCCCTCTCCCAGCAGGAGTTAACACCAACCTTCACGTGGCTCCCCACGCTCCACTCCACTCCAAGGATGCAGCTGCAGCCTTCCTGGCTGGGGGCCAGGGCTGGGGAAGTTTCCTCTGACCCCTCATCTCCTTCCCAGCTCCCACAGGAAAGGCTTCTGAGGTGTTTGGGGGGTGTCCCACCAACTCCTCCCCCAGCATCCCCAAGAAATGCACTTTCCAGCCAAGGTGGCTTGGAGACCCAGAGCATCTTGCCTGGGTTTCCTGCTGGGTGGAAGGGAAAGGGATGTGAGCACATCCACGTGAGAATCTGCTCTGGCCTGAAACCCCAGCCCTGCTGCTGCCAGTGGATTTACTGTCAATAAAACCACTGCAGAGAATGACTTGTCATCTGGAAGGGGAAAAAAAAATAAAAGAAGAAAAAAAAAAAAAAAAGGAGGGGGGAGGGAGGGGAAATAACCCCCTTTTGAATGTTCTTGTCCCTTATCCAAGCAGCACATCCTTCTCCAGGCTTCTGTCTGGAGAACTAATGGAGAGGTGATGATCAGCAGGCAGCTTTGCCCAGGCAAGGAGCTGCAGAGAGGAGCAGGAAGGGGAAGGCAGAGCTGGTGCCAACTGGAAACATGAACGTGGCTCTCCTGGCCCTGCTCCCACCTTTTCAAGTGCTGGCAGGATCGTCCTGGTGCCCAGCAGGGAGTTATGGGGGGGCACTGGCTCATGGGGGTGGCCCTGAGTCCCATCTCCACCCCAGATGTCCCCCAGCAGGTCCTGCTGCAGAACCCCAGGTTCCTGCTCTGGTGAGGAATGGGCAAGGACCCAGTTTGGGAGAAGATGCTCCAGAAGAGGACAAAACCAAGCGTGTCTAAGACATGGGATCTGGGGACAAGGTCCTCATGCCTGGCCCTGCTGTGCCCCACACTGACCCTGCTCCCCTTGGCTGCAGGGTTGGTGCACAGAGA
>NW_009952703.1:211850-212302 GCF_000747805.2 Chaetura pelagica
GTGTGGGGCAGATGGGGGGGGAGGAAGGGTTGGAGGAGCTGGGGGGTCAGCTGGGCAGTGCTGGGCAGCTCTGCAAGAGGAGAGGAGCACCCAGCACCCCCTGCCCCGGGGAGCACCCTGGGGACAGTGGCACCTTTCTGCTGACTCTGTAAGTGGCAGAAGGTGAAGAGCTGGGAAATGGGGCAGCAGGGCCTGCCCGGGGCAGAGCCCAGCACCTCCAGCAGGGTCTGCTCCCCACCGTGCTGAGCATCGTGCTGGGAACCAGGGCAAGCAGGCAGCAAGGAGTGGGGCTGCACCCAGCAAACCCAGGGCAGGCACTCGAGGCCCCCCAGTGTCCCAGTGTCACCCCGAGCGGGTGGCCGGGCAGGGCTGGAAGGTGCTGGGCTTTGGTGCTCCCGAAAAGGACCCACCCGAGGGTGTCTGAGCGCTGGGACCACCCGTGGGTGAAGCCT
>NW_009952703.1:213477-216222 GCF_000747805.2 Chaetura pelagica
GAGCGGCTGTCGCTGAAGAGGGTGGTCTGGGCACTCTGCTTCCTGGGCTCCCTGGCCCTGCTCGTCCTCGTCTGTACCAACCGCATCCAGTACTACTTCCTCTACCCCCACGTCACCAAGCTGGACGAGGTGGCTGCCACCAGGCTGACCTTCCCCGCCGTCACCTTCTGCAACCTCAACGAGTTCCGCTTCAGCCGGGTCACCAAGAACGACCTGTACCACGCCGGGGAGCTCCTCGCCCTGCTCAATAACAGGTGGGTGCTGCTGCCCTCAGATGGCCCCTGCTGAGGTCTCCGTGTGCTGGGGTGGGCCACCAAGCGTGGCCCTGGCCCATCCCACCGGGGAGGTGCACTCTGTGGACAGGGTGGGTGGCATCTCCTCAGAGGAAGGGGATCCGGAGGGAGTTCAGCTCTGCGGCTGGATGAGGCTGCTGGGCAGCAACATCAGCAGCCCTGAGTCCTGCTGCTGCTCCTGGGCACGTGGCTCCCATGCTGGAGCTGCCCTGGAAGGACCTGGCACGCAGGGCTCCTGTCCCCACAGCAAGGCACAAGCAGCAAGGCCAGGGCCACCCGGGATGCCTGTGGGGCAGCTCCAGCACCCTCAGCTGCCACACCGTGTCCTGGGTACCTGACACAGGCAGCGAGGCCAGGGGTGGCAGCTGGTGAAGCTGCTGAGCATCACCCACACCCCAGGAGCAGGGATTGGGGGCTGTAGGTCCCTGTGGTGGGAGGGCTCATGGGGAAGCCCCTCACCCACCATTCCCAGCCTGTCCCCGTGGCTCCTTGGTGCTGCTGAGCCACCGCTGTGAGCCTGGTGCCAGCAGCAAGGGGCACTCCCTGCCCTTCACCCACGGGCTTCACCGCTGCCCCTGCTCACACCCCAGGGGCTGAAATCCCCACACCCGGGGGCTTTCACAGCCACCAAGGTCTGGAGATGGTGTGAGAGTGGGGGGCTGAGAGCCAGCACGCTCAGCCCATGTCCTGAGGCCACCACCTGCAGCTGTGGCACCATGGCCAGCCTGTCACCAGCAGCCCGGGGCTGGTGGCTGGGCTGCTGGACCAGCTCTTGGTGGGACATGTTTGGTACATGGCTGCTGCCCAGCTTGTCCTCCTCACTCATCCTCCTGCCACCTCTCCTGTGCCTTGGAGTCACTTTCTGCTGTTGAATGCTCTGAAAATGCCACATGTAAAATGCCTGGGACTTTGCTGAGCCCACGGCAGAAGTAGCTTGTGTGGAGCTCAAATGGCTTTTGCCAGAAGGAGCAGCCACCTCACCTGAGCTTTCCCCTCAGATACGAGATCCCAGACACCCAGACTGCTGATGAGAAGCAGCTGGAAATCCTGCAGGACAAGGCAAACTTCCGGAACTTCAAGCCCAAACCTTTCAACATGCTGGAGTTTTACGACCGGGCTGGTCACGACATCCGGGAGATGCTGCTCTCCTGCTTCTTCCGTGGGGAGCAGTGCAGCCCTGAAGACTTCAAAGTGGTGAGTGCCCCCCACGGCTCCAGCCTGATGCCACATTTCCCCCACAAAAAAAAAGGAGGGTGCTTGTCCTCCTGTAGCCACTCCAGCTGGGAAAGGACTGCCAGCATTTTCATGAAGGGGGTGCCAGGAGGTGCCACTGGGTTTCAGAGGTCCAGGCATTCCCCAGGAGTGGGTGCTGCTCCTGCAGCTGCACGAGGTGGTCCCCTGTGGGCAAAGATCCCTGGGAATGCATGCCAGGCTGGAAACCACCACATGGTGAGGAGACACCAGTGGAAAAGCAGGGAGAGCTGCAGTGATAGGCAGCAGGGACCCAAGGGAGCCCCACAGTCCCTTGGGAAAGGCAGGTCCCTGTGGCACAGCACGGCGTGGTACCCCTGAGAGGTTGTGTCTCGTGCTGGTGCATGGATCCAGCACACAATAAAGCCTTTATCCCCCTGTGGCTGCCTCTTCCCCCTCCAGCTGGGAATTACACAGTGCTGGCTATTCGGGTGCTGCCTAATAAATTCGGCAGCCAGGGTGGCTGTTCCAGAGCTGCCTCCAGCATGGAGCACCCAGCTCTGCACCCATCGGGGTCTCTGTCCTCACCCCCAGCCCTGGGGGTGTCCTGTGTTGATGGAGGACAAAGCCCAGGCACCAGCCAGGTGTCTGCAGAGCTGCTTTCCAAGTCCCAGCACAATTTGGGCGATTTTAATCATCTGCATTAAATTCCGTTGACAGGCTCTTTACATAGAGCAGTCTCTGTTGTCAAGCATCAGGCATTTTGTTCAAGGGAGGCAAGTTGCAGCCCAGAGGGGGCTGGATCCTCTCCAGGGGGGGCTGGCAAGCAGGGCCAGTTCCCAGCCTGCCTGTGGCCACCGGCTGCCCTCCTCGCCCTCCTGGTGCACAGTCCTGTTCCCTGTGCCAAAACACCCTCAGGGACCCTCATCCCAGCTCCCTTTTCACCCATTGGTGTCCAACTCCCCTGCTTTCCACCAGCAAAAAGGAAAAGAGACTCCCAGCTGGTTGATTATCCCTGCCTGGATTACTCCTTGCAAGCAGGTTGGGATGATTTAATGGATTTGATCAGAAAAACCTGGCTCTGTGCTCTATTTCTGCTGCTCTTTGGGCCCCCCTAGGTCTGTGTGTGGTGAGGCTGGTGCTGCTCATGCCCAGGGTCCTGGCACCTGCCCCATCTTGCTGAGCTGTTGAAGGAACCTTTGCCCCATCTCTGCTTGGGGGTCCCGGGGCTTTCAGAGGGGTTTGCTGAGCAGGTTCATTC
>NW_009952703.1:217289-221298 GCF_000747805.2 Chaetura pelagica
AGCTGCATCCTGCCCGGATCGGGGGGCACAGCATCCCCGGGGCGCAGCCGCATCAGCCCAGACACCCCCCCGGGCACTGGGGGCTCTGCCCGTGTCCCCCCCACCCCAAGATGCCCAGGAGCATCCGGGGGGGCTGTGGGCCGGGTCCCCGCCCCCCTTCCCAGCACAAGGCATCACCCCGAGGCCAGGGCAGGATCCAGGGCAGGATCCTCGGGCACGCAGGGCTCATCCTGGATGCTGTGGGGAAGGGCCATTCTGGGGTGATACAGGCTTTTCCCACCTCCTCTTGCATCCCCCCATCATCGCCAGGCCTCGTCAGGGGGTCCCTGGCATTGCTGGGGGGTGTGTGTGTGTGTCCCACATCAGGTGCCCCCACCAGTGGCTGTGCATGGAAGGCAGGGATGCTCCAGGGGCAGAGCTGGAGCTGAGCATCCTGCACACAGGACTGAGGAAACACCACCCGGGGGGGTGGGAAACACTTGTCCCACCTCAGCTCTGCCCTGGCTCTTCACAGCCCCTCCAGCACCACGTGTGTGGGGTGTGTGGGGTCCACAGAGACCCCTCCAGCACCACGGGGGTGCCTGGGGTCCACAGAGACCCCTCCAGCACCACGGGGCTGTCTGGGGTCCACAGAAACCCCTCCAGCACCACGGGGGTGTGGGGGGTTCACAGGGACCCCTCCACCCCACCCTGCAACAGTCAAGGATGGGGATGAGGACACAGAGAGATGCAGCCACCTCCTCTCCCCAACCCCCAAATCCTGGCATGGCCTTAAAGCCCAGAGGGGCAAACACAAGGCTGAGGGGCAAGTCCTGACCTCCCCCCGCCTCAAGGCATGGCCTTTCTAGCCCTGAGGGACACGATCTGGGGGTGCCTCCATGCCCAGGGCTGTGCCCGGAGCCCTGCACCCCCAGGACCACGCGTGGGGTGGGCAGGGGACACCCCCCCAGTTCATCTTTGTGGGGAAGGGGGAATCAGCCTCCCCGTCTCTTCCGTTTCGGGGCCACGCTCCCCAACGTGCTCATTAGCAGCAGAGATCAATGTTTCACACTTGCTGCTTCATTTTTAATAAGTTCAAGCAAAAAAAGGAATGCGTGGCCTCGCCAGCTCCCAGCTTGCATTTCCTCTCCCTCCCTGTGCCAGCAAAGGGCCCCTGGAGCCCTGCTCATCCCCCATGGATCAGCTCCTTGCCAGAAGGGAATGGCCCAGGAATCCTGTGTCTGGGCTCTAAACCTCATTCATTACCTTTCCATCCCAGGGAAGAAGGAGAAACTCAGAGGATAAGCTTCCTCTCCATGGCCCGGGATGGCCTGTGGGATGGGAATTGGAGGCTGCCCCATAGAAAACTGGCATCAAATCTTGGGATGATGCTCTGAGCTCCTGAAGTCCCTTTTTAGGGTTGGTGCAGCCAGGGGTGATGCCATGGGCATCTGCAGCTTTTCCTTCTCACACCCCACGAGCCAGCCCTGGGGGACAGATGTGTCCCCAGCTCCTTGTCACCATCCTGCCTCAGGGCACAGAGGCTGAGCCTGGCTGGAGAGCTGGGAGCCCTGGGGCAGAGAGCATGGGACATCCTTGATGAACTGCAGAGGATTAAGACCTCTGGACCATTTCCATGAGGCTCCAGGGCTGAGCTGGCACTGGGGAGAATTGGGTTTGACATGGA
This sequence comes from Chaetura pelagica, assembly GCF_000747805.2. Classification (NCBI taxonomy): domain Eukaryota; kingdom Metazoa; phylum Chordata; class Aves; order Apodiformes; family Apodidae; genus Chaetura; species Chaetura pelagica. Next base: position 218,956 of record NW_009952703.1, read on the forward strand.
GATCATGTTGCTGCCTTTTGCATTGGATTTTGCATCCTCTGCCCTGGAAACACAGAGTGCACGGGGCAAGAGCAAAGGAGGGAGCAGGGAGGGTCTGGAGCAGCCCCAGCAAACCCTGACCACACTCATCCTCTCCTCCTTCCCTCCATCTCTGGAGCAATGGAAGAGCTGCTGGGATGAAGGATGGATCCAGCAGCATCTCACTGTACCCCACAGCACCCCATTGCACCCTGCTGACCCTCCCCACTGCCCTTCTGAACCCCACTGCACCTTGGTGAACTTCACTGGAACCCACCAGACCCTTCTCTCCTTCAAACCTGTTCCATTGGTGGGTGCTGGAACATCCTCCAGCACCCGTGGGAGCTCATAGGGAGGGTGCAACGGGGCTGCCAGTCCTGGCTGCTCATCCAGGAGATGCTGCTGGTTTCCCTGCTCCACCTGAACCCCCAGCCCAGCAGCCACAGGGGTACCCAGGTGGCTGGCCCACAGCACCCCACGGCCCCACGTGGAGCTGTGGCAGTCACAAGCCCAGGAGCCCCGTGGTGAGCAGAGCTCCCCCGCCGTGCATGTTAGTGGATAATCATAGAGCTGGAGTGAAAAGCATCTCCAACACAGCTGGAGAGACCAGGCACGGGAATTACTGATACCCAGAGATTTCCTGGAGCCTTAGCCAGTTAATGAACCACCCGCGTGGACCCACCTGGCTCTGCAAAAACAACCAGGGGACCCCATGTGGGCTGCAGGGCTGACCACTGGCCCCAAGTAACTTTGTCCTCCCAGTCTGGGGCCGGTCCCTGGTGCCACACTGAGCTCCAGCACCTCTGCAAATCCTGCAAGACATTCAAGTGATTTATGTAAATCACTCGTTAAAGCAGCACATGAGCTCCTAAATAACTTACAAGGGTTTGAATCTGTTATTTCCAAGTGGTGATTCACCTCCAGCATCCCAGTGGTTCTCCCTGGGTCCCCACCTGCATCCTCTGCAAACTCCCAGCCAGGCTCACCCTCCACATCAGCCTCCCTTTTGCCATCCAGCAGCAGCAGCAGCTCTGTGTGACTCCAAAGGCTGCATCATTTTCCAGAGACAAGAAGCAAACCCAGTGGGACACGGGCTGCCTGGTGCAAGAGAACTGGAGGTGCTGGAGCAGAGGAGCAGCCCTGGATGGGATCGCAGTCGTGGACGGGAACCACAGCCAGTTGCTGGTGGTGACTCAGCTCCCCTGGAAAGCACGGTGGGTCAGGAGCACCCCAACTCTGTCAGCTTCTCCACAGCTCAGAGGCTTCCAAGGATCATGGCATTTTGCTCAAAGCAGCTCACCCAGCAAGCAGCTCAGCCCTGGGGCGTGGAGCAGAGATGCTCCTTGGCTTCCTCCTTTCCCCAGCTCCTCCAAGCTCCTCCAGACACAGCTGCTTGTGGGGTGCAGGCAGCAGGATTGGGGATCCCTTGGCTGCTCGTGGCTTTGCTCACCCCTGACACAGAGATGGCAACTCTCCTTCAAAGCCAGTTGTGTTTCACACTCGTTCTGCCCAGGACAGCGATGCCATGGGGTGACCCCAGCGCTGCTGCTGCACAGGAGCGATGTCACCGAACCCACCACGGTCTTGTCTGAGCTGGCACAGGAACAGGGACAGGAAGAAGTGGGCCGAGGACGTGGGAGCTGGGCAGGGCACAGTGGGAGGCCCACACGTGCCTGTGCCTCACAGCCACTTCATTAGCAGCTCTGCCAAGGAGCAGGTCAATCGTTTAGTGCCTCCAACCTCCCAGCACTGAACAGCATCGCTCCCTCCCACCCCAGCAGGTGATTTGGAAAGGAGAGAGAAGGACCCACGGGAGCAGGATCAGGCCCAGCTGGGGGTCATTTAGTCCCTGACCAGCAGCAACGTCCAGCCCCAGCAGCGTGCACAGCCCTGCCCAGAGCCAGGGTGCACAGCAGCACACCCTGCACAGGACCACTGTGCACACCCCGGAGTGTCACACCCACCCAAAGCACTGTGCACACCCCGGAGTGTCACACCTACCCAAAGCACTGTGCACACCCCGGAGTGTCACACCCACCCAAAGCACTGTGCACACCCCAGAGTGTCACACCCACCCAAAGCACTGTGCACACCCCGGAGTGTCACACACACACACCTGGGAGCACTTTGCACACCCAGATGCACCACACACGTCCAGAGGAGTCAACGCCAAGAGCTCTGAGCAGCTCAGATGCACCTCAGGCTATTCCTGCTCCTCTTGCACTGCCTTTGCACATAAAAAATCATTAACAAATGAATTATTAATTATCATTAATAAGCTTTAATGGCATCTGTGGCTGCCGGAAGAGACGAAGAGGCTTTCCA
>NW_009952703.1:221495-224345 GCF_000747805.2 Chaetura pelagica
GTGCTATCCAGCCACAACAGAGACATGGATGTCAGGGCTGCAGATGGGTTGCCCTGGGCACGTGTGCCCCACAGACACCAGCCCCCAAGGGAGCCACAGGCTGGAAAAGCAGCCCCAGACATCACCAGCATATGGGATTTTTCCAGATATTTCCCCCTTGATCTCTTTCCAGTCCTGATCTCAGATCCACCCAGCACCTTTTGCTGACTGCTGGTGTCTTGAAGAACCAGCTCAGGAAACCTCCTGGTGCCATTTTCCCTCTCTCCCCCTGATACCAAGCAGAGCAGCCAGGGTGGAGGGAGGCAGGTCCTGGGGCGTGTGGAGCCAGGCAGGAGGCAGAGATCTCCACAGGGAGACCCAGGAAATTAACTGTCGCACGGCCTTTTGCCTCGGTTTTAATTTATCTGCCTTTTTATGGAGGCCTTTGTTTTATTGCCTGCAGAGAGTTTGGCCGGAGCTGGAGCTCTCTGAGCAGCAGGCATCACTGCAATTCCCGAAACAACCATGACTCAAGGAGCATCTCACCATCTCAGGCTCTTATTTATTTATACAGGCCCTGACACTTGGATATTACAACCTTTTATTTATATTTTGGGGAAGTACTTTTTTATTATTGTTCTCCCCACTGAATGGAGGGTTTGGTGCATTAACATCCAGGCTCTTCCCGTGAGGACAGAGCTGGGATGTGGGACAGTGCTGGGCCAGGGGGCTCCCTGCTCTCCCTCTGATTTATCAGGGATTTCAAGCCCCTTTCTTGCTCTCCTGGCAGCTCCAGTAAAGCAACAGGGAGACCCATCCAGAGCAGCCACACGCCAAGGCTGCGTAACCACCCTGCTTGGATTAGATTAGATTTGAAAACCGTGATGCGTGCAGAGCCGGCGCCAGCGAGCACAGCAGGAAAACCAGATAGGAATACAATTTCTTTCCCCCCTCCTCACCAATAAAACTGTCGGCTCGGATCTGCTTGCAAGAACTGGCTGAACTATTGTGAAGGATGTCGGAAAAAATTGGAACCTGCTTATGGGTAACTCGTGATGGGCAGGAAACATGAAAAGGCTTTGGGATCAGTGTCCACACGGAATAACGCCAGCTACCCGGGAATTAGTGGCACTTGGGCAGCATCCTCAGCATCCTGGGAGGGCAGGAGTTGGAATAGCCCTGGTGACCCCCTCCACGGCACAAGAAGAGACACCAGCAGCAGGGAAATCACTTGCAAAGCTCTCTCAGCATTACAAACTGTTTCAATTACAGAAGTGTAAACAGAGCCCCAGCAAGAAGGATAAGGTGGCTGTGGGAGCTGTCGTGGCTGATGCACAGCAGAGGGCCCAGCCCAGGGACATGCTTGATGGCTACAGAGCTGCAGGGGGGTTTGGCTGAGCCCCCAGGACCCCCAGCCAGCCAGGCTGTGAGTGGCCTCTGTGCCTGGGGCAGCAGCTCCAGCACCCAGCTGGGAAGCGCTTCAGCAGCACCGGGCAGAGGAGCTTTGAAAGATTAATGGAGTTTAAATGGAAACGTTTGGAGAGGAGATAAGGCTCGTCTGATATGAAATCATATGGAACAGCAAGAGCCAGGGAGGCCCCAGCTCCATAATGAAGTCCACTTAGCACATTACTCACCATAATGTGCTTTTTATTAAAGTTCTGTGCTGCAGATGCTGGGTCTGCAGCCAGTAACCAGGGGTGGGATGGCCCAGGGACCTGGAGCACTTGGTCCCTCCACCCTGAGCTCTGCCACCAAAATCAGCCAGGACAGGGCACACCAGCCCTGCACAATCCCACAAAGGGACCTTTGCTTTCCCATCCCTTGAGTGAGCCAGGGATGGGGATCCAGCATCACAGGTCCCCATGGCTGGGGCTGGGCTGCCCAGGCCTGTAGGGATGGGGTGGAGAGGAGGCGGAGGTGGGGAATAATACAGAGGAAAAAAAACTCCTTTTTAATCATCAATTTTTCTGCATTAGGATGTGACATGTTAATCCACTGTGAAGCAACTAATCTGGGGGATAAAGGGCTGGATAACATGAGCTGCACCGGGCTTGGCCGGTGGAGCGCGGGGAGCCAAGGTGGCAGCATCTGATAAAGGGTGGCAGGATTAGTCCCAGCAGAGATCCCAGCTCCCTGGGCAATCCCACCTTGCTTGGCTGCCCCAGCTCTGCCTCTCACCAGAGTCAGGGAGGGAATGTGCAGCCACGGAGCCATCCCAAAGCAGCTCACCCTGCCCAGAGCAGCGATGGGGGCACCACTGCAGGTGCAACCAGCAGCATCTCGGCAGCTCTGGGAGCTGCAAAGCACATCTGGGCTCCCAGGCACCTTGCAAACCTGATTCTTCTCCCCTCCAATGCCCTGCACCCCACCGTGTCACGGCAGGACAGCCTGGCTGTGGGCTGCTCATCAAATACCCAGCCCTAAATGCTGGTCCAGTCACACCCCATCTCATCCTTCCCCACCGGTCGGTTCCGATGTCCGGGCTCCCCCCCAGGGTCGGTACCGCGGGTTCGGCCGCTCCCGGGCAGCACCCGTTACAAAACACCTCCCGTCCCCGGGGCACTTTCTTGCGACAGCCTCCCCGGGGCTGGGCTGCTGCTCGCAGGCCTGGGATAACAGAGCTTGCAATGTTGTTTTCTCCTCGCCTCCTCGGGGATTGGTTTATCTCTATGAATAACTCCATCCCGGCTTTGATCTCCTGTGCCATTAAAGCGTGACAGGCTGTGAAATGCTCTGTGGCTGCCGTCAAATCCCCCTCCCGCTCCTCCCTTCTGCTGCCTCCGTGCTCCCCCGCTCCGGGGAACCTCCTTTCCCAGGCCCGTGACAAGCTGCACAAGCAGCCAGCGGGGCCGAACCGCCCCAGGACAC
>NW_009952703.1:224725-228489 GCF_000747805.2 Chaetura pelagica
CCTGCAAGCCGGTTAAGCTGAGCGAGGCAGGTTAACGGCCCCAGCCGATGATGGAGTGTTTTCATTACCGCATTTCTCCCTCCTCCCTGCTGCAATCGCTCCCAAAAAAGCTCCTCGGGCGGTGGGAGCAGCTCAGCCCCCTTCGCTCCCACCAGCAGGGACCGTCCCGCGGGGCCCCAGGCAGCGCTGCTTGCTCGTCACTGCCCTGCCAGGGCTGAAAAAATCCCTTCAGGCATCTCTTCCGTTCTCCTGCTTTTCTTTCCTACAGGCATTGCAAAGGAACTCCCTGTCCCAGAGACGGGGAACACCAGAAATCCCACCCCTGACCTCAGCCAGCTCGTACCTGCTGAGAGCATCTTCCAGCTCCAGTTTGGGTGGGATCAGGCCAGGCTGCTCCCAGAGGGCTGAACCAGCTCAGCAGCCCCCAAGCCCCTCCCAGGTGAAGCCCTGATGCCTTTATAGCCCAGCAATGCCCCTATAGCCCAGCACTGCCCCTGGTACAGCTGCAGCTCATCTCCATCAAAGACAAAGGGCCAGGATCTGACCTGGTCCCCACAACATGTTGGCTTCCAGTTCCCCAATCCACCTCCCTGGCCCATTTCCCAGGCTGAGTTTCCAGTTCAGACTCTCTGGTTGCTCCCAAAAGGCACGACCTTGCTCTCAGCTTTATGAAATTTCATCCCTTGGCTCTGGCACTTGTCTCCAAGGTCACCCACCCCTTCTTCCAGGTGCTGACAGCATCCCCAGCTTTGTGGCAACTGCCAGTGTCCCTCTTACACAGGGGCCTATTGGGAATATTGAGCTTGGGGAGCCCCAGGGTGGCCCCTCAAAGGACAACCCCCTGTCACATCATCAGTCATCATCTTGGCTGAGCCTGCCCTGGCAGGGATCCCCAGCTCATACCCTGCCCATTGCACTGGTGTCACCTGCTCAGGAAGAGCCAATAACTGCCCTGGTGTCAGATCAGATCTGTGCAAGTTTCTTGCTTATCTTTGTTCTCCTGGTTTGGTGGTGCCCGTTTCCGAAAGCTGGGATGAGCCCACGGACTGGGGGGTCCACAGTGAACAGGAAGGAGGCAGAGCAGCCGAACTGGGGGGCTGGGGTGTGCTCATCACACCCAGGGCATCAGCCAAAACCTCCCATCCAGCTCTGGTGCATCCAAGTGCTGCTGGATTTGGACGCTCCCCTTCCCCTTGGGCTGGCGCTGCTGGGAAGGGGCTGGAGATTGTTCTGTGGTCACATCAGATGCTTTCCTGAAGTGCTGAGCACAGGAAAAAGCAAACCACGAGAAGGGGATGGTGCTGCTGCAGGGAGGAGGTGTCTTTGCTCCCAGCAGCCAGTCTGGCCCTTGGCTCCATCCCACCCCCCCACAGCAGGGCTGCTTCCCTGGGACCCCCTATCAGCCCCAGCCCCCTCTGGCTCTGCAGCACGAAGCCCAGACACAGTCTCCAGGGGAAGCAGCAGCTCCCTGTGCCCCACGGAGATCCAGAGCACCGTGTGCTGGCTGGGTTCTGAAAGAGGAGTCATCCCGTGAACCACAGCAGTGCCCAAATCCTGCCACCAACAGCCCTGGCTTGAAGGAGGACGGACCTTGCACCACCTGGGACACGCCGTTGGGGCTGTGGGGCTGGACGAGGACACGAGAGCTCGAGGACACCACAGCACCCTCCTGGCAGCACCCGGGCGGGCACTGCAGCAGGACAGCATCCCAGGCATTTTGGGAAAACCTCTGGCTCCTGCCACCCTGATGAAGAGCACGGAGAGCTGGGCAGATGGCGGCTCCGGAACTGGGCTGGCACCGGGAGCTGCTCAGGCTGCCAGGGCCCTGCTGCCCGCGGGGAGGACGGAGGACACTGGGTGGATACGCAGCTCACCAGGGGCCCACGCAGGCTCCACTGCACACCTGTGTCACCCCAGACCTGGCAGCCCCTCGGGACCCCCGGGACCTCCCAGCAGGTCAGTGTTCCTGGAGCCAGCGACGTCTCCGCCCCGTCCTGCCAGCACAGCCGGTCCCGGGGGACCTGGGGAGCCCGCAGAACCGCCCCTCGCTCCTCCTCCCCTCCTCCCTGCTCCTCATATACCCTCCTCTCTCCGTCCCCTCCGAGCATCCCTCTGCTCCTCTCCCTCACCTCTCACTCCTTTGCCCTTCTCCATTTCTCCTCTCTGAACTGGCCCTTTCCTCCTTCCCTGCTCTCACCCACACCCTGAGGAACTGGCCCACCAACGAAGACCCCCAGGCTGTGGCCAGGACCCCCAGACCAGAGCTGGGTCCTCCACACTGCAGCTGGGACCCCCACGCCAGGCGATGCCTCTCCAGATATTCTGCACCATCTCCTTCTCCAGCGAGGAAGGACCAAGAGACGCTGCAGCTCCTGGGAAGGGAGAGGATGGAGCCGACAAGTTCCTGTACGGGCAGGAGGAGGATGAAGAGGAGGAAGAAGACACGGGGGCAGCCACAGACCTCGTGGCCTTTGCCAGCAGCTGCACCCTGCACGGGCTGAGCCACATCTTCGTGGAAGGCAGCCTGGGGGCTCGGCAGGTGCTCTGGGCGCTGGCCTTCCTCCTCTCCCTCTCCGTCTTCCTCTACCAGGTGGCCGACCGCGTCGCCTACTACCTGGAGTACCACCACGTCACGCTGCTCAGCGAGGAGGACAGCCCCGAGATGACCTTCCCAGCCATCACCTTCTGCAACATCAACCGCGTCCGCCTCTCGCAGCTCAGCCACCAGGACCTGCTCTACCTGGCCCCCCTGGTCGACTACGAGCCTGGGATGGAGTTGGGTTTTACCCCGGCCCCCCCCAACCCCGGGGATGAGGAGGAGGAGCCCCTAAATTTGTACGGGTTTTTTAACCGCACTTGCCACCAGCTGGAGGACATGCTGCTGAGCTGCAGCTACCGGGGCCAGCGCTGCGGCCCCGGGGACTTCGCAGCGGTGAGTAGCCCCAGGGTGGGCACGGGAGGAGCTGCTGTCCTTGCCCACTCGCTCAGGGACAGGCTGACATTCCAGCCCTGGGAGTTTCGCTGGAGTTGGGGACAGCACCGGCTGCGGAGACCGGCTGGTGGGACACGGAGAGCAGCCGCGGGGCTGTGCTCGCAGAGGAGGTGCCTGGCACGTCCATCCCGGTGTCACCACCACCCATGGGGCAACCGTGTGGCCTCACATGGCCCTTGCCCGGGCTGGCAGCAGCACCGAGATGTGCCCGAGGCGTTGGCTGGAACAGGGGGTTCAGGATCCTGTCCAGCCCCGTCCTCCGCAGGGATGGAGGAGGGACGGGAGGAGGTGCTGGCGCGGGCACAGGGCTGAGTGCCGCCGTCTCAGGGAACTGGGGCTGCTGTGGGGTCTGTGGGGCCGAGGTGCTGTAAATCTGCAAAGCGTCTCCTGCAAGTCCATCCCTGTGCCATGGTGGGGAATGTCTCCTCCTCTACTGGGGCAAAGACGGGCAGTTCCAACAGTGAGAAACAACCCAGGGACAGGAACCTGGGTTGGACTGTAGCCCCAGGCTGGGACCAGCTGTTCCAGGGCTGGTGGTGCCCTCCCAGCTCCGTGCTGTGGTGCCAGCAGCAGTTGGGTGCTGGCAGAGGGGCCCCAGCCTCAGCCCCACGTCCTCTCCTGCAGGTCTTCACCCGCTATGGGAAGTGCTACACCTTCAATGCTGGGCAGGACGGGAAGCCGCGGCTCATGACCATGAAGGGGGGCACTGGCAACGGGCTGGAGATCATGCGGGACATTCAGCCGGACGAGTATCTGGCAGGGGGGGGGGAAA
>NW_009952703.1:228786-232046 GCF_000747805.2 Chaetura pelagica
CAGGACGAGTATCTGCCAGTGTGGGGGGAAACAGGTAACCCACCACCCCAGTGGCTCTGCCAGCAGGTCTGCTCGGTCACTGGAAGCTCCTGGGGTGCTTCCCAGCCCCTTCCCAGTTCCACACCTCATGGGTCCACATCCCCCAGGCTCCCTCCTCTTCCCTCCTTCCATTTCTCATCACTTCAGGTCCTTTTCTTTCCTTTTTCCTCCGTCTTTGCTCTTTGCCATGGCAACTCCCCATGGTTTAGACAAGCAGCCACCACTTGTTTATAAATAGAGGCAAACGCTTTCCCTGCCGCTCTCCCGGGTGCTGGAGCAGGAGGGTCAGAGGCGGAGGGGACAAGAACGTGGTGTAGCAAACAGATGGACAGATGGATGGACACGTGAATGAATGAATTTGCCTGGGGGAAGGGTGGGAGACAGGAGAAGTGTTGATGCCTCCTGCAGCAGGGCTTGGTGCAGCCCTGCAGAGCAATGGGCAGTGCCTGCTTCTCTCTGCTGCAGACGAGACCTCGTTCGAAGCCGGAATCAAGGTGCAGATCCACAGCCAGGATGAGCCCCCGCTGATTGACCAGCTGGGATTCGGGGTGGCTCCTGGCTTCCAGACCTTCGTGTCCTGCCAGGAGCAGCGGGTAGGGACCAGGGGGGTCTGGGATGCTCCCTCCTACCCTGTGCTGTGGGTTAGACCTGCTGTGGGACCCGCCTGTCCCCCTGTCCCTGAGGACTGGTGCAGTGAGGGTGTCTGTCCCCCTGCCATGCTGGGGGCTGGTGGGTTTATTTCTTCTCAGTCCTGGCTTCTTGCCTCCTCCCAGCTCATCTACCTGCCTCCTCCCTGGGGTGACTGCAAGGCTGGGGCAGGAGACTCAGAGTTCTACGACACCTACAGCATCACAGCCTGTCGCATCGACTGCGAGACCCGCTACCTGGTGGAGAACTGCAACTGCCGGATGGTGCACATGCCAGGTGAGCCCCACCTGGCATCCCAGACCCACCCCAGGCTCCACCTGCCAACACTGCCCCACTGGGACAACCTGCCTTCTCTCTCCTGCAGGAGATGCCCCTTACTGCACCCCAGAGCAGTACAAGGAGTGTGCAGATCCAGCCTTAGGTGAGGCTGCCCGGCCCTGTGGGACCAAGCTGTGGGTGCTGGATTTCTCCATCTCTCCCTCTCTCCCTGCCCAGATTTCCTGGTGGAGAAGGACAACGAGTACTGCATCTGTGAGATGCCCTGCAACGTGACCCGCTACGGCAAAGAGCTCTCCATGGTGAAGATCCCCAGCAAAGCCTCTGCCAAGTACCTGGCCAAGAAGTACAACAAGTCGGAGCAGTACATCGGGTAACGTGTTGTGGCCACTGCCATGGGGTGGCATCTGGTCCCTCCATCCCCAGCCTCAGCCGGATGCCACTTATGTCCTGTGCAGGGAGAACATCCTGGTGCTGGATATCTTCTTTGAGGCCCTGAACTATGAGACAATCGAGCAGAAGAAGGCGTACGAGGTGGCCGGCTTGCTGGGTGAGTGTTGGTGGCTGTGCCAGGGGCCCTGTGGCAGTGCCCAGCCAGGATCCTCCAACAAGGTGGTCCCACGTTGGCCCCGTGCACCATGGCCCTGTTCCCGAGGCACTGGGATGTGCTGGCAGCTCAGGTGCAGAGAGGGACACCCTGCTGCCAGGGCCAGGCACCAGTCACAGTGGTGACAAGTTCTGCCGTTTCTCTGCTCCCTCTGCTACCAGACACCAGGGTTACACCACCCTGATGGCTTCCCTGTCCTCTGCAGGTGACATTGGAGGGCAGATGGGGCTGTTCATTGGGGCCAGTATCCTCACAGTACTGGAGCTGTTTGACTACGCCTACGAGGTGAGTGTCTCTGCTGCCCCGCGGCTGTCAAGAGGTCCAGGTTACCCTGGAGCACCAAAATGCTCCTGTAGGACACGGAGCTCCCAGGGTGCTGAGATGTGGCTCTCACAGGTGATAAAGCACCAGCTGTGCCGGGGGGGCAAGTGCCGCAAGAGCCACAAGAGGAACAACTCAGACAAGGGCGTCGCGCTGAGCATGGACGACGTGAAACGCCACGTAAGTGCTGGGTGAGCCCGGGGAGCTGCTGGTCCCTCCTGCAGTCCCAGACATGCCAAAGGGCGAGGAGGGTTGTCACCTCCTCAGGGAGCATTTGGGAAAGGAGCAGAGGCACCAGGCAGGGATGCTGTGGAGAGACAGGACTTGCCCGTCTGTGGGGGTCTGGCTGAAACCAGTCACCCCAGTGTCCCACCCACCCTCTGCCCCACAGAACCCCTGTGAAAGCCTTCGGGGCCACCCAGCGGGGATGACGTACGCAGCCAACATCCTACCTCACCACCCGGCCCGGGGCACCTTTGAGGACTTCACCTGCTAACCGACGTCTGGATGTACAACCTGAGCTTACCAAAGCCCTCCGGAGAGCTGCCCTGCTCCCTGCCAGCGCCGGCGGAGAGACACATCTAAGGGGACCTTGCTCCTCACCACGGTGGGACACGGACGAGAGCGACGGCCTCGGATTTGGGGGGCAGGCGGTGGGGTCAGGTCAGGCTGGAACCCGGGGCCTGCCCCGCTCCTGCAGAGACTCGAGGAGGCTCCAGCCCGGGATCCCCGCGGCGCGGGGAGCGACACGCACAGCGGGCTGGGGCACGGGCCTGCCCAGCCTCCTTCCCTCGGCTCCCCTCGGCCTTTTTAACTAGAAAACCCAGAAGCCAAGAAGAAGCAGCCGCCGTCCGGCCGCAAAGTCTCCATCCACAGCCCTGTCCGTCTGTCCGTCCATTGTCTCCATGCCCATCCTGCTCCAACGCCTCGGCCGGCGCTTGCTGGAACCCCCGTGCCTGGCAGGAGGGGTGGCTGAGGAGCCCCGGGGTGTGTCTGGGGTTCTGCAGTCCCACCTCGCTGTCCCCTGGTGGCCCGTGGGTCACCCTCGCCTGGGCACTCCCATGAGCACGAAGACCGGGCACTTCCACCTCCTGAAACGTCTTCCTTGGCCCCAGGGAACAGCAGTGCCCACCCACCCAGCCCCGGAGGGGACCTGGCCAGGGGTGTCACCCTGGCACTGAAGACCCTGCCACCTGGGCACTCTTCGTCACCAGGTGACACTGTGGTCTCCCTGCTCATCCCTCTTGCCCCGCAGTCCCTCCTGTCCCCAGGGAACCTGGGGGTTACCCCGCGCGGCCCCCAAAACCAGCCATGCTCGGGGAGGAAGGCGGGAGGAAAGCTCCTGGTTCCCGTGTCAGCTGCAGCCAAC
>NW_009952703.1:232860-239192 GCF_000747805.2 Chaetura pelagica
AACTATGAGCCAATCGAGCAGAAGAAGGCGTACGAGGTGGCCGGCTTGCTGGGTGAGTGTTGGTGGCTGTGCCAGGGGCCCTGTGGCAGTGCCCAGCCAGGATCCTCCAACAAGGTGGTCCCACGTTGGCCCCGTGCACCATGGCCCTGTTCCCGAGGCACTGGGATGTGCTGGCAGCTCAGGTGCAGAGAGGGACACCCTGCTGCCACGGCCAGGCACCAGTCACAGTGGTGACAAGTTCTGCCGTTTCTCTGCTCCCTCTGCTACCAGACACCAGGGTTACACCACCCTGATGGCTTCCCTGTCCTCTGCAGGTGACATTGGAGGGCAGATGGGGCTGTTCATTGGGGCCAGTATCCTCACAGTACTGGAGCTGTTTGACTACGCCTACGAGGTGAGTGTCTCTGCTGCCCCGCGGCTGTCAAGAGGTCCAGGTTACCCTGGAGCACCAAAATGCTCCTGTAGGACACGGAGCTCCCAGGGTGCTGAGATGTGGCTCTCACAGGTGATAAAGCACCAGCTGTGCCGGGGGGGCAAGTGCCGCAAGAGCCACAAGAGGAACAACTCGGACAAGGGCGTCGCGCTGAGCATGGACGACGTGAAACGCCACGTAAGTGCTGGGTGAGCCCGGGGAGCTGCTGGTCCCTCCTGCAGTCCCAGACATGCCAAAGGGCGAGGAGGGTTGTCACCTCCTCAGGGAGCATTTGGGAAAGGAGCAGAGGCACCAGGCAGGGATGCTGTGGAGAGACAGGACTTGCCCGTCTGTGGGGGTCTGGCTGAAACCAGTCACCCCAGTGTCCCACCCACCCTCTGCCCCACAGAACCCCTGTGAAAGCCTTCGGGGCCACCCAGCGGGGATGACGTACGCAGCCAACATCCTACCTCACCACCCGGCCCGGGGCACCTTTGAGGACTTCACCTGCTAACCGACGTCTGGATGTACAACCTGAGCTTACCAAAGCCCTCCGGAGAGCTGCCCTGCTCCCTGCCAGCGCCGGCGGAGAGACACATCTAAGGGGACCTTGCTCCTCACCACGGTGGGACACGGACGAGAGCGACGGCCTCGGACTTGGGGGGCAGGCGGTAAAAAACCCGGGGCCTGCCCCGCTCCTGCAGAGACTCGAGGAGGCTCCAGCCCGGGAACCCCGCGGCGCGGGGAGCGACACGCACAGCGGGCTGGGGCACGGGCCTGCCCAGCCTCCTTCCCTCGGCTCCCCCTCGGCCTTTTAACTAGAAAACCCAGAAGCCAAGAAGAAGCAGCCGCCGTCCGGCCGCAAAGTCTCCATCCACAGCCCTGTCCGTCTGTCCGTCCATTGTCTCCATGCCCATCCTGCTCCAACGCCTCGGCCGGCGCTTGCTGGAACCCCCGTGCCTGGCAGGAGGGGTGGCTGAGGAGCCCCGGGGTGTGTCTGGGGTTCTGCAGTCCCACCTCGCTGTCCCCTGGTGGCCCGTGGGTCACCCTCGCCTGGGCACTCCCATGAGCACGAAGACCGGGCACTTCCACCTCCTGAAACGTCTTCCTTGGCTCCAGGGAACAGCAGTGCCCACCCACCCAGCCCCGGAGGGGACCTGGCCAGGGGTGTCACCCTGGCACTGAAGACCCTGCCACCTGGGCACTCTTCGTCACCAGGTGACACTGTGGTCTCCCTGCTCATCCCTCTTGCCCCGCAGTCCCTCCTGTCCCCAGGGAACCTGGGGGTTACCCCGCGCGGCCCCCAAAACCAGCCATGCTCGGGGAGGAAGGCGGGAGGAAAGCTCCTGGTTCCCGTGTCAGCTGCAGCCAACGGCTGAGGGACACCCCATGGCACAGGGTGCTCTGGCCCACGGGACCACAGGTTCCCAACCCCACTGGAACCCCCCCCAAGAGCAGCTGCCCCCGGGCACCACGAGCCCTGGGCACCTCTGGGGACCTGCCAGCTCAGTGCCCTGGGACCACCCCTGCTCCTCCTGTCCCTGCCCTCCCCCTGGCACGCAGAGACCTGCCCTGGCACCCAGGCTCTGCTCCCCAGGTCTGCTCCCCAGGCACCCACCATTCCACCCTGGGATCAGTGCAGATTGGAGACCCCCACTGCCCTGCCAGCCCCCCCAAGCATCCAGGCAGAGCCCTTCCCAGGGCTGAAGTGCTACTTATCTTTAAGAGCTTTTGCAATAAGTCTTTTTAGTAATTATTATTTCTAAACTGCAGTTTCGTTTTGGGTTTTTTTGTCATTATTACTATTATTATTACTATGAGTTATTTTTTGCTTCCTGACCAAAATTAGGAACTGGGGGTTAGTCCTTTTTATCCAGCAATCACCCAAAGATGACAAGTCGGCCACATCCATAAATTTTCTTATGGATTTTTCCTGATGTTTCCTGGCATTTCATGTATTTATTTTCTTTCTTTCTCTTTCCCATTTAAGCTTTTAAAGATGGGGCTGGGATTTGACCTTGACGCTCACCTGTTGAAGCCTAAACTTGTTTGTTTCTATTATGCCATCTGCATTTTATATTTCTTATATATAATATATATGACTATATATATATGTGTACATATATATATATATCTATATGCATCATACCAGTGTAGATATCCATCTAGTAGCATTTAGGCCTTGTTCTTGTGCCATTTTTTTCTTTCTGTTTCTGATCTCTGAATGCCTTCAAGTGTATAAAGTGTTGAATTCTCTCTGGTATCTGTACTATGTACACACATTTTCATAGGAAGCACAATAAGATGACAGATGCATTGTACATCAATACCTGCTACTCTTAACAATGATATAAAGAATGATATAACTCCTGAACACCGAGCCTTTCTCTCTGCTGGAAATGCTCCCCAAGGAGGCAGGTGGGGATGGCATCAGCCTGGGATGTTCTTGAAAGCATCACTGAAATCCTGGAGCCACAACAAAAAGGAGAGGGGGAGGAGAAAGCTTTGGTCCAGGCTTCCAGTGCTGCTCTTCAATCAGCACAGAAATACCAGCAACATCAGAGCTGGTGTTGAGCAGAGTCACATTCAAGTGTCTCTCAAAGCTGTGCTGAGGTGGTGATTGCTCTGGGTGCCCCAGCAGTGCTGCCTGGTCCTGCAATGCTGTGTGAACGGGTCCCAAGGGACACTGAGCACTTCCCAGGGGACACTGAGCACTTCCCAGGGGACACCGAGCACTTCCCAGGGGACGCTGAGCACTGGAGGATGGGGACTGATGGTGGATGGGGAGGAGAATTAACAAACCCACAGCTGCTAATTTCTGGCAGCCCTGAACAGTTCTGAGGTTTGGGGCAGACACCTGAGATTGAGCAGGAGTTGGTCACTCCCCCCCAGTCTCACCTGGTTCCAGTTTAACCCCGTTCACACCTGAGATTGAGCAGGAATTGGTCACTCCCCCTCCAGTCTCACCTGGTTCCAGTTTAACCCCGTTGGTGGCAGTCGGAGCACACACCTAAACACACTTTTTGTCCTAAAAATTTCCAGCTACAAAGAGCAAGGTGCACACACCAGATCCAACACTGGGCATCCAAAAAAAGCCCTGAGGACCCCATGGAGACTGGATACTAGTGAGTGGGAATGCTGAAAATGCCAAACTCCCACCAGTCCCTTAGCTCTGGCCACATCCCTCTTGCTCCTGTAAATGGCAGATGAGTGTTTTGCACTTCAGCTGGAACTGTCTTCTTGCCATTCTGGTCCTTCTCTGCCAGAGCTGGTGCTGCAAAGGCCACAGGGTGGACCCCGAGTGGAAGACAATAACATCGCTGAGCCCAGAAAGGAGTTAATGAACCTAAATTAAGTACAGCCAGCCAGTGTGAGCAGCCAGAGCAGCTGAACAGGTTGCTCCCTCCACATCCAGAGCAGCTCCTGGTGCAGGGGGTAGACAGTGACCCCGTCTCAGCGAGCTGTAATCTCTTCCATAGCTTCCCATTAACCTGCTGGGCTGTGCTGGGAATAGGTCACTCCATCCATCTGTCACAGCCTCGCATGGCACAGGCACATCCCCAGCACGGCTGCCTGAGGTTCCTGCTGCTGCCTGACATGATGTCTGGGAGCCACAGCCTGGAACGGACTCGCAGATCCCAAAGGCACCTGCAATTCCCGTGGGAACACAGCGGGCGGGCGGCCAAGGCAGCAGAGGGAGCAGCTCTTGGAAGCGAAGTGGAAAAGCTGCACGTTTGCAGACTCAAGGCGCGCTCAAGGATCCGGGCAGGGCAGGACACGACACGGGCTGGGGAAGCCCCAGCCTGGTGGGAATTCCTTAGGGATGGCTGCTCCCCTGGCAGCCCCAGGGACAAGCAGCCCCGTCTGTCACCCGCTGCGGAGAGACAAGGAGTTCATGACATTCCATGGGAAGCATCTTCAGCCACCCAGGGGAGGACGGGCAGTGACACCCGCAGGTCCGAGGTGCTGGGCAGCACCTGCTGTGTTTTCCCGGCGGGTTGTGTGGCTGCCCAGATCCCTGGGGAGCCGGGATTCATCCTGCACCACACAGACGGCACCTCTGCCCTGGCAACAATTCCCGGTTCCTACACGCTCGCTGTCTCACCTGGTTCCAGTTTAACCCCGTTGGTGGCAGTCGGAGCACACACCTAAACACACTTTTTGTCCTAAAAATTTCCAGCTACAAAGAGCAAGGTGCACACACCAGATCCAACACTGGGCATCCAAAAAAAGCCCTGAGGACCCCATGGAGACTGGATACTAGTGAGTGGGAATGCTGAAAATGCCAAACTCCCACCAGTCCCTTAGCTCTGGCCACATCCCTCTTGCTCCTGTAAATGGCAGATGAGTGTTTTGCACTTCAGCTGGAACTGTCTTCTTGCCATTCTGGTCCTTCTCTGCCAGAGCTGGTGCTGCAAAGGCCACAGGGTGGACCCCGAGTGGAAGACAATAACATCGCTGAGCCCAGAAAGGAGTTAATGAACCTAAATTAAGTACAGCCAGCCAGTGTGAGCAGCCAGAGCAGCTGAACAGGTTGCTCCCTCCACATCCAGAGCAGCTCCTGGTGCAGGGGGTAGACAGTGACCCCGTCTCAGCGAGCTGTAATCTCTTCCATAGCTTCCCATTAACCTGCTGGGCTGTGCTGGGAATAGGTCACTCCATCCATCTGTCACAGCCTCGCATGGCACAGGCACATCCCCAGCACGGCTGCCTGAGGTTCCTGCTGCTGCCTGACATGATGTCTGGGAGCCACAGCCTGGAACGGACTCGCAGATCCCAAAGGCACCTGCAACTCCCGTGGGAACACAGCGGGCGGGCGGCCAAGGCAGCAGAGGGAGCAGCTCTTGGAAGCGAAGTGGAAAAGCTGCACGTTTGCAGACTCAAGGCGCGCTCAAGGATCCGGGCAGGGCAGGACACGACACGGGCTGGGGAAGCCCCAGCCTGGTGGGAATTCCTTAGGGATGGCTGCTCCCCTGGCAGCCCCAGGGACAAGCAGCCCCGTCTGTCACCCGCTGCGGAGAGACAAGGAGTTCATGACATTCCATGGGAAGCATCTTCAGCCACCCAGGGGAGGACGGGCAGTGACACCCGCAGGTCCGAGGTGCTGGGCAGCACCTGCTGTGTTTTCCCGGCGGGTTGTGTGGCTGCCCAGATCCCTGGGGAGCCGGGATTCATCCTGCACCACACAGACGGCACCTCTGCCCTGGCAACAATTCCCGGTTCCTACACGCTCGCTGGCTGGAGCTGCCAGCAGGAAAAAAAACAGGCACTGGGATATGATGACACAGCCCTGGAAGCTGCTGGGCTGCCTGAAGCCAGAGCTGGGCTGGCTGGGGAGAAGGGTTCCAGGGGAGCTGCCCGGTGCCAGCAGGAGCGGGGGAAGGAAGGCGCTTGGGGGGGAGTTTCACCAACCATTTCCATGGGGAGGAGCAAAGCAACAAACCCTCAGGGCAGAGGAAAGAAAGGACAAGTGTAAAGAGACGCTTAGCCAAGGAAGCCGGGGTTGTGTCACCCGTGGGTCTCTTCCAGAAGGCAGCGGGGGACAAAGAGGACTGATCCCAGAGCATCCCTGGGGACAGCAGCCCGAGGTCCCCTCAGCTCACACAACCTGGGGTTTCTCCAGACCCTGCAGCTCGCCGGCTCCTTGTGTCTACCTGAGCAAACTCTCCCACTCCCCTCTCTCCACCTCTCCTGCCATCCCTGTCTTCCTCTGTCTCTGTGTCCCCCTGCCAGGAGAGCCCGGCACCTTCCCAGCCCAAAAAGCTCCCGCCGGGCTCCGACTCTCCCTCCAAGCTGCATCTTGAACCACAGATAAGTTCCACTGCTGCTCTTTGCTCATGAATATTTCATCAGGCTGCCGGGCGCCGAGCCTGTCGGAGGTGGCATTAGATTAACTGCACGGACACACGGATGAGGGAAC
>NW_009952703.1:239228-240138 GCF_000747805.2 Chaetura pelagica
AGGAATAGGAAACGCCGGGTCTGGCACAAAAGGCGCCGACACCCCCCGCTCCTCTGCTGGGTCCACGGTACAGACAGCCCCTAGAATGACCCGTAATCATCGCTAATTGCTTAATTAATACTTGTGCTGTGACTGCTCGCTCCGTTTGTGCGGGGTTTTTGTTTCGCACAGATTAATGCTGGAGGGGTTTGTGTCCCTTTTCCCCTCCGAGCAGCCGCCGGGGTGAGCGTTCCGGGGATCAGGGAACTCGGAACTGACACTTTTGTGGCCTTTCGAGCCGGTTCTGCCGCAGCCCGAGCCGCCCTGCAGGGAGCTGGGAATCCTTTCCCTCGGACCCTGAGCCAACCGAGCCCATTCACGCCCCTGCAACGAGACGGGAGGGAGGTGGGAGGTTTCACCGCCAGGTTCTCCATCCCCAGGGCAGGTGAATCCACCTCCCTCCCAGCACATCCCAGAGCGCCGGAGGCTCCAGGACCCGCGTTCCCTGCCGTGGGCAGGTGTTTATAACGGGGAGCGCTGCTGGTTTGGGCTGGGCGGTGTGGGGCTGACACCCCAACCCTCCCCAGCTCCTGGGCTCTCACTCTGAGCTCTGCTGGGGGGAATCAGCCCGGCTGAACCAGGGAGGGAGAGACCAGGACGAGCGCGATGCCGGCGGGGATGGGGGGATGAGTCCCCGAGGGGTTCAAGGAGCCGCAAATTCCCTTACAGGTGGTTTCGCGAAGGTGAGAGTCCCTGGCGCAGAACCCGCCCTGCTCCACCCTGACAGGACCCTGCACTCCCCCCCATGCACATCTCCCCCAGGATCCTGTACCCCAAAAATCAACCCTCATGGACCCTAGACCCCCCGAATCCCCCGCACCTTCCTGCACCGCTCCAGACCCGCCCCCTGCACCCCAGAACCCCCAGGACC
>NW_009952703.1:242990-247396 GCF_000747805.2 Chaetura pelagica
CCCCCCAGTGCTGCAGGGGCTGAGCCAGGGAGGTGTCAGTCACTCCCTGTGCTCAGGTCTGTGCCTCTCCCTCAACAGTGCAAAAAAGAAGAAGATGGCTGACAAAATTCTACCTCAGAGGGTGAGTGGCACGTGCAGTTGCAGCCTGTGCTGGCAGGAAAGAGGCTGGAGGAGCCCAGGGGAGCTGACAGGGATTTTGTGTCCTTGCTTGGCTCTAGATTCGAGAGCTGGTGCCCGAGTCTCAGGCCTACATGGACCTTCTGGCTTTTGAAAGGAAACTGGACCAGACCATCATGAGGAAGCGCCTGGATATCCAGGAGGCTTTGAAGAGACCCATTAAGGTAAGGGAGGGCAGCATTCCTGGATTGGAAGCTCTTCTTTTTGCTTAAGGCAGCAGGAGGGCACTGAAGCTTGGGATCCTGGAGTCTCAGGAATCTTAATGCTCCAGACATAACCAAGGAATGGAGCCAGAAGTGTCTGTTTCTCCACTGTCTGCCCTGGGAGAGGGGGAATCTGAGGCAGCTAAAAACATGAAGCTTGATTTTAGCAAAAACATAAACAAGATGCTCAGCCCTTTGTTGCAGGATGAACCCTGAGCCAAAGCTTTTTTCTCTCAGCAAAAACGAAAGCTGCGGATTTTTATCTCCAACACCTTCAACCCAGCCAAGTCAGATGCAGAGGATGGGGAAGGAACAGTTGCCTCCTGGGAGCTCCGGGTGGAAGGACGACTGCTGGAAGATGTGAGTGTGAAAGCCCCAACCACAGGTGGCTTTAGGGCTCTGGGATTGGCAATGAAACCAGTTTCTGGGTGTCTTTGAGAGTGTAGCAAGGGGCTTGATATCCTCCTTCGTCTCTGTTTTCCAAGGAGTCTGGTGGTGAAGAGACTGAGCCCATCTTGGAAGCTGAAGGGTGTCCCCGTGGCAGGACATGAGTTATTCAAATTCTTAGAGCTATAAGAATGAATGGTGAGAGCAGATCAGTGGCACTTGGGTACCCTGGCTCTGAGAAGCAGGGCACTTGCACTCTATGTGATTGCTGAGTGATTTAATTCCTGCCAGCTCATCCTTAACTCCAGCCTTTCACTTTCTGACTTGGAACTTGATTTTTCAAGCACATGTTGGTGAATTTAGGTGTCCAGAACTGAAAGGAACCCTGTTGTTGCACGGTGGCTGTGCTTGACTGCTGAGACTTGCTGTCCTAACACTTTTCCTTCCTGTGTTGCTTGCAGTCTGCTTTGTCCAAATATGATGCCACCAAGCAGAAAAGAAAGTTCTCATCCTTCTTTAAATCTCTGGTCATTGAACTTGATAAAGACCTGTATGGCCCTGACAATCACCTGGTAGAGGTGAGCTGCTTTTTGCTGTCTTACCTCTTAAGGAGGGGTTGGTGTTTGAGCAGGCAGGGTTTGTAACTTGAGAGGTGGGGCTGCTCAAGGCTTGAACCAGTGGCTGGGAACCAGGAGCTCTGGAATTCTGATCTTAGCTTTTCCTTTGACTTGCTGGGGCACTGAGCCAACGTATTAACTCTTGTTCCGAGCTGTCAGTGGGAACAAGGTGAACTTCTCTAGGTGGGTGGGATTTGTTGGGTGCCACGCAGCAGGAGGGAAGGGAACCAGGTGTGGGGGAGCTTCTGAATGTCCTCTCCTGTTCAGTGGCACAGAACTGCTACCACTCAGGAGACAGATGGCTTCCAGGTGAAGAGGCCAGGGGATGTCAACGTGCGCTGCACTGTCCTCCTGATGCTGGATTACCAGGTGAGGGGTTGGAGGTGACAGTGCTGGGCACCAGCTGTGTCTGTGGCCTCCTCACCTCCCTCTGCTTTTTGCCTCAGCCCCCCCAGTTCAAGCTGGACCCCCGCTTGGCTCGTCTCCTGGGGATTCACACCCAGACCAGGCCTGTGATCATCCAGGCCCTCTGGCAATACATCAAGACCCACAAGCTGCAGGACCCCCACGAGCGGGAGTACGTCATCTGTGACAAGTACCTGCAGCAGGTAACAGGAGCTGGAACCAGCCCCTCCTCAGCTCTGCCAGCTGCCAGTGCTGCCTGGCACAGGGCTCCCCTGCCTTCCCTCAGCCTCTGTTTCTGTCACAGATATTTGAATCTCAGCGGATGAAGTTCTCTGAAATCCCACAGAGGCTCCATGCCTTGCTCATGCCCCCGGAACCCATCATCATTAATCATGTCATCAGGTGAGGCTGGTCCACTTGGCTTCATATTTCTAGCTGGAAGGGATGGATGAGGCTGGCAGAGGAAGATGATACAGTAACATTCAGATTTTCAGCAATAGTTCCATGTTTCTGTCATTGTTTCTTTCTACAACAGCCACCTCTTCAGTTTACCCTCTTTCCCACAAGGCACTCCCATGTTCCTGCTGTCCTTTGCCTTCCTCTGTTGTAGATGGAAACCTGCTTGGAGCAATCCCTTGGTTCTTGTGCTGCAAAGCCATCAGGGGAGCTTTGCTGCTCTTGGTGCCAGAGCTGAAGCTGACACCAGACTCAGCCCTGCCTGCAGCCTGGATCCTGCATCATCCCACAGGAGCTACAATTTGGTGCTTTATGGAGCTGCTCCCTTATTTTAGCTTCTTTCTTGTGGCTGTCCCTAGTGTTGACCCAAATGACCAGAAGAAAACTGCTTGCTATGACATTGATGTGGAGGTGGATGACACCTTGAAAACACAGATGAATTCTTTCCTGCTCTCCACTGCCAGCCAGCAGGAAATTGCTGCTCTGGATAATAAGGTAGGAAAAGCTTTGGATCTCACTGCTGTGTGTGTCCCTGGAGCAGCTGAGCCCTGAGCAGGACAGGATAGTTGAGCTCTGCTGTGCATCTGGAAGCTGCAGTGGGGTCAGCCATGCCTACAAGCAGGTGGCTTCACCTGGAGGTGTTGTTTTCAGTGTCAGTGGGAAAACTGAGAGCAGGAAACTGGGAAGAGAGGATGGGTGTCAGTCAAGCAGAGAGTGTAAGAATTTGCCTGTGTGTGTTGGCTCTCTGGATGTTTCTGTCTGACTTTTTTTCCCCTGCTCAGCAGTTCAGTTGCTGTTCTTCTCTCCTTCAGATTCATGAAACAATAGAGACAATTAACCAGCTGAAGACCCAGCGGGAGTTCATGCTGAGCTTTGCCCGAGATCCTCAGGGCTTCATCAATGACTGGCTGCAGTCCCAGTGCCGTGATTTAAAGGTAAGAGCTTTGTCTTGTGTGGAAGGTGGATCCAGGCTCAGGCTTCCCTCATTATAACCAGCTCCCACAGAGAGAGAGGCAATTTCTGGCTCAGAAAACAAGGCTGGAATTGGAGTTGAGCATAAGAACCTGACCTGACTGCACAGGAATTTCTTTGAGGAAAGGGGAGGGAGTTTGGGCTTGCTCAGCACAGCCAGAGCTTTTTGCTCTGCTTGAGCTGCTCTGTCCTTTGTGCTCTCCAGACAATGACTGATGTTGTTGGGAATCCTGAAGAGGAGCGTCGAGCTGAGTTCTACTTCCAGCCCTGGGCTCAGGAAGCTGTGTGCAGATACTTCTACTCCAAGGTGAGTGTCCCCGAGCAGGGGTCCCTCTCCTCACCCTGTGGCTCAGGGTTCCTGTCATTCCTGGCTGACAGTGCCAGTGCTGAGCTTCACTTGGAGACACTGCTGATGCACCTTGGGTCCAGTTGGAGTTCACCCTTTCCCACCTGGGTCCTGTGCTACTGGTTTCTGTGGTGCTGCACCATCTGAGAATGGTAATGCTGGGCTCCTGGTGTCTCTTGCAGGTGCAGCAAAGGCGGCAGGAACTGGAGCAGGCCCTGGGGATCCGGAACACATAGGCTGCACCCTCCTCCCCAGCCAGGAGACATCACAGCCATTTGTGGAGACAGAGCTGCAGAGTTGGCTGTTAAGACTCACATAATCCCACTCCAGCAGTGAGGCCTGTGTCATTATTCATCCTGGCATTGTCCCAGTTGGGGCAGCTCCAGGACACATGGGGTATTCTGGGGTGTGGCAAACAGGCGGGCTCTAATGAACACACATTTCTACCTGGTTTTCTTCCTGACTGTTGCCTTGTCAGTCCCAAGGCTTCCGAGAGCCTCCCCTTGACTCTGCACGACCTGTAGTGTCCCCAGTAGCCAGTACAACTCCTGACTTGGAGCCTTTCTCAAGTTCAAAACCACAGCCCATTCGTCCCCAACTAGCATCTAGTTGTGGCACATGGGAGACCTGGGTCTGGGAAGCCTGGCTGTGCTCTGAGGGTCAAGCTCCGTGGGCAGACTCTTCCCTGCCTTGTTTTATAGCCAGGTGCCAGGAGACCAAGTGGGCAGGATGCCATGAGCTAAGATACCTCCCTGCCCTGACTCCCTCACTCGGGGGTGCTGCTGCACTGGGCTGCCTCTCCTCCTTGAGGAAGTTCCTGGACTGTGTAGAGGACTGCTTCTT
>NW_009952703.1:247681-256499 GCF_000747805.2 Chaetura pelagica
CAGACTGTCCCCAGGATCACAGGGGAGATGAGGCCTTGGCTCTGCAGGGATGTGGAAGCTTTCAGGTGATGAGACCTCACTGCACTTCAGAAATCCTGCACTGGTGGTTCCTGCAAACCACCTGGCTGCTGGTTTTCCCTGCAGCAGGGAGAGAGGCTGCAGCAGCTGCCTGGTGGAGCTGTGCAGGGGCACAGTGTTGTAGGCTCATTCCTTTGGGACACTTCTGTGTCACTTGCTGTGGGGACCAGCAGCTCCTTCGTGTGGATCTGAGGGTGTAACAGGACAGTCCTTGGGAGTGGATGTAGCTCTGAGCATGTGTTAGAGGTTTCCATGCTGAAGCTCCTGTGGTTTCTAGTCAAGTTTTTAGGTTCTGAGGCTGCCATAAGGCCCTGCATGGTTCAAGAATGTGCAAGTAGATTTTTCTCTACCAGTAGCAGCCCAGGTGCCTCTTCATGGGATAAATAACTAGTGAAGTAGTGGTCGGGTGTTAGAGAATGGCTTCTCTTAACCTGGATCTCAGTATTTCTGCTCGGGACTGTAATGCAAAATGAACTTGAAAGTTGGGTCATAGTATCTTGGAATAGCTGCAAAATCCGTTACTGACAAACCCCCCCCCCATCCCCACACCCACCCGTGGTGTGGCTGGGAAGGTTGCTATGAATTTGAGAGCCTGGGTGGCCCTACTTGTGTCTGTGTTACTACGTGTCTGTGAATAATAGACTCTCCACTCCCCTCCTCCTTGGCCCTCTTATGAAATGGCTTCTCTGTGGTACTGGGGTGAAGGTCTGGGTGCTGGTGGAGCAGCCAGTGACTCCTCAGGGGAATCCCACGGGAAGGATGTGGAGCTGTTGCAGAATAACTTGCTTTTCTTAACTGAATGTTACGGTTTGTTTTATTCCATGGACCAAAATTTTTTTTGTACTGTATCCTTGTAGACGTCACCCAGTTTTAATAAAAGCCTCTTGTGAAGGAAACTGGCCTCCCTCTTCCTCTGCTGACAGCACATGTTCCCAAGCAGCTGCCTGGGTGGGTGACACAGGGTGAGGGACAGGATTTACCTCCACTTGTTTTACTCTTAAAAGCCAAATGTGTTAAGAGACTGGAGAGAAAATGTTCTTCATGTTTTGGCCTTTTATAGAGAGACCTTCATGTCAGGATCTTCTGGCTTGCAGAGTCTGCTAAGCCTTTGCAAAGTGCCTTTGTGGTAAACAAAGTCACTTGGGCAAAACTGGAAATCCAGTGGCCAAGCTGCTGATAAAGCTCTTGCCAGCCCAGATTCCCCACCCTGCTGCCTTGCAGGGTTGTCAGAGCTGGAAGGGACCTCTGGAGATCATCTAGCCCAAGGGGAGGGACTGTGACAGCCTGGTGAGAGCCTCACGGGACCCTGCATAATTTTGAGGAAACTGTGTTAAAGTTTACATGGAAGGGTTTTAAAACTATGCAAAAGGGACACGAGTGTCTCCAGGCTGCCTTGTTTTAGGAAAGTAGCAATGTTGTGCTTGACAGAAAACCTGCAAGGTTCTTGCAAGATGCAAGAAACGGGGCAGTTTGCACAAGGCTGGGAGGTCAGGGCAGGAGTCGTGTCCTGGGTGGGCATCCAGATGGTTCCTATTTCTTACTTAGTGAGGGTGAAATAAACTGCTTGGATGCATAAAAAGGGGGAGAGGGTTTTGCCAGTCACGACTCCCAGTTCGGCTGAGGTTTGGGATCTGAGCTGTTTCACCTTCGCCTTAGGGGAGCAATTTCCACCTGTGGCACAGCCCCTGAGCAGCAGCTGCTCCTGCCAGCCCGGGTGCCCGGTTCCCCCGGGGCTGAGGCGGGGCCAGAGGCGGGACGAGGCCGCCCCTGCTCCGGGCGGCCTTGAAATAGCAGCGGGCAGGCTCCTTGCTGCGCAGTGCCCGGGCTCCCCGCACCATGGGTGGCAAGAAAGTCTGCATCGTGGGCTCTGGCAACTGGTGAGCAGCTGCTGCCCGGGCACCCGCGCCTTTCCCAGCGCGGCGCTGAGTCCCCATCCCCTTATCCCCACCGGTGCCAGCTGTCCCCGTGTCACCAGGACCCCTGCACGAGCGACCCGTGGTGCAGGGGGCTCTGTGAGGGCTCTGTGGGGGCCGTGGCCTCGGTGCCCCCTGCCCACGGCTCCTCTGTGCCCGCGCAGGGGCTCGGCCATCGCCAAGATCGCGGGCAGCAACGCGGCGCGGCTGAGCGGCTTCGAGAGCCAGGTGAGGATGTGGGTGCTGCAGGAGGAGGTGGGCGGCCGGCGCCTCACCGACATCATCAACACGGAGCACGAGAACGTCAAGTACCTGCCCGGCCACAAACTGCCCCCCAACGTGGTGAGTGTGGACCCCGGCAGCCTCTGCAAGGTCCGGGGGCTGAGAGCCAAGCTCTGGGGAGGTATAAATAAATAGCTGTGCTGGGAGCTGCTGCAGCCCCGCTGTGCTGGGCACTGGGGTGTGAAGGTGGGGGATGTACTGGGCTGCACTGGGCTTGGTTACACTTTTCCCCGGTGACCTTGATGTGTGCTTGGCTGAGCTGCAGCCCTGGCTGCTCTCACTGCCCACCTTTGCCCCAACACTGGCACCCCACAGGCTGGGCTTGAGGCCATGTAGCTGCTGCCGAGCTGGCATGGGCAGCACAGAGTCTGCTCGGTCCCTGGGCAGGCTCTGGCCTGCTGAGCTCCCCAGAACGACCCCAGCTCTTTGACCCACCTTCATGGGACCACCTCAGGTTGCTTTGGCCCTGCTCTGCTCCAGTCCCTCTGTCCTGCCAGCCCTGGAAAGGGACCTCGGGTCACTGACTCTAGTGGGAGGTGTCCCTGCCCATGCAATGGGGTTGGAACTAGATGATCTTGAAGGTCCATTCCAACCCAAATCATTCCATGATCCTGTGACTTCCTTCCCTTCCAGGGAAGCCCCCAGCATCTGCTCTCAAACCCCTGCTCCCCTTGTCCTGGATTCAGGACACACTCACTGCACAACTAGAGGCACAAGCCCCCGGTGACAGTCACACTCTCTCCAGGTGGCAGAGCCAGACCTGCTGAAAGCCTGTGCTGAGGCTGACATCCTCCTGTTTGTGGTGCCCCACCAGTTTATTGGCAAAGTCTGTGACCAGCTCCAGGGCCACGTGAAGAAAAACGCTGTTGGGATGTCACTCATCAAGGTGTGGGCAGGAGAAGCTCTGCTGGGCAGGGGCCAAGGGGCCTGGATGGAAGGAGCCTGGCTTGGAAGGGCTGCAAAAGGAATCCTGGGGTTTTGGAGCAGAAACTGATCTCCAGGGGAAGTGGGGGCAGAGCCTGTGTGAGGATTTAGAGGAAGAAGGGTGAGGGTGTGTGTAGAATCCTGGGCACTGTGAGGAGTGGGGAGCAGCAGAGCAGTGGGGGGTTGTTGGGATGAGATAGGTGGGGCTTGGTCTCCTGGGGGGGTGCAGATACTCATCTCTGTCCCTGGTTGTCTCCCAGGGGGTGGATGAAGGACCAGATGGGCTGAGGCTGATCTCAGACATTATCCATGAGAAACTGGGAATAGAGATGAGCGTCCTCATGGGGGCCAATATTGCTAATGAAGTGGCAGAGGAGAAGTTCTGCGAAACAACCATCGGTAAGGAACCCACAGCCCTACTCTGCTGAGCAGGAAGAGGCAAAGGGGTGAGCACAGTGCACCTGAAACTGCTGCTGCCTCAGGGCACCCAGCCCTTTTTCCCTGGGGAGGCAAAGAGTCTCCACCGGAGCTGGATGAACTCGCGCACAGGGTTTGCAATATGATGCCTCTCTTCCCTGAGAGCAGAGTGGTCTGCTGGCAGTGTTCCTGCCAGCACAGACCCTGAGCATCAGGCAGTCAGTCTGCCTGGCACATGTGAAAGGGGTGGACACCAAGAAGTGCTTAAGAAATGGAGTTCCTACCTTCATTTCCTTGGGCTTCAAGGGATGCTCGCCTGGATCTCAAGTTATTGCCACCCAGGGCTGCTCGAAGGTTCATCTGGTGGCTGTTCCTGACATCCTGCCCGTGGCTTTGGAGCATGCAGAGCAGCCAAAGCCACCAGGACAGCTTGCTGGGTTGGAAGTTACAAGATTCAAAGTGTCTGTATTTTAAACACAAGCAAACATGCTGAGCAGGAGGCTGTGGAGCCTGGAGAGGTGTAAGCAGAGCACACAGAAAGGTGCAGGACACTGCAGGAACAGGGAGAACAGCAGTCTCCAAACCCAAATTTGCAACCTTTGAAGATGCTTTTAATCTACTGGGCATGTCATTTCTGTCTTGTTTGGCACAGCAGCAGGGATAGTCCTCATCTTCTGGGAATGCCAAGGTTGAATCTTGCTTATCTGCCAGGCCATGTGTGCTTCCCACTTTGTGGACCTGCAAATGTTTATCAAGCTCCACCAGTTGAGCAACAGGCTTCTCCTGCTGCAGCAGCTCCACGGGCTGTGCTGCAGGAACCCACCGCTGGGCAGGAGAGCAGCACAGCCCTGCCCTAGGGGTCTCCTCCCATCATCTTCCCCCTCCTCCCTTTGTTTCTCCAGGCTGCAAGAACCTGCAGCACGGGCAGATGCTGAAGGAGCTGATGCAGACACCGAACTTCCGAGTGACAGTGGTGGAGGAGGCTGACACTGTGGAGATCTGTGGGGCTCTCAAGGTGGGTGAGCTGCTCTCTGAGGTCCCTGGGACCCTGCAGGGAGCCCTGGGGAGGGGGCTGCCAGCTGAACAGACCCCACTGTGTCTTGCTGAGAACCCCTGATCCATGGCCAGACTTTGGAGGGTACTGGGATGTGTCCTGCTGAGCTGCTTGGAGGGATGATGATCCCTGCTGTAGGCAGGGGAGGCAGGAGCCTGTGCTTGGGCTGGGATCACACAGGAAGATGATGGACACAGCAAAGCCCTGAGCTCTGTGGGGAACAGATCTCTCCACACTGCTGCTGTTTTCCAGAACGTTGTGGCTGTAGGAGCTGGTTTCTGTGACGGGCTGGGCTATGGAGACAACACCAAGGCTGCCGTGATCCGTCTGGGACTGATGGAGATGATTGGCTTTGCCAAACTCTTCTGCAAGGGCCCTGTCACCTCCTCCACCTTCCTGCAGAGCTGTGGGGTTGCTGACCTCATCACCACCTGCTATGGGGGCCGCAACAGGAGGGTGGCTGAGGCTTTTGCCAAGACTGGGAAGGTGAGCAGAGAGGGAGCAGGAACATCCAGCCCTGCACCCACCACCCGAGCAGGCAGAGGGGTGGATCCAGTTGGCTCCACGGCATCCTGCCGCCACCCAAGGCCACAGCCTAGCTTCAGGGAAGGAATCTGGGGCAGCAGAGGGGGTTGCAGGGTCCAGCTCCCTCACTGTTGGGGGGTTTCAGTCTATTGAGCAGCTGGAGAAGGAGATGTTGAACGGGCAGAAGCTGCAGGGCCCCCAGACGTCTGCTGAGCTGCATCGCATCCTTAAGAGCAAGAACGTGGTGGAGAAGTGAGTGGTCCCATCTCCCTTGGGCTGGGGCTGGGATCTCTCCTGCAGCTGTGGGAGAGGAAACCCACCCGTGGCATCTCTGCTGTTCAGGTCCATCTCTCTGCACTGCCCATCTCAAAGCAGTGGGGCAGGAGTGTCTTGTGGGATGAGGCACCGTGGCCCTGCCTGCCCTGCCCGGTGTCCTGCAGGGCCCAGCAAGCTGTGGTGACAGGGTGGCTGTGGTTCTCTGCCCACAGGTTCCCCCTCTTCACAGCTGTGTATCAGATCTGCTACGAGGGCAAACCTGTCACTGATGTCATCAAGTGTCTGCAAAACCACCCTGAGCACATGTGAGGGGGCTGCAGAGCCTCTGACCCTGCCGAGAGGAGCAGAGAGCTCCTGCCCACACCAACCTGCTCTGCTGCTGCAGCTGTGGAAGGAGCCTGGATTTCCTGGGAGCCTTTGCAGGGTGCTGGAAGGGCAGAGGTTCCCTTTCTCAGCCCTGGACACTGCCAGCCGAGCCTGGCACCTGCACAGAGGTACCTGCTGACCTCCCCCTCTCTTTGAAGGGCTCATTTAGCTTCTGCTGCTCTCTGGGGTCTGCCCTGAGTGGGGCTGAGCATCTTCCTCCTTCCACTTCCTCTTGCTGTGGTGGATTCAGTTCTCTGAGGGACTCTGCCAGGTCATCTTGAGCAAACCTGGGAGGACAAGCTTTGCTCTTAGCCCCATGGGGCCACCTGACATGATACCAGCCCTTCCCTGCTTGCTGTCCTTGCTTTTGGCTTAACTCTTTCATGGAGAGGACACAGGGCCCTGCCAGGCTCCACCAGGGTGAGCAAAGCTCCTCAGGACTTTCCAAGGGGCTGAGAATCACAATCACTCTTCTTCCTAAGAAGCACCAGCCCAGAAAAGAGCATCCTTTGCCACCTGCTGCTTCCCCAGCCATGCTGAGCTGCTCCTGCTGGAGGACACAGCCAGTGCTGTGGGTGGGAGGACTTCACAGCTGGTTCATTTAAATTTTTTTCCCTCTCCCAGTCATCCCTGGCCCCTGCACCTGGGGAACTCCCCTGTTGTCACAGAGTTGCCTGTGCTAATTCCATGCCTGCTGACTGTCCCTGGGAAGCCTTTTTCCCTCCTCTTTGCTTTTCCTCTGGCTTTGGCAATGCAGGGACCAACTGCCCCAAAGTCTTTCTGAGCAGCTGGCAGGCTGTGTGACCCCTGGCACTGGACCTGACAAAGCAGTTGGGTCATGTTGCTTTCAGATGAATGGATCCACAGCAGCTTTTTGCCTTCTCTCTGGCTTGCTCCAGTCTGTGCCTTAGCCTGGTCTTTGCTTCTGCACGTGGCTTGGTAGGATCTGAGAAAGCAGGTCCCCCACACACCTACTTTCCCTGCTGTCCCTGCTGTGAGAATGCTGGAAACTGCCCAAAGTGCTGATCTGCCAGAGGTACAGGGAGACCTTCAACATCACAGGAGAGGACAGAGGTCTCCTGCCTCCTGTTGTGCCTTTGAAACTTGCCCCTTGTCCAGCAGGGTGCCACGTGCCTTTCTGCTCCTCTGAAGCTGCTCATTCCACTCATGTTTGCTCAAGTCAGCGTGTCCAGCAGTTCACTGATCCCTGTCTGGACAGGCAGGCTGAGCTGCTGCAGGTCTCTGGCCAGCAGTGCACCTCACAACACTTCAAATAAACTTGGAGAGGAGAAGGGAGATGTGCTCTTTGCTCTGCGGCTCTGGTGCATCATTGTCTTGGGGTTGGTGCCTGCTGGGCTTGCTGAGTGTGCAGTCCCCTCCTGGCTCTGCACCCTTCTGTGCTGTCCCAGAAACAGCAAGAATGTCCCTGCAGGTCACTTGTTCAGTCACAACATAACAGAGTGTCCCACTTGCTTTTCTTAGCAGAGGTTCCAGTGTTAAATTTTGGCTGTGGGACCAAAGAGGGTTGGGATTGCAAAGCTGAAACTGAGGACAGAACCCAAACTCTTTCACTTGGGGCCTGCAGGAGCTGGGCCAGGACCCCCCATGTTCCCCAGGCCTCCCTTTCTCTGATGTCTCAGCTCCTTAGGACATGCTGTGTTGTTTTATTCATCTCTTCCCAGCTGCTCTTCCCACACTTGCCTTGTCCCTCTCTTTCTTTGAAATGCATCTCGTACTGAGTGACCTTTCCAGGACTCTTAGACCTCAGCTCAGGCTCTTGCTCAGGGAATTTAATCTGCTGGCACTGCAGTTGTTTCTGTGCCTTTTATTAGACACTCTTTCTAACTAGGCACCCTTCTGTGCCTTTTATTAGACACTCTTGCTAACTAGGCACCCTGCGACCTTTAAATTCAACTGAGCTCTTGTGCAGAAAGCAGCCAACATTGGCTTCCTCTAAGGAGGAACTTTCCTGAGGTTGGAGGGAGGACAAAAGAAGCTCAGCGTGTTCCTGCAGGGCTGGCATCACTTCTAGTTCCCTTTGTCTTGAAGTGCTTCAGGAATCCCAGCTCAGAAGCTGGGACATGAAGCTCATGCAGGAGAAAGGGGCTCTGAGCTCTCTTCCCTGGACACCAGGCAGCCCCCTCAACCTGGCCAGCACCTGCCTGGAGCTGCAGCAGGATCAGGAATCATCTTTTGGAATTGCATTCCATTGTTAAGTGCTCAGCTGTGGATGTGCTGGGTGCATCCCTCCTCCTGGGGCTTCCCCAAGTGCCCGTGCTGAGTCCCTGCATCTGCTGAAGGCCCCAAGTCTCACTTGGGAGCAGCCAAACGCACCAGTCTCTGCCTTTTAGACACTCAGAGCAGCTTTGCACTGCTGCTGCAGCTCACGAGCTATAAAAAGTCTTCCCTTTGCCATTTGGGGTTATGTTCTGCAGCCTCAGCACATCCAGCACTGCAGGACTCTGCAGCAGCCTGGGAGAAGGAGGAGAGACAGGGGGGCAGCCGGCGTGGGCCAGCCTCAGAGCCTGACAAGAGCTCTCAGAGCCTGACAAGAGCCCTCAGAGCTTGACAAGATCCCTTAGAGCCTGACAAGAGCCCTTAGAGCTTGACAAGACCCCTCAGGGCTCGGCAGAGCCCTCAGAGCAGCGCGGGGCTGTCCCAGCAGCATCCAGCCGCTCAGCAAGGATCTCTGTGCGCAGAGCACCACCCTCTGCCAGCATTTCGGAGGAGCAGGGTCCCCTCCAGCCCTCCCGAAGGAGCCTCCCCGGCTGGCAGGGCCCAGAGGGGCCCCCTCAGGGCCTCCCGCTACCTCCGAGCCGGCCTCTTCGGGGCTCCCGCTGCCTCCGCCTCGGGCAGGGCAGCCTGGGGAGGGTGGGAAGGGGCAGCAGCGAGGGCTGGGAAAGGCGGGAGGGGCCTGAGGTAACAGAGGAGGAGGAGGAGGAGGCGCCATCCACGCCCCGACTGCACCCCCCGGCAGGGCGCC
>NW_009952703.1:257218-266245 GCF_000747805.2 Chaetura pelagica
GCTGAGACTCGGGAACGCCTGAGGAAGAGGCTCTGTCCCCTCCCCCGGCCGAGGGAGGTGATGGAGAAGAATAAAATCTGTGTAAAAAGACCCAAAAGGTGGTGCCGGGTGGTGTCTCTGCCCCAACCGGGGCCCCTTTCCCCTTGCAAAGGTCCCGGGAAGGCCAGGAAGGGGCTGCCCTTCTCCTCCAGGGGTTTTCCCAAACATGGCAACCGTGTTTCTGAAGCATCTTTTAATCGGAGATAAGAGTAAACAATGGTATAAAATGGTAACAACTCAAGAAGTTTCCAAAATCCTGCTCATGATTGACACACGGGTCTTCTTATTGCCCCCAAGTACCATCGAGTTAAAAACAAACAATAAAGAAGCCCCAGGGTGTGGCTGCTCTTCCAGCCTCTGCATCCTCCACTCACAACCAGAGCAGCAACTTCCACTTTTCTCTCCAAATACCAACAATTAGGACTGAAACATTGTCTGGCAAGAGAAATGCAGCCCTGCTGTGCCCTCAGCTCCTAGCTCAGCCATAGCCTGGAGGTCTAGAAACAGCTTCAAACCCAGAAATTGCAACAAAAAGAAAACCAATTTAAAAGGTTTGTATTCTGATGGTTGTCTTAGGGGCAATAAACAACACCCCCCCCTCCCCCCCCATTTCACAAGATTGGAGTCAAGACTTCAGAGGGGCTTGGAGCACCAAAAGAGGCAGCAGACACTGGCCTGGTCCCTCGTGGCAGCAGAGATAGAAGCTGTGACCTCCTGAGCACGTAGCACCTGGGGAGGTGGGAACAAGGTCCCTGTTGTAGCACAGTCCAGTTCCAAGCCTGGCCCAGCCCAGAGCACTCCCAGCAGGACTGGGAGGAGGAGTCTCTGCTGCTGCCAGAGCAGCTGGAAGGTGGAACCATGGGGACCTGTGTTCTCCCTGCTCTTCAGTGGCTTCTGGAGTGCATCAAGGAGATCTGCTGACCCTGCCCCACACCAAATCGGCCCCGCCAGCCCAGCCCTCACCTGTTCCACCTTGAGTTGATCCCAGTAAAAACCAGTTTGACACAAAGATACCTCTGCAAAGATCAACAGGGCTTAAGATTGAAAGTACAAAAATGGCTTCAAGTGAGATCTGCAGCTTGGTTTCCGCCCTGCTCATTTGGCTTCATCCCTTCAGTCGTGCAAAGCCTCTTGACTGGTCCGGATTGTGCCCATTTCAGGTTTGCTGGAGGTTTCTGGGGAAGGGGGTCTCTTGATTTAAAGATCACTTGGGAATGTGGAGCTCAACACATCTAGGATATCTGAAGACAAGTCTGTGTTTGCTCAAGGCCACCTGGCAGCCTTACTACTCCTCTTCTGTCCACTGGCCACTGCCCACGTGGCCGTTGATGCGGTTGGAACCGTTACTGGAAGTGCTGAGAACTCCTTTTGTGCTGTGGGGAGTCACCTCCTCCTCCTCAGAGCTGCTCTCCACGTCACTCCGGTCATCCTTGGACACCTGAGCATGACAGATGGGAAGGGGGTAGTGCCCAGGGGGAGAGGGGAGGTGAAAAATGGGACAGAAAGCAGCAGTTAGTTGGTTGTGTCCCTGTGACGAGCAGCTTCGCTCACAGCACCTCCTACATTTCATCCTGAACGGTCTCAAACCCTCAGGGAGGGACCTGCCCTCACAGTCAGGGGTGCAAACACAGCCTGGAAATCCAAGTCCCATTTCCCAAGCCCTGTGTGAAGCCCTGCACTGCTCCTGCTCTCACCCAGCCAGAGGACACTGCAGGGCTCTGGTTGTTCTTCCTCCATGGGTCAGAGGCTGCTTGTCCAAACACCACATTTCTTTGGGATCTTAAAAACTTCCCACCTTAATCATCAGTGGGGATGATGAACAAAAAAAACCAAACCCAGCTCTCCATTTTAAAGAGAACATTTCATCCTACAGGGAGCAACTTCTGATACTTTAAAAATTAACCAGCTGTGTTTATCAGGTGTTTGCACACAGTGCCTCCCATTTTCACAGCTCTGTAGCTCATACAGGAAAGCTTTTTTACAAGCAAAAGCCTGTTTGGACAGGGGGCTGGAGGACACAGACAACAATCCATCCAGTCAACACCTTCTCAGGAACAGAAGGAACATCTCAGCCTAGAAATCTAGAGGGCTTTGGCTGCAAATCCAGCCGAGTTTTGATTTGTCGGTGGGAGGTGGAACTTCCTGCAGCAGCTCCAGGCACGTTGTGCTGCCGGGGGCTGGGAATGCCGCAGGAGGGCAGTGTCCAGCACGGGAATGCCGCAGGAGGGCAGGGAAGAGGCCACAAACCCAGCCCAAACTGCCACAAGAAGCAGAGCCACGACTGCCCGAGCTCTGCCCGCCCCTCTCCAGCCCCTCAGCTACTCCCTCTGCAACCACCTCGCAGCTTTGTCCGAGGATCTCAGCATTTCCTCCTCCCTTTTGAGTCGGGGCTTTTCCAACAGCACCAAGCAGGAAGTTTTTGGAAGGGGAGGGCAGATCTGGCAGCCAGCCAGGTGAAGTTAATGATCACCGGGATCTTTTGACAGCCCTGTTGGATGTACTGGCTTCTGTCCCTTGCCAGAACGTTTGGGATCTTTCCCCACTCTCTGGCTATGGTGGAAGTTCAAAGGGTCACTGGGAGGAAGCAGAAATCCCTTGAAATGGTTCCTGTTATTTGGGGGACAAGTGCCTGTTTGACTCCTTTCCACAAATCCCCTCCTGTCCTCTCCCCCCAGGGCAGGTGAACGAGCACTAAGGACAGACAGGAGAGGCTCTGGGCACATGAAAGCAGCAAGGTGAAGGTCAAGCAGCCAGATAAGAACAAACCCCCAGGACACTTTGACCTTTTGGAAAAACCTACATTTCAGCATCTTTTCAGAAGCAGGTCTGTATCATCCAGGGAGAGGAACATTTTAAGAGAAGGCACCAGGCACCCAGAGCCCCAAGAGTACAGCTTGGCTTCTGTCTGAGCCTTGAAACAGACACAGATTGTTTCAGGGGATAAATAGAAGCACAGATCACACTTACATGCAAAGGATGAAACTGTCCAGCTCCAATCTGGCACAGAGAAAAGGAGAAAAGAATGAAGAAGACAGAGCTTAAAGTCCTTTCTCTGGCTAGGTCACCTGGACAGGAGAGAACCAAGGAAAGGAAAAAGATGTAGACCTCAGGATATAGAAACAGCTGCACAGACAGAAAATCAGACATTTGCAGCAGCAGCTGTGGGGAGCAGATGAAAAGATCATGTGTTCACTCCAAAATGTGGCCTCCCCTGACCATGACACAGACAACTACCACAGAAATGTTTCCCAAGGTTATTTTCCAAGTGTAGGAGCAGCTGAGAAGTCAAGACACAAAATAAAATCGAGCCATGAGAGAAACTCAGATAATAACACCAAATATCTGATTTTTTAAAAAGCATTTGTGGTATGAAATCAGCTGTAGTGCAAAGGAAGTGGCTTGTCCTGATGGGAAGGCTGGGTGTCAGATTAGCTCCTAGCCTGGCTGGCCTGTCTCATGCTGCTTCAGTTGAATGACACCTTTTTGCTTGGCAACTGAGGCTGCAGCCAGAAGTCAGCTCTGTTTGCTCCCAGGGCAGTATCTGTTGCCAACCAGCTGCTGTCATTTCACACCCCCCTCTCCCCAAGACTCCCAGCACAAGTGAGAATCCAACACTCAGGACTGAAGCCAGACTGCACCCCACAAGCCCAGCAAACCCCCCTGCATTTCTGATCAGCCCTCTGCTGCCTGCAGCTCCACGTCTGGCCCAGGGGAAGATGTACAATCTCCCATCACACCCCAAGAACCAGCTGGAAAACATCCCTTGTCACCTGAAACTCCAAGTAAGTACAGAACAAGTCTGTCCTCATCAGTATTATTATAGTCTCTGAACATCCTGGACAATGGTTTTACTTCCCTGCATGAGAGGAGAGCAGCCCTGCCTTTGTGCAACCTGGCAGCTCCAGGCTGCAGAGCAACCAAAGTAAAAAAACCTACCATCTACAAAGTCCTCCTGATGCAAATGCCTCTAGAACTGGGACCTGCCCTCACCAAAGGGGCCAGTTTCTCCTGATTGCTTAACAGGGCCTGTGGGAAGGGCTGGACGGGGCTCTGAGCAACCTGGGCTCGTGGGACATGTCCCTGCCCATGCAGGGTGTTGAATGTAGAGGATCTTTAGATCATGGAATCGTTTGGAGGGGACCTTCAAGACCACCCAGATGATCTTTAAGGTGCTGCCTCGTCCCTGGAAGTGTTCAAGGTACCTTTTATGGGGCTTGGAGCACCCCCTGGGCTGGTGGCAGGTGTCCCTGCCCATGCAGGGGGGCTGGGACTGGATGGTCTTGAAGGTCCTTTCCAACCTAAACCCTTCCCTGCTTCTGTGACCCTAAGAAAGAGGCCCCAAAGCAGCAACAATCTTACCTTTCCCCTCACCAGGGCCTTGGAGGCAGTGCGGATGATGAGATAGGACCAGATGATGTGCAAGATCTGCAGGGTGATCAGGAGCCCATTGAAGAGCCACCAGGAAGGGTAAGGACCGATCAGCTCCCAGCTTTCAAACAGGGTTGTGTTCAAAATCCTAGAAGAGATGCAGAAACCCAGAGGAAGATTGAGGGGGCAGATGCACAGCAGCCTGGAGCTCACTGAAGCATCTGCTGCTTTGCTCCTCATCAGAGCCATGATGCAGCTCAGCTCCTGCCAGAGTCAGGAGCCAGACTAAAGCTAATGAGAAACATTTGAACTGAGCAACCAACAGGAGAAGATGTGAATGTTCTGCAATTTGATTACACATACAAGAGCTGCTGCCAATTTCCTTCTCAAAGGCATGAACATTTATAATAACTACAGGAAGTGATGTCAAGCTGCTCTGGTCACCAAAACAACTGTTAACACATTTCTGCTTGTGCAAACTTCACCCACACTTAAAGACCAGGAAGGAATTTTGTCCCCAGCCTCTCTCCTCTGCACTATTCTCTTCCTTTTCTGGGTTTTTTAAGGTTTTAAATAGATTCCTCCTGCCAAGCTGGAGGACTAGAAGCTGCTTTATGGACAAAGCTTCATGCTTTCATTATTGTTTTGCTGTTCTTGTTGCTGGGAGTTATTGCCAGTACTTAAGTAATTTAATAAACACTTTAGATTTTATGAAGTAGGGAGGTATGGAGAGACCTTTAAAGGAGCCATTAACTTCACACAGCTTTTAACAATTCACAAGAAAAACAATCCTTTCAAACAAGAACCCAAGCCCCTCAAAATGCAGCTCCAAAAGCAGGTAACTGACAGCCAGTTTATGAAGGAATTAAATGCAATTCCAGAGATCTGCTGATGTTCTCTCTAATTAGGGAACACACGTGCAGTGAAATAGCAGAGGGTCTGCAATAGCACTGTGAGCTTGCCAGATTTCCCAACCAAGATGAGGAATTAAATTTCAGGCAGTGGAAAATGCATTAAAGATTTACAGGACTTGCCCAGCAAGAGCCTGATGCAAGAGCATCATCTGATGACAAACAGCAATAAAAACAAGGACAACTCTCTCATCTGTCACTGGAGCCTCTGAAGAATTAAGAATTAAAGCTCTTCCTTCTCCAGGTTCCTTTGATGCATTTACTGGAAAAGAAAGAAGAGCTTTAATTGCAACCCTAACAGCAAAGTGTGAGTCTGTTTTCTGCCTGATCAGGGCACCCAAGAGAAGGGGAATGCAAGCTGCCCACTGCCTGGAAAATCAATATATCAAATAAATCCAAAATAAACTGAATGATCATCAGTTGTGACCAAATTTTCACCTCTCTTTTTACACAGAATCAAGTGGGTAGCAGCTCAGCAGCAGCAGAACCTCACCAAGCCTGATCTGA
Organism: Chaetura pelagica; assembly: GCF_000747805.2. Classification (NCBI taxonomy): domain Eukaryota; kingdom Metazoa; phylum Chordata; class Aves; order Apodiformes; family Apodidae; genus Chaetura; species Chaetura pelagica. The sequence goes on from NW_009952703.1 coordinate 263,044, forward strand.
GAGGGAATCTCATTAGAGGATGATTAGCTGTAAGCCATTTAGCCAAGCTTTTACCTCCCAAGAAACCTAAGACTTATTTCTGGCTCAGAACAGTCACGACACAAGGAGAGGACACAAGTGTCATAAGAATCAGAAACTGCACTGATGACTAAGCCAGATACTTAAAAATCAAATTTACCTCAAGAGACTATGCCTCATTTTTAACTTAATTCCAAAACTTCTTAAGAGAATCAAACAACCCTTTAAGTCTTTCAGAGCAGATTTTGGCTGACTTGGCTCCAGCCAACAAGCACTGTCATCACTTTGCAGCAGAAGCAGAGGGACCAGCTGTGCAGTAGGATTCTGGTGGCTTTTCACACTCCCTCAGCTGCCTCTTGAGAGGTTTCTTCATACCCCGAGTTGAACACACAGTGATTGGGTTTGTCTGCAGCTCCAGGCTGCCTTGAGGGACAAGCTGGAATGCTTGCAAAAAGTCTAAATACACAGGTTTTGCTTAAAGGATTGCAAGAACAAACGAGACCTCCCAGCTCAAGGTGCTCACCAGAAAGGATAAATGCCCAACCGTGTAACGATGAACACGACACCAAAGAGCATGAAGAAAGCATCACAGAGACGTTGGTACTTGGCATAATTAGCTAGCTTTGCAGCCTAGAAGAGACAAGAAACATGAGAATATTATTCCCTTTGTGCACTCATGTAATTACCAGGCTGTAGAGCTTCAAAAACCCTCAAGCCATCACATTTTTAAAAGCGTTTGGAACATTGAGGGATTATTCTCAGCACTAAGGCAGTTATGAGGAAAAGCTGACAAAGCAGGATCAGCAGCACAAGTTTTATGGCATATTTAATGTAGTTGATTAAGAATGGGAAAGTCAGCTTGCTCCCCTGAGCATTCAGCATGCAAAGATTGGAAAGAAAACTTACCTCTAAAAGGAAATCTGATGCATCATGGAGACACAGCACCAGAGTTCCAACCCGCACCATGTTATTCATGTAAGAGAACGTGATGAGTCCAATTGTAGCCAAATGATGGACAAACATGATCAGAAAGTCCTGGAAATAAGGAAAAAAAAATATTAATGAAGACCCTTTGGCTGTCAAACAAATACAGAGGTTTGGAACTGAGCCACAAAACTGGGGTCACAAGTTTTACTTCAGTTCAGACTCTCAACTCCACAAAAAGCACAGCTCATCACACACCAACCAGCATCTCTGGAGGTTCCAGAAAGGTCTCCCAGCATTAGTGCTCCTGGGAAGTCAGAACCTTGCACACACAGGCACAGCACAGTCTCTCTGGCACACACATATGCAAGGAAAAGATAAGCAGACCCCAGTGAACAGATGGATAGGAAAAAAAAAAAGGCTCCTGATTTTTTGCCCCTTTTGGTTTTCCAGTCATGTTGCTGGTGCTTTCAGCTCTGGTCACACACTGCAAGTCTGTTCCTGTGGTCAGCACCCAAGAGCTGCCAGAGCAGGCACAGAACACGAGATAACCCAGCAGCAAGAACAAGGCCACTTCATGAAAGAAATGTTTACAATGCACATACAACCAGGGCTCTTTTCCAGTTTAACCCTCTGGCTTCACCACTTCCCTGTCCATGTGCCTTCCCTGCAGTGGGGAACGTCACCCACTTGAAGCCAGAGTACAGCACTAAATATTATAAACAACATGAGATGTTATAAACAGCCCCACAGATGCTGGTAATCACTCCCTCTCTGCAGCCCTGAGATTCTCTCCCAATAACATTTCAGTACAGGAAAAAAAAAAATCCCAGGCAAACTTTTCTTTTTGAACAGTCAGTGCAAGAATTGGGATCATTTGCTACTTTACAGGTTGCAGAACAGGAGCAATAAACCATCACTGACTATGAACTGTTTTCCAACAGCAACAAGAAGCCAAATCCCAGACTGGAATCAGACTGTGGGAATTGTGACCAGTTCTGCTGCACACAGGTGAAAAATCAGCTTCAAACCAAGGTTTATAATTGCTGCAGTGTTGCCATTTTCTCACCCAGCTCATCAAGGTCCTGCTTTGAGCATCTCCTTTTCCTGTTTTCTTGCAAGCCTTCTAATTAAATCTATTTTTACACAATGGTTTGATAACTTTTTTATTGGGAGGTATTGAGTGATTCTGCTCTTTCCCCTGGAAGGTGAAAGAGACTCAAGGATACACCAGGTTGCCTGTCAGGTTTGCTCCTCCCTTTCCCCAGGAGAGGCAGTGATTACAAGAGGTGGGCTACACACAGCCAGGAATGAGGAAGAAAGTGCAGATTTTACTATGTTTTGGCTTTCTTGGGCAGGCACATTCCCATTTTTTGTTAGTCCCATCTACTGAGCAAAGTGGTTAGTGCAGTTCTGGTTTCTCTCACCTTCCGTTTAATGTCTGTAAACTGAGAAAACATGAGAGACCAATAAAAGGCCAGCTCCAAAATATAGTAATAATAAAGCCTGGATGTTAGAGGCTGAAAAACAAACAAAGACAGCACAATTAGAGGCAAAGTACTTTAAAACGTACATGAAAATTGACTTTTTGCTTCCTTCCCATCCCACTCTGTTCCTCTGGAATGCTGAGGCATAAGGTAAAAGATCCAGAATGAAGGTTTAGTAAAAAGAAGCTTAAGCACCTGATGCTCCACTCCAGGCTCAGTCACACACACGTGTGTGTTTGAGCTTTATTCAAAAGGAGTAAGATTCCCTTGTCAATATTTACAACACATGATAGTGCAGCCTCTTGGATTAGGACACCCAGGCACTGACACAGGCTCCTTGGCCTCTGCTGCACCATGAAAACAACACTGCAAGTTACCAGTATCATTTTATTATGCATATTTTTTATTTTTTTACACTTTTATTCATCTCAGCAGCAAGTAACTATAAAATGAACTGAGTCAGAGCTCCAGCTGAGGAAACACTGCTGGGAAACCTAACCAGGATTAGAGGAGAGGAAAAGGAACTGCCCTCCTTGTGCCTTCCAAAAGGGATGGCCACTGGAAAGCTCCCCAGCTGCAGCCTGTGCAGCAGCCACCCCACAGAGTACTGAGAAGCAACCAGGTCTGCTGAGCTTCCATTTGCTACCACTAACAAAAGGAGAATCTGAAACTGTGCAAAAAGATGGTTCCTGGCAAGTGTTCATCTCCTACCTGAAAAGGGTAGTTATACCAGCACTGTCGTGTGTCCCAAAACCAGGGTGCCTAGAGGGAAA
>NW_009952703.1:266307-275672 GCF_000747805.2 Chaetura pelagica
GGGAAAGAGAAGTTGTTATTCCCTGGGTTTCTTCTTCCCTGTCACCTAAGGCAGCTGATCCCTACAGTGCTGTCACCCTGGGATTGTATCTTGATTCAAGCTAAATGTATTATAAAACATCCTAGTGATTTAAAATATTCTTTCTGCAGTCAAAGGCAAGTGACGCTGCAATGGAAGTTCAAAGAATAATCAGGCAGCCCTAATACTGCTAAAGACCCCAAGAGATGAACCTGCAATAAAAACAAAACACTTCACAAACCAAAAACTCAGTGCTGTCCCCAAAGTTTCTAACATTTCCATAATGACAGATCTGTAGAACTTTCCTATAGTGTAAAGAATCATGGAATGATTTGGGTTGGAAGGGACCTTAAAAGATCATCTAGTCCCCCCTGCATGGGCAGGGAAGAAGGTCCTTAAACAGAAACCCAAGGATCTCAAACAAGGGAACATAAAGGTGATTATCACCACTAAACCCTCTTGGTTTAAGTTGGGTGCAAGCCCTGAAGGGGTGACACAGGAGCCAAAGCCCCCCTGTTTCTGCAGAACAACCAGAACCCAGCTGCATGCCCCACAGAACCAGGGGTGGGGGTGACAGACCAACTCACCGTCCAGAGAAACCTGATTCCATAAAAAAATATACTTAAATAAAATGTAAATCTCCACCTGGAAGAAAAGAAACAAACAAAACAAATTACACTTACGAAAGAGCTTTTGGTCAACATTTGTAACAAAAACTGGAACAGGTGTGAAAAAAACACCCAATTTTGACACCTGAAAAGCTTCCACCCCCCAAAACATAATCTCTTCATTTGTAAACATTTAATGTAAGAATAAACCTAGTGAAAAGCTTTCCCAGCACACACAAGTTTGCATCAAGAGACAAGTTTGAAATAAAGCTCAGAGGGAACATGCATCATTTGTATGATTTAATGTAGAACAAGATATTCTGTTATCCAGAAGGTGTCCTAATATATGAATATGTCCCTCTTACCTTGTGGCTTTAAGTAGACAAAACCATACTGGGGGGAAGAATTAATATGAAGAAAGTTACTAGAAAGGAAAGAAACCAGCACAGAAGAAATAACAAGTCAGGAAAAAAAATGCAGATGCTACTAAACTACCAGAGGTAACTGCAGGTAACTCAGAAAGAAACAAAGAACAAGAGAGTGAACTGAAATGAAAAGAACAGGAACCCAAGAGGTGTCTGTTCAAGGGTTTATCCATCACTGTGTAAGCCAGGAGGTTGTTCTGTCTGGAAACAAATGCTGGTCTCTGACACAAGTGTGGAGACACCAGCCTGGCCCTCAGTGCAATGACACTGTGCACACACATCTGGACACACATGCACACTGAGGTGCCACCTTTACAGCAAGGGCCTGGCCCACCAGCTGCTCAGAGTGGACAGGAATGACTCCTGCACATCTTCTGGCCACTCATGCACATATACAAAATATTTTACATCACTGAATTCTAAAAAACCCTCCTCACTTCTTTCATTTGCTTAGAAGAGAATCTACCTTCCCCCAGCCAGCCCAAGTCACCCATTTAAATCAGCAGCTGACCACAGGTTCAGTTAGAGAAGACAACACACAGTTGGAGCTGTAAGATGAAGCCACATCTTGGCCTCTGCACAGACATACATGCTCTCACAAAATTTTGTGAGGGTGGTGGGTTTGTCCTGGTTCCTCCGGTGACGAAACCAGCGCTGGATCTTTCGCACATCCCAGTCTAGCTGCTTTGACAAGCCTTCTAACCTCTTTCCATCTGGAGACTGAAGGAAAATGAAACAAGTGTCATTTCTCTTACTTCTCAACCTACTTGCAGTCTGAGATCCCCTCTGTACCATGACAGAAAGGATGCACAGGTAACAAACCCCACAGACTAGGAACGCACTTGGTACAGAAGCAGGAACCCATGGCCACAAATGTTCATTCATGTTTAACCTTCATAAGCCACTAATTACTTAATTATCCAGAATGCTTTTGGTTTAACATTTCTGCATCCATCCCATCATTTGGCAGAACACTGTAACAAAGAATGCAATTGTTCTGTGTCTTAATTTGGGAGGAGGAGCAGCTTTTCAAATGCCCTGTCCTACCTGTTAAAACCTGCACAACAATTCAAACAGTCCAGGAAAACCAGAGTTGAACACATTGAAGGGAAACTTCAAAGCAAGAGCTGGTTTAACACTCCAGGTATTTCTGTATTCCAAAAGAGCACCACAGAGGTGCTGTCATTTCCATTAGCAAAGTTTATTAACAAGATTAAATTTGAAAACTGAAATAATTGTATGATGAATAATCTATCACTGTTCTCTGACTGGAAACTCAACTGGCAGTTTCATTTGTCTGAAGAATGACATAAATGGATTTATAAGAGACAAAGTGAACAAAACCTGATAACTACCTCTAAAATGGCCCAGTGGTGAGATAAGCCATGTTAGTTTCAGACCAGTATCCTTTTAACAAGCTCTGCCAGGGAGCTCTTACAACTGAAAGATGATAAACACATTTTACTACTGGAGTTACAGAAAAACCAAAAGAACTTTGCAGAATTCTGATTTAATAGAGTCTCCAGACAGTGCAGCTGAAAAGCAAGATTATCTGTCATTTGATTTTCACTACTTAGCCTGTGTCTGTAATCCCACCACAACCAAATCTCCCTGCACTTAACCAGGCTTTAATGGTCTGGGCTGCCAGACACTTGGAAGTGAACCTGCCTCTAGGAATTCAAAGAGCTCTGACTTCAGAGCAATGCCCCAGTGCCACCCCACATCCACTTCTCCGAGTGCAACAGCAGCCACGAGCACCTTGGTACACCTGAACACAGCTCTGCTTTCATAAGCTGAATACATTTTGCACAGCCTGTGTCCTCCTGGGCTTCCTAACCACTCACTTCAAGGGCATCCCTGGCATAAAATCATCCCCACAAACAGCATCAAATCTCACAGACTTTTCAGTTCACACGTCATTCCAAACATCTCTAAACTTTAATGTTCCCATGAGGCCACTTTTAGTAAAGCTTTTATAGAATTTCCCTTCCATTTACTGAGCACTTTATCTGCTCCACTCAAAATGAAGCTCACAAAACCAGAACATAAAACTTTCCATTTCATTATCTTTAATGAAAATCTATCACACTGTCTGCATGGATCTCACTGTCAACACCCAGAGCACAGACAGTGTGGAACTCTGTCAGGCTGGAGTGAAGGAGAACGGAAAGAAAGGCCATGAAACAATCAAGAGGAACACCTTCTGCCAGCATTAAATGTCCTACTCTTTATCAGGGCACAGTTCCATTGACTGAACACCTTCCTCAAATATCTGACTTCCACTGTGACAGCTGTTGTCCAATTCCACAGCAGATGGCAAAAAGCAGAGGGAGGCATTCACACAAATGGCCAATAAAACCAGGAAAGGAACAGATCGCAAGGAAAAGAGCAGCACTTTTCCAACAGAAAGGGAAAGATTCCGGGAAACTTATTGAACCAAGAATCACCACCTCTTGCAGGAGCTGGACAACAGCAGGGAACTAAAGGATGAAGCCTCAAAACCTTTTTTTATTCAAAAAAAGGTTCTTCTGTGCACAAAAGCTTAGCTCAGCCATAAAGGGAATTTAGTCTGCTACAAGAAGGACGTGCCAGAGGCAAAGTAAAATAAGAGGTTTGCTCATTGTGCCTGCACAGGATGAAATGCATTTCTCTTGAACTAGGGCAAGTGGAAGCAAAGAACTCCCCCCTCTCCCCTTACTTCTAGGCCTCCTTATCCAGCAGAATTTGAATCATGACTCACCTTAGTGATGGATGTAAACACCTTCTCTAAAATTGCATTGGGCTGGGCTCTGTGAGGTCCACTGTCCTGAATGCCAAGGTTTATGGCACATGGCTTGGCAATAAACCTGAAAGAGTTCCAAAGAAAGAGCTGGATTAAAATCAGGGATCTGTTTCCCTCCTCTGCCTGAATCACAAGGACCTGACTTGTCACCAACTGCACAACCTGTCCAAAAAGCTGTTGAAGATCTTCACTTTTCACAGGTGAAGTAACACCTTTTAATTAATCCAAAGGGCAACTGCAGACAGCCCATACAGTGCAGACATCTGAAGTATAAAAACACCAAACCTTGAAGTCTTTGGTTTGTAAGGATCTGAATTTACTCAGAAATGATAAAACAATAGCAGATCACTGATAGGAGCCCTCTGCAAACATAAATGCTAGATCCCTTGCAGCCCTATAACCAAAATGCCTTCTTTTCAGAATGGGCCTTGGTGTCACAAAGCTCAGAACACAGAGAAGCTCAAGTGACAGTTCCTAAAAGACACACAGGTTTTTATTGTTTAGTTCTTGTTGCTTTTTTGTCTTTGAGAAAAATATAGTGGCTTGCTTCCTTCAGGAGAGTGAGGAAGATGCAAGAAGTTACTCGGTCTGGAAGAACCAAGATCTCAGTGTCTCCCTTAGCCCTGGATGCACTACATATTCCAAATGCTGATCTAACACTTTGTGAATTTTATAGCACAGACACTCTGAAAACCAGCCTCCTTTGGCAACTAAATTGAATTAATCACGTTCAAAAATTATTAGGTTTTGCTGAACCTTTGTGTGAAAACAGGCACAGGATTCCAAGGAAAACACACATGTTCCCTGAACCTGAAACTGTTTTGTCTCCTGTTGAGAGAGGGGTTTCAAGAAGCAACTTTTACAGTTTTAATCAATTATTCTGAGAGAAAGAGCATGAAGAACTTGTTTCTCAAAACAGATTTTGAAAAGGACCCAATGTTTGCATCACTGAATCCACTTTTCTCCAAAACAGATTGTTTCAGAGATAACTGAAAGGAAGACAAGTTCCACAGATGTATTCCATCCAGCAGAAAATGCTTCTTCCAAACACTGCATTTGTTATCATTTTTCCTTGTGTTTAAAAGGAGAGACGAAAATTCAGGAGAATCCTGACTCCAAGTGTTCCAGCAGCACTCATTCCTGGGAGCACATTGTTAGTGCTTCAGTAACAAACAGCTCTGAGAGCAGACACAGGTTGTGGGGTTTTCCCCTTGAGAAATTACAGATCAGCTCATGACTAATCCTAAAGGAACTCCCCTGCTCTCAGAATACACAGGAGACACCAGTGGCCCCAGGTTCTACTGTCCTGACCCATCTCTTCATATGTCCTGCTCAACAGTCAGAGCTTTAACAGAAAAAAAAAAAAGTAATAAAAGGAAAAGGTGATTTCCTTTTAGCTTGGCTCAAAAGGCTCTCTGTTTCCTCTATCATCTAGAGCACCAGCCAGAAATCATGTGAGTTACGAAGCATTTGGCCAGACTTCCACACAAGTGCACATCTTTATATTCTTCTTTCCTACAGGATATACCACAATAATAGCAGAGAAGTCCATGTGAACTTACAGGATGCCAAATATTTTTATTTCATTTTCTGGGACATGGTGCTTACAGCTCTGTTAAAAAAAACCAAAAACAAAAACCAACAAAACCTGACCTGAACATACTCAGTTTGGGTCAATTTCCTCAGGTAAGAGAAGGAAGCTGAAAAAATAAAAAAATCTGAAAATTCAATTAATTTCTTATTCAGGGGAGTCTTCTTTTGTTGGAGGAACAAGTAAAAAGAGAAAGAATGGTTAAGAAATTTTAGTGATCCATACAAAGGTTTGTCATTATTCTAGAATTCAAAAGTTGAAGCATCAAGGAAAGCAGAAGCAGCATCTCCTCAGGGGAAAAAAAAGGCAGAAATAATTCACTTTGAAACTTAAAGATTGAATCCTCCCCCGCCCCTTAAAAAAAACAACACAAACCAAACAAAACCCACAATAAACTCTAAGCTTTGCATGAAACCATTCCTGAGATCTGAAAGGTCTTTTTCAACCCAAACTGTTATAGCATTCTATGACTTCCTGCACTAGCAGGCTCAGGGAAAAAAAACAGATGTGTCCAGAAAAAATCAATAATCAAGAGTAAGGAACAGGCCACAGGTACAGGACTCAAGTTAATCAAGCATGTGGATCATCAAAGAACAAACCAAAAGAAGCCCAAAATATCTCTGGGTGCACAGCAGCAGACAGATACCAACAGAAACACACGAGTCACAACAGAGAGAAGGGAGGTAGTCCCAGAAACAGGAAGGAAAAAGGCTGGCAGCAAAGGATGTCATGACTTTTAAGGAAGTCTAATGTAGCTTCTCTGACTCTGCCAGTGATGTCTTGGTGCAAAGGGACTGTAAGGGACAACTGTCCTTCCTGGGTGCCCATGCTTGGGCTGGCACCAGCTCATGAGCCCTCTGAGCAGCCACAGTCCAGCTCTTCAACCAGCCCTGGTGCAGGTGGAGCATGAAGGGAACGACCAACCCTCTTGTTGGTCAGAAAAGCATCAAGGTGAGATGCTGTTCCCTTCAGGAGTTCATTAAGGAAAACTCACACTTCACACCTCGGTGGCATTTTATAGTTTGGCCACAGAACAGGTTTTCAGATGTGCAAGATTTGCATTGTATCCCACAGAGAAAAATCTCTCCCCAGCAACAGCAGTTAAGCACCAAAAAACTGCCCAGAAAGTACAATTTCCATTCTTGGAGATACTCAAAACTGAACAGCACAAGACCATGAGCAGCCTGACTTGACTGAGATGTTGGCCTTGCTCTGAGGAGAGGATTGGACAAGGTGATCTCCAGAGGTGCCTTTTAATCTAAATTATTTTATGATACCACTGAAATCTTAACCACAGCAACCATTCCCAAGGCCAAGTGACTGCCACACCTTCCCAGCGAGGAATTATCATCACTTAAACACTTATATTACACTTTTATGAGCTCATTGGCTTCAGTCATACCTACCAAGCTACCTTTTTCACACTAGTTGTTAAGATAGACTGATTTTGAAAACAATTTCCAAGTACACAGACTCGTACGTTACAACAACCACATCCCAGGTACTTCACAAACCCAAAGGTAGAATCTTTCCTTATGGAACATTCAGGTTTGTCTGGAGACTCCCTCTTACAGCTCTGAAAAGGAAGAACCACCTGCCAAACAGATTTATAAAGTATGCACTCAAAGTAAGAGTGTGTGTCTGCATATTCTCTTCTCTGTGTCACTGTGTTAAGATTAAATCACCTCATTCCACAACTTTCCCTAATTTTCCAGGCAGACCTGGTGAAGTAACATCTAAAATAACTTTTTTCCCTCCCACTTTGAGCACAAGCTGCAGATCCCTCAGACCAGCAGAGTAACAAGCATATCTGTTACTGAAGGGCATTCCAGAGTAATTATAAACACATCATATGAATAACAGGCCTCGAGCTGTCACAGATACCTGGGACTTATTTTTTTTGTTGTGCCTGCAGGAGGACAAGATGTGTAAGGAGAAATAAAAAGTATAGTCCAGGAAAAAAACAAAACCACAAACTTGTGGGCAGAAGTTCCTTATCTTGCCTGCACAAAAATCCCACCCCTCTGCAACTCAGCAGGACTTTACCTTCCTCCACCAGTCTTGCCTCATCTCTAGAGTCACATACTTCCCACACTCAGCCTAATGATTATTTTACCAACATGATGCAAAAGTTAATTTATAGGAGCATTCACTAATGGAAACATGTGTCAGCACGAGTGTGTCAGTGTGACAGAAGCACCTCCTTACACTGAACATCTACAGCCAATGAAGAAAAACAAGAAACGAGGCAAAGCTCAAACAAAAGAGCTGCACAAGTATATCATTCAAGTTCTGAGTCATTAAGGTCAACTGCCAAACGTGTGTCAAGGAAGACGTTTGACACAACCATCCCCAAAGCCTGAATCACTGTATAGGCACAACAGGATTTTATGAAGACAAATCTGAACTTTTATGACACGTTCAGAGTGGCAGGAAGAAAGAGAAAAGCATTTCTTAAGTGTCTTGTAAAATAAACGTCCTGGAAGCTGCTCTGGCTGTTGCTCTCACTACCTGCTCACTCCAGGATGCAGCCCCTGAGACAGCATCACACAAACACAGCTGAAAAAAAGGAACCAAACTCTCAGGAGCCAGGCCATGGCCTCTAGGTTTTATTGTGTGGGCCGACAACTTAATTTGCAATTTGACTCCTCCCTAAACGAACTCTGCAAAAGGAATCTCACAAACCAGGTAGATATTATCAGGACAAAGTAACTGCTGCCAGTAGGCCTGTGGTAGGATGCACTGTCTCTCTCTTAACATCTCATAGTTCAGAGAACTTTCTCCACTTCTTCCCCAGACTGAGACACCTGGACTAAACAGGGCTTGGGAACTGAGGAGACCTTTCTACAATCATCTCCCTTCCAGGGGTATCATCCCGTCTCACAACTCCCGTTCCTTGTCTGCTGGCAGGAGTGAACATTTGATCCAGAGAAGCAGCAGCACGCTGAGCTGAGCTGAGGTTCTGGCACTGCCACGTGTGTTCCTGGGTCCTCTGCACTGGTTTGAGCTGCAAGGAGTTTTCTGAAGCTTTTTTTCCTTTTCAATTTTGGAGGACAGAAAGATAAAGTGGAGGAAATAAAAAAAGGATCCTCTCCAGCTTCTCTCCTGCTTCAGTTTGCCTGTCTCTTTACTTTGTTCCAGCTCTCTTCCTGTTTAGTTTCTGAAAACTCGGGGAAATTCACACTTCACAGAAAACCCCACAAACCAAAACCAACTCACTTCAGTCCTACAGCCCTTCCCACGCCTAGAAATACTCCAGCCCCTTTCACTGCAGAAATTCAGGATTAAATCAACTATTGAAGCAGGAATACAAAGGTGTCTTGATCTGCCTCACCTAAGTGATATCCTAAATAAGCGGCTTCACTAATTAGTGCCTTTGTCACCCACGCAGTCTGCCCTGTGTGTGGCTGTAAGAGACACACACCGTGGAGAGGATAAACCTTTGCCCCTAGGGATGAGTTAAACATCCCGTGTTTATGGATACTCAAGCAAATGAGAAACAACTGCACGACACCTGTTTGTGGGCAGACAGGATGATCTGCACGCACTTGCAATCACGCCCGAGAAGCAGAGGAGCCACAAACTGTTTAATAATACACCAGGCCATGTGAAACAAGCCCTATTTCCTCACCCAAGAACCCGCAAGGAAAAGCACAATGAAGGCAGGGACCAGCAACGCTGAACAAAGCCGACTGCAGAGCAGTTGTGTCCGACTCGCCCAGCCGAGGTTTTCTGGACGGGAGGAGAAACAACAAAAGTGAATTCCCTGCGGAGTTTTCCCGGCACGAGGCACCAAACCCGAGGGGGAAACGAGCCCTGCCAGCTCGTGCACGTCGCCACAGACACCGCGGCCCCCAGGACAGGTTTCCCCGGGTTACACAATATTCCCTTTCCACATTAAAAGAGAAGCCTCCAAGGAAGGCCTCGGCGGGGCCCGGGCC
>NW_009952703.1:278327-302442 GCF_000747805.2 Chaetura pelagica
TGGGCGGGCTGCGCGCGCGCGGGGCGTTCGTCGCCTCAGGGCTCGTCAGGGGGTCTGGGGGGGTTTTAACAACAGGGACGGGTTGTTAGAGCCCCCGGGGAGGGTTTTATACCAACAGAGAGGGGTTGTTAGAGCCCTCGGGGTGGGTTTATACCAATAGAGACGGGTTGTTAGAGCCCCCGGGGAGGGTTTTATACCAGCAGAGACGGGTCTGAGCCCTCGGGGGGGTTATATCAAGAGAGACGGGTTGTTAGAGCCCTCGAGGGGGGGATTTTATACCAAGAGAGACGGGTTCCAGCCCTCGGGGGGCTTTTACACCAACAGAGATGGGTTGTTAGAGCCCTCGAGGTGGGTTTTATACCAGCAGAAACGGGTCCGAGCCCTCCTGGGGGGGTGTTTATATCAATAGAGAAGGGTTCCAGCCCTCAGGGGAGGGTTTCCACCAACAGAGATGGGTTGTTAGAGCCACAAAGGTGATGAAGGGAGTGGAACATCTCCCTGATGAGGGAGCTGGGTCTATTGAGCTTGGAGGAGACTGAGGGGCGACCTCATCAGTGGTCACAAACACGTTCAGGGCAGTGTCAGGAGGATGGAACCAGGTTCTCAGGGATGTCCAGGGACAGGACAAGGGGCAAACTGGAGCACAGGAGGTTCCATGTGAATCTCAGGAAGAACTTGGTCACTGTGAGGGTGACAGAGCCCTGGGACAGGCTGCCCAGAGAGGCTGTGGAGGCTCCTTCTCTGGAGACATTCAAACCCACCTGGATCCTGTGGGAGCTGCTCTGGGTGACCCTGCTATTGCAGCGGGGTTGGGCTGGATGATCTTTTGAAGTCCCTCCCAACCCCTCAGATTCTGTTCTGACTGAAAAAAAGCCCTCAAGACAGTCTTTTGGAGCAGTGTGTCTGGTTCTAGACCCCACCGACCCAAGGGACCTGCTGGAGCAAATCCAAAGGAGGCCGTGGAGGCTGGAGCAGCTCTGTGAGGAAGGCAGGCTGAGAAAGTTGGGGGTGTTCAGAAGAAAAGGCTCTGGGGAAGCCTTAGAGCACCTTCCAGTACCTAAAAGGGGCCCACAAGAAAGCTAGAGGACTGTTGTTTTTTTTAAGAGCATGAAGTGATAGGACAAGGGGGAATGGCTTTAAAACTGGAAGAGGGGAGATGTAGGTTGGACATTAGGAAGAAATTCTTGCCTGTGAAGATGGTGAGACCCTGCCCCAGGCTGCCCAGATAAGCTGTGGCTGCCCCATCCCTGGCAGTGTTGAAGGACAGGTTGGATGGGGCTTGGAGCAACCTGGGCTGGTGGAAGAAGTTCCTGCCCATGCAGGGAAGTTGGAACTGGAGGATCTTGAAGGGGAAGACCCCAGCTGAGGCAGGAGCCCAGTTCTGGCCCAACATGAGGCAGCTGATGCTCAACTCGTGGACAAACCACTGTTGCAAGCAGGACAGTGGAACTTCTCACGTGAAGAGTTAATGGTAAGACAACAAGGATTAGTTTTACTAATATTAATAGCGATGTGGTTTAACATTTAAGCACAAAACAGCCAGTGGTACATTGTTTGGCAAGGTTTGAGATACTCCTTATAACTTTTAAAATATCCAGAGAAATTTGTGGTTTAGCTTGATGCTCCTGGGATGAGGGTTACCATGTACCAAAGCCCAGCCTTGCTGTAAGCTTTTCAATTAGATGCTCTTCATAAAGGTTGGTCAGCAGCAACTTCCTTGTACAGTGTGGCAAGCGATCCATCTTCCATCTAATAGCTCTTTTGGCATCTGTCCAGTTGAGAGCACATTAAACGGCCCATTAAGCACTCAAATACTATGATAACTAATAGATTCAAGAACAGGCTAGTTCAGGATCTGTTCACTTCTTTTTAATCAACGACTTTATTTAAAAGTACCACTTGTGCTAATTTGTCCTTGAAGATAGATGTTCAGGCAGTTGTGAGTGAACAGTAAGGGTCCTTGCATCCACGAGACTCATAAATGCCTCAGATTTAAGTAGAACTAATGATATATAATGTTAAAATATCTGGTAATTGTACCTAGTATTGCTTTTAGGATCCTGTAACTAGGGATTCATTGTAGAGTTCAGTTGCGTTTCCTAAGAAACAAGTAGCAGGCATGTTCAATAAATCCAAGTCCACAACTAAAATTCTCCCCTTCTTTTTCAAATACAACTAGCACAATTTCCAGGCAGAAAAATAAATCTTCAATTGCTTAGCAATTTGAGGAAACCTGACACCAAATGGATTCTGTTAGGAAGAGACACAGGTTACAGAAAGCAGCGTGTGCTTGAATATCAGCCTTCTTAGCTTTGCAGTACCCCTTCCTGTACAGATCAAGACTTCTTCCTTAAAAAGAAAGGAAAATTAGCAGGAGGTTGTGCACCTCATGATGCTGCTGCTGCTACCTCCTCCAGCTAGACTGCAGGCTTCTTTTTCCTTCTCCCTCCCAGACATATGTCAAACACACGTGCACTTTCTCATGCTGCTGCACAACTTACTGCATTTCTAGACCTTATCCCCTCTCTCCCAGACAAATCCACCTCGGGCTTAAGTGAAGATAACTGCAATACAAAACAACTTATAGAAGGGGGGAATAAATAAAACCCCCTCAGTTGTCTGCAGCTACCATGCCCGAGACTCACTTGAAGCCAGAAATGGAAGTTTAAAATACCTGCATGTCCTTCTTTCATTTGCCCATCCCGTTCCAATCCTTCTTCCACACCCTCCTGCACAGGAGAGCACAGGCTGCCTGTCAACCAGAACACGGACACACAGTGTCACCTAGTGGCACCAGAAAAATCACTGTCCCTCAGCCTCCAGGAAGAACCACTGTTATTTCTTCCATCTTTTTCCCATGGTCTTATAAATCCAGGCTTCAGACTTCAAAATTGAAAGTAAATGACCAAACTTTATTGAAGGTTTTGTAGTTAGCAGGACTGTTAACAAAGCAGAATATTTTACACCTCAAGTATAGTTAAGAGCTAATTCTCATGAGAATACAGTACAAATAAAAGCTAATATAAAAGAGCATCCTCCTTCCACTGGTCAAGATTTAATGATTCTTAAAATAAATGAAGTCAAGTTTAAAAATGCTTCAACGCTAGCAATCAGGAAGTCTCACTGTTGAGATGGTTTTATTCCAGAGATTTTTGCAATGCAGCATAATTTCACAGCCATAATGGAAAAAGATTTAGGGCAACTTGGTACAAGGGAGATTTCAAAGTTGTCAAAAGGCCTTAAAAAATATTATCTGCAGTTTAAAATGAACGATGATGAATTCCAAGTAAAAAACAAACAAACAAACAACAAACACCAAAAAAGAAGAAAAACCCCAACCCCCCCACTTGAAATGCTAAAGTAATGCCCTGCAGGCTACTGCAAAAGTGGTGAGTTGTCCTCAAAGAGACCTATCAGCCAGCACAGCTCCTGGAGATGCACCAAAACACCTGGGCACCCCATTCCAGTTGCACAGAGGAAAATGAAGGGAGCAAGGAGTCTCATTGGCAGTTCTGAGAAAGAAAAATCACATTGCACTCAGTTTTAGATGCTTTAGTTGTTGGATACTAAGCACAAAGATATGTTTTTATTCAAAACCCCTCCTTAGTTGTGCCCTTGACATGTATTAAAGTGCCTTCTGTTGTAATTTTTCAAGCAGGCCAGAAAGTCCCTTTGGAATTGGTCCCTAAGCTCTGCAGTAGCATTTGTAGTGGTAAAAGTGGCTACAGAAAACCTGTTTCACAGCCTGTTTCATTATGAGGACAGTGAAATTCTGTGAATTGTTTGTAAAATAGCTGTTGAAGCTCAAAAAGGGTGAGACAGTAGGAGCAGAGATTGCCTGCTGAAGCTGTCCCACAGCCAGGTAGTTGTTTCCATGCACCTAAAGATCCTCTTTTTGAGGCTTCCAGAGTATTTTTCTAGCTGAGATGGTTTATACACAGGATTCCCTTAATGTCCATGTGCAGTAGAGCATCACTTTCATGGAGGACAGCTGTTTGTTAAAGCTAAAAACACCCATTTAAAAAGGCCCAGCACCTTGCAGCAAGTTTTCTAGTAAAAGGCCAATTTATTCTTCATCATCATCTTCATAGTAACGATTCCTCTTGATCTGTTCTTCCACAGACAGATCTTCCATATCTTCACCTTCCCAGAAACCAACATCTTGGGATTTGCGATTCTGGTTGGATGATTCCTTAGCAGTCATGACATTGGCTAAGCTGGAATGTTTAGGAGAATTTGGTTCAAGGAATTCTTCATTTGGAAGTTCCTGCTCTTCCATCATGTGTTGTTCCTCATCTGTCTCTGCATTCACCTGCCCATTTTCTACAAAGTTGTGCTCTACTGCTTTGACATGAGACAAATCCTGTTCTTCCTCTAGGTTTTTCTCTTCAGCAGTCTGGGTGTTCCTATTCTCAACCTTCTTTTCCTTTTGCTTTTTGTCTACCAGGACCTCTCTTTCCAGTTCCTCACTTCTTTTCAACTTGTCTCTCTCTGCCTTAGAAGGAGAAGGTGAATTCTCTGTTTTATGGCCTTTAACAGATACTGTTCTAAATGAGGCTGCAACTGTAAAGGGACGACTTCTTTCCTTCAATGAGGAAGATCTTCTTAACTTTTTCAGATCTAGATCCACATCCTCCAGCACATCTGGCTTGGAAATCTCTTCTTCTGGGGGCCACTTGGGTTTGAGTACTTTGATGCCCTCATCTAAGGCACTTCCTTGAATGCTTTGGTCAGAAGGAGGCGGCCAGGCGATCCGGAGCTTTTTTGTTTCTGCTGGTTTCTCTTCTCTCTCAGGCAAAGCTGAAGCTTTTGCCTCCATACTTGCTGTCAGAACTCCTACTTTTGCAATTGGGGCATCCTCTACTCCTGGGCTGTGTGGACTTTCTGCTGCATTTACACCCTGGACAGTTTTCTCTGGGGATTCTTCACATTCAGTTTTGCCTGCCCATAATTCCTTGTGCTGTTTGTGTCCAAAGCCTTCATCATAATTGCCTTTGGATTTGAAGAGCTGATTGAAGTGAGGCTTGCAGTAAATATTCCCACGCAGAGATGCATATGTACCAAGACTGTCCAAGGAAATACAAAGTCAAATGTTAGCATTCTGTGCCTCAGCCACCAGGACAGGCTTGTATTTTAGTTATGTTATTGAAAGAGGTTCTATTTCAGTCTTCCAACATGTTTAGAAAGACAACTTAGAGCTTTCCTGAGTCTATACGCCCCTCTTTTCAAATGTCAGTTCTTTACCAAGTTGGAAATGATATTTTTCCCCACATAAAATGACATTAAGAGTTTATAAAAATAAGACTGCATCATGTGCAGAATCCCCTGGTTGAACCAGGACTATATTACCACTCCTCTGCTCCTCTTCACCTCGCTGGATCACGGTTGCCTCCAGCTCAGCTAAGCCTGAACAGCCCCTTGCTCAGCTGGGGGACAGGAAAGCTGCACTTCCTCGAGCAGCCAAATGGAGCAGCGTGTTTACCTGAGTTTGCTGTTGCAATAGGAACAGCGGAAGCAGCTGATGTGAAACACCTGCTGGTTGGCAAAGAGCCTCTCCATCGGGTACACGGTCTTCTGACACCCCACGCAGGTTTCCTTCACTGGCAACTGAAATTTCTATGGGGAAAGGAAAAAAAACTTGTTCACTGAGAAATTAATCAGCCCCAAGGGGACTTGACTTGGGCTCACGTACAGCTGCAGAGTTCTCAGAAAAACTGCAGTAATTCACTTTCTGCAGCTCAATGCCAGTTATGATAGAGGGAGCTCTGGTGGGCAAGGAGTGAGGAAGAGGCTATGGCCAGCCTCCCAGGACTGCTGTGGCTTGACAGTGAGCTGAGACTTTGCCCTAGTCAATTCCACAGATGAACCATCACAAGTTTAGCAATAGTGAAAATACTAGGACTTGGTTATAACTTCGAGCTAGTTCTCAAGAAGCTGCCTAATCTGTTTCTGCAACCCCATTTTTTCTTCATAGGAAAATGAAGAAACATTCAGGTAGACTACAATCAGAATGAGACTTACCAAAATATAAAACCAGTGTAGAAAAGGAGCTGAAATAACCTCAAAACAAAAGGTACAGAGTGGGAAGGGACAGAAGTGGAACAGGCTGCTCAATGGTTTGAAATGATCCACTTCTGCTAAATACTCTCTTAAAGAGAAGGAAATATCCTCAGCACAGATGAGGGCAGCAGGAAAAGCTTAACTTGGTTTGTAAGCAATTCCCATCACAAAGAAACCACACTCAGGTTTCCAGGCACACAGCTCTCCAACTTGCTCAAGCCTTACAGTGAGCAGGGATTTGAGGTTAAACAGCTAGAATTGTTTACATGCTCACTAAGAAAGTTCAGTGCAAGGCTGAACTTAAAACACTCAGGAGTCAAGTGTCACTGCTGTGCTGTAGGGCAATCATTTTGGATGTTGTTTTCTGACAGCACCAAGCACATTGTCCATGAAAAAAAGGTCACTTGATCCCATTCACTTCTTGGAACCTGTGAAGGCTTCCCAATAGGGGAGACATTTTAGAGGAAAAATTAAATAACTTCCAGTTGAAAAATTAGCAGTCTCAGGCTGCATGGTGATTGCTGCAGCAGGAGGGTAAGGGGGCCTGGGCTCCACACCACAGGTCTGCATAGACACACTGACACTCCAGCTTTGCTTTGACAAATAATTACCTGCTATAAACTTACTAAAAAGCTTTAAGAAAAATGATGGCTAAAGGAAGAACAGGAAAGTCACAGGAAGACATAATTCCAGCAATTTGTTTATAGCAGACTAGAAACAATGGATAGGCAATGAAAGTTACAACAGGTGAGGGACAGATTGCTGAAGACAGAGCCAGCTGAAGGCAGTTTGTCACAACCATAAAGTTTGCTGCCAATTTAATTCCAGTTTAATAGGTACTTCAGTTTTTTTAAGGCATTGCTTGAAATTTTATTGAAGTTCCAGTTATGATGACAGCTCAACCAACAAAAGTTCAGGCTTCCACAATGTTTAGGTGCTGCCAAATCTGCATATGAATTCCAAATTCTGAGCCACTACATGAAATCTCAAAAAAAATAGAGTTTACTGATGCAAATAAAAATCCAATCATCCATGCCTGCCACAGGGAACAAGGCAGGAACCATTTGCTTGCCCATCAAAGGTAACTCTCCCTGAAAGCCTTTTGCAGGATAACATCACAGTGCTGGCACGTGCCTCTGCAATGCACATCCCCATCTGAGATCAGAAAGGAACTTACTTGGGTAACAATGAGCCCTATGTCTGATGGAGAAGCCTTTTGGGGTGTGAAGAGAAAGAAATTCCTTTCCAGGCATACTACGAATAGGAGCTACAGGAGGAAGGTAGGCCCAATATATATAAAAACACTTGAGAGAAAGCTGAGAGTTGAGCTCACATTAGGAGGGAAGCAGAAGGCAGGAGCAGAGGTTAGGAACCAAGAACAGGAAACAGAAGCTGGAAGAGACAAATAGGAACCTTACATGAATAAACAGCACCAAGGTTTCTATCTCAGCAGTGCAGCATCTAAAGCAGTAACAAGGCAGAGGACTACAATGGTTCTAATAAGATAAAGAGAGAGCAGAGGACCAAGACAACCAAGAGTTTGTGTCTGTCCTGCAGGCTGTGACAGTCTGAGATAACAACCATGTTACAGGCCACCCTCATTTTGCATCCTGGCATTTATACCCCAGAACACTGGGAAGCCACATCTCACTGGTCTTTGTGAGGTCAGTGTTGCTCCTCTCAAAGATGGGGAAAACAACAAAAGCACAGTTGTTTCCTCCAAAGGGAGCCAGGAAGTCTGTGGCAGCCCAAGGAACAGGCATCCTCACTCCAGACATGACAAGTAGGTACAGTGGGATCAGTCACCATGTCCAGCACTTCCATTTCCATGTCTAATAAGATTAGCAAAAACATTCCTACCCAAGGAGTTCTCCATCTGCTTTACAGCTCCCACTGAAGAAAATGGAACGTTCAGTAAGTTGTTACTCAGAATGTCATCTCAAGCTTTGTGGAGTCAGTCACCTCACTGCCCTTACTACCAACTGCTACCCACTGCAGTTACCTTGTGAACAGGTAGAAGAGGAGGGTGGGAAGCCAGGTGCCACTAAAGGCTCTGAAGGCAGCAGCAGGACCTCAGTGCCAGTCTCCAAGAGCACTGACTTTATAAGCAGCACAGACAAGCCCTGACACAGCCCCCTTCTCAAACCCCATTGCCCACACTGGAGAGGAACCTCCTCTGTTGCAGCAGCAGCTGCTGTCAAACAGCAGCAGGACCACTCCCAGCAAGCTACTCAGATTTTCAAGAAAAACTGTCAGCTTTGAGATACTTTCCCATTTTGAATTAAAGCTCCCTCATGAACACAGTCTGATGAAGACCAAGATATTGACACAGTTACTGCCAGACCCTTTGTGACCTCATTTTGCATTAAGGCTTTTCAATATTGAGTAGAGAAGTTAGTTGGTTTTAACTGTCACAAATGTTTGAGAATTGCTGCATTACCTTAACTCCTTTTGGCAGAGATGCATCTGTCTGGCCAGCTGTTTTAGAAGCAATGTTTTGCTGCTTTGTGCTGACAGGTTTCTGAACTTCTGTCTCTCTCTCCAAGTTTTGTCCAACTAAGGAAGCAGATGAGGAAGAAAAGGCAATGACTATGACTGGAAAACCATGGCAGGCTTAGGCTTGTAAGGCTGCACAGGAATCCAAACAGCTGAGGACTAACACAGTTTGTCATGGATATCTGCTATTAAACGTTTACATTTAGATTCTGAAACATGATCATTCTACTTGTCTGATTGACCAGGAAATTTAAGTTGATATGTAAAGGACACGAATACACAGGATCCAACTTCCAGAAACTGTTCCTAAATTTCTGCAAAGTGCTCATGTGTGGGCTTGAAATTAGCGTAAAGCTAAGGCAACATGACAGTGTGCTTATGTACTCACAGAACAGGACCTTGTCTCTGTACAAAAACAAATATACTTATTAATTGTCCTGCATTAATAAGGATTTCAGCCTGTTGACTGATGTAGTGGTTGCCCAAGCTATCAGTTTAGGAGCATGAGTCCTTACCATTGCCATCCTCTAGAAGACCAGAGTGGAAAGACAAGTTGTTCTCACCTGCAGAAACCTGCAAGAGAATATTAGACAATTAACACCTTTAATCTTCTCAAGTCTGAATAATCAGAGCCTGAGGAAGCCAAAAGGCTCCCAGACACTGGGAGCACCTGACCAGGAAAAGCCCAGCCATCTTGAGCTCACAGGAAAGTACTTTCTGATTTGTAAGGCACAAAGCAGAGTCCAGCTCGACTGCCAAGAATGTTAGTCCTTGCCACAAGGTAAGACATCCTCGTAACTTTACAGCTCTTGCAATATTCAGATCATCTGCCATAGTGCTCACACACACAAACATCACATTTTCATTTTCCCAAACACCTGCAGCTCGTGTCCCTTTATTTATCAGTCCTCAAAAATCCTTGCTGATTCCAGTGATGCACCTTCCAGAATTCCTTCCTTAGGAATTCCTTGGCTCCAAGCAGTAGGTTGGGACAAACATGCCTGGACCTATCCTGTTCATCCTCCTTCTGAAACAGATTCATATTTAAAAATCCCCCACACTTTTTAGAAGAGTTGTATATAAAGAAGTTTCAGATACTAAACATGTCACAGAGAAAGCTCTGGATGTGTATTTCTTTATTAAACTTTATTTGTTTATTGCTATTACATCAAATAGTTTTAAGTAGCTGCACTGGGAAGCTAAAGTACAGTAACAAGATTAACTGCAAATCATCACTCATTCACTTTAATGATGTTTGCAAATTAACGAGGTAACGAGGAAGGAAGTTATATGTATTAACATACTCTGGTCTACTGAAAGATAACTAGCAGGAGTTTATTAGGAAGTGCAGGGGTGTGTTCTGGGGCTGTCAGAGTCACACATCTGGCTACTAAATCTCTCACTGATTCAGTCTGCAAAAATGACAGAGAAGGTCAGCAAGTTTCTTTTGTTTCCTATTTGCCAAAGAATTCCCATTTCTGACATTTTTCACTAGTAGTTTTATTTCCCAAGTTTGTCATAGCATTTCCAAAGGACAATCCTGGCTCACAAACAAGGTTCTGCTCAGGTTCTTTATTGCACCTAGACACCCCAACAAGTAACTTCACCATCAAAACTGAACACGAGAAATGTTATTCCCATCTTCCATCCAACACCAGGGATGCATCCTGATTTAACAGGAGTTCTTTCACTTAACTTACCTTTTAGCAAAAAGCAGCCCTGGCCAGCTGAACACGAAGCTGCTCAGCTGTCAGAGAGGAGCAGCTGAAAGCAACCATTTGGCCCCTTGCCCAAGGAAGGCTGGAAAGCTCTAAAAAGCTCTCCTGGCATTAGGCTGCCACGTGTTCAGCATGGCTGGAATACACAGTAACCCAATTATTATGCAGCTACTTTTATCCCGTCTGCTGCCCCCAGTTCAGTGTACAACTGCTTGAGTGTGCTTTATTAGCTCTGACTCACAGGGTGATTTAGTCTCAATTTACAGCTGAAGTTCAAAACCAGGAACAAACCCAAGCTGGCACTCTCAGTTACCTTCATCAAAATTTAGCCCCTAACTGCAGAAGACACAGGGACCAACTCCTTATATTCTGTGTCACACAAAGCTTCTCATGGGTTTTTCTGGTGTGGTTGCTTTGTTTTCTATAAAACTTCAGGTGATTTTTATCATGGTTGTCAAAAATTAAAGGCAGAAAAAAATTCAGGATAAAAACCCCCACAAAAACATCAGAGGTTTCAGCTACTGAAGCCATCAGAAAATACCTCAATAAGATACTGGAGGATCCTGCCACACTACAGACATGTCAGTCCTGAGAAGACTGGGGAAGTCTCCAAGAAAATTTAAGATTTGTCTCTAGATATTCTCTACCACTGCTTAAAAGTCTTCCACAGAGACTTGCTAACTTGTAATTCAGACACAGTCCATAAAAAATCAAATAAATTCAGGAATTCTGCAGCATGTGTCTGTATCAGCTGCTCATGTTCTTCCTAGATGGCAAATGGAACTATCACCTGGGCTTCTACATCTAGTTCCACTGAAAGTGAAGTCCTTGGTCTTCACCAGCTTGAGCATCTTACCTTCTCCCCATCCTGACAGGAAATGGAGTCCTCAAGACTTGGTGGCATATTCTCCTTCTGCTCAGATTTGTAATTCTTGAGTTCACTTTCACTGGCTTGAATCTCATTCTATAGAATAAAGCACTTGAAAGTTGACAGGTTCTTTTCCCCTAGGAAAGTACTTGCTTTCCATTTTCCTTAACATCTTTTAAAAAAAACTGTTCTCCTAGTACATGCAGTGATAATTAAAGGAAAGGGCATAAAAATGTATACAAACTTGGTAAGTGATATGTTCTGAAGAAGAAAACAAAATAGGGCTGTAGGTTGTTACTACACTCTATGGAGGCCATGCCAGCATTTTCCTAAACAATCCTTCTGCTCCACTTCAGATTCCTGTTTGAAATCAACTCTCATTTCCCCTGCTCAATCCACATCTTCACTTTTCATTTCACATCACAAGTATTTCAAGACAAGCACTATCTAAATACGCCTGTGTAACCAAAAAGTTCTCAACAAACTGGCTTAAGATGTTCACAAAAGAATCTTTCACACTTCAAAAAAAACAACCCAGCAACAACCCAATCCAATGAAACCTCGTGTTTCCTTCATTGCCACAGGACACAAGATAATTGGGGAAAGACTCGTGCCTTTCACAAGGCATCTTCTCTGTGACATGAAAGAGAAACAGCCAAATGCCAGCACCAGCATCTTGCTGGGTTTTGTAAACAAGTCTGCACAAAACTAACCCCTTCTGATGGGGATGGAATTGAGTCAGTATTTTAATGTAGAGATCCCTACATATGCTGCCTATCTCCTCTCCCTCCCCTTCCTGTATCACTTACAATGCTACAGAAATGGTTCCTCCTCACCCTTACTCTACCCAACAAATATCCATCAATTTTAATCCAGGCCTAATTACACCACAAGGCCCTCAAAAGGCTTGTTCCCAAGAGAGATGATGCCTTTCCTCTGCAGCACAGATGTCACATGTTTAAGAGAGGGAAGCACAAACCACACTACCATGTCAAAAGAGCTCTGGTTGATTTGTCAGCAAGGGAGGAAAACATCCAAGAGCTCTGGCTGCTACTGGAACACAGCAGCACTGCAAACCCTGGCTTCAGGAACTGTTCTTTGCCCCATCTTACGTGCTCCCCTGGTCAATGTGCCAGACCAAAACAATCAGATTCTGCCAAATGAGACATCCTAAAAGCACCAGGCCAGACTGACACTCAAACCCAACAGCAGTGGGGTTTGCAAACAAGAGTCTCAAGAGACATCTATGGCAAACCTCTTGCCATCAGCTGCCACTTTGAGCCACAAACTGGAAAAGGCAACAGAACAAACTCGACCCAGGCCAGAAAGAGGCTGCAGAAACCAGCAATTAGCACCTAATCAGATTTGTTGCACTGCCTGCAATTATTTTCCATTCATGCAGTGAAGTTTACTCTGCTTTCCTCCCAAGGGCTGGAGAAGGAGAACCACAATGCATGTGAAATTCAGAAGCCATCTCAGCTGGGTGGAGACTTTTCCCCCATCTACAAAGACACCCAGGCAGGATGCACTCTTCAAAGCTTAGAATCATCATTTTTGGCTTTTTTTTTTCCCCAGTGCAAGTTTCCTAATTTAAAAAGGCCTGTCCTCTTAAAACGTATTACTCTGGTTAATAAAAGTCATGCTTAAGCAATAAAAGTTCCCATCATTAAACAAAAGGATCAGTTTCAGCAAACCCTACTTCAGCACTTTTTAACAAAAGCTTAGATTCTTGCAACCTCTTCAGCTGCAACAGTTCACCATGATTCATTAATTGCTCATTTCCTGATCAAGTATCTGCAAAATTGACACAGATTGATTCAGTGCAGGAGTCTAACTGGATTCAGATAATGGGTGAGAAGACTTGAAGGGAGATGAAAAGCTAAAAGGAGGAAAACTGACTGGAGATCCCAAAGCTGCAGGCCAAGGGATCCAGGTTCTGTGCACTGCATGACGCTGGAAGTTGCTCCACCTTAGCCTGCCTCAGTTTCCCCTGTCTTACAGCTACTGTACAGCACAGAACTGAATTGGTGGTTGTTGTTGCTTTGAAAATAACACCTCACAAACAAACAGCCACACATGCAGAGAGCTACAGGCGTGCAGAAAGGAAAAGGATGTGTCATGTTTCAGAAGGGCCTCAGTCAGGGTGCCAGCAATTAATTATTTGGAAAACGTCCAAGATTGTTCCAGGAAGATGCAAATACTTCCTGCAATATTCAGACATTAGAAATGACTCCTATGGGCACAAAGTTATTTTTCAAAAACTCATTTCAGTACAAGCCAGAGAGCAGACTCACCATGGTGACGGGGCCTGAGGAGCTGCCCTGCCTGGACACAGCTGCCTGGTACTTGGCCAGTCTGTCCTTTATCGATGTTTCTGACAAGCGAGGCATCTCCAGGCTTCTCTTGGTCTCTGCCTTCTCTGGGCTGAGGGCTGGACTAGTCTCTATAAGATGCCGTGGAAAAAGAACTACATGAATACAGGGTAACTTTTCAGGAACACCAGGAGATCTGTCTACAGGAAGATTGACAAATCCCATCCCTTCACCACTCCTAAGATGACAGAAATTCCAGATCTGAAGAGCACAAAAATGCTTCAGTCAAAGGTTTATGCTCCAAGTTTCAGAAGCAGCATGTTCACCAGATGCAGCATCCAGCCAGTGTCTCAGAAGCAGTAGCAGCAAATAGTTCTAACAATGGAGATCTTTTAGCTCTTATTGTCAAATGAAAGCAGCTGCTATAGTGGTTAAATGAAAATATCCATTATTCCTGTAGTGAAATAGTTGTCAAAGACTTTTGGAGAAAACATGGGAAGGAAGTCTCACCTGCCACTTCCACCTTCTCCATGAAAATAATTTATCACATGACAGATTACAGATGAGGATCTCGAGAATAAACATGGTATGAAATAATTCAGTTTATACTCACAGGATCATTTGAAGCATCTGCTTTTACCTCAAGAGGAAAGAGACACTGGGGAGCTGAAGTTTTTTGCCAACTTCTGACTCACACTATGACACCCCATCACTTGCCATCCCTCTCTCATTTTTGCTGTCAGATGTTAGCCAAATAGGTTTAAAAAGCCAGCTCCTCTGATTGCTCTGTTATCTAACTTCCTTGTATAATGGTCAGGTTTCCAGTAATAGCTTAGTTATTCCATAAAGAATTATTATTAAAATTACCTTTCACTAGCTAGTGGCCTTGAGCATCTAAAAAAGTTGTGTGAATAATTAAGGTCCCTCTTGGGGACAATAAACAACTCTTAAGTAGCTCTTACCATCCTCCCCAGTATTGCTCAAACAAGGACACAATTTACATCTCTAAATAGTGAGATGTAACTTTAGCCACAGACTGAAAACACACAAGATTGTAAGTGCTTTGTTAGAAAAGTCTCCCAGGGTAGGAGAAATCCACCCTCTAGCTGACCTCCTAAAGGCAGCTGTAGTTACCTGTGTCTGGCCAAGGCAGGAGGGAGAAACTTTAAAGCAAGAAGGAAGACAGCATATTGTCTTGTCTGCCTGTTCACTACTTTGTAAATTAGATTGGCTACTAAAAGTAGTCCTAGGATTGTCCGAGGATTAAGACACAGGTTAAAAAAGGTTCTGTTAACTTGCTAGTGATCTCCTGGGCTCTGGTATTATGGTTTAAAATTCATAGCAAGACTTAATTCATGAAATGCAATGTTCCCATGGACCTTACAGATGCAAGATGGCTGCATTTCTCTCCCCTTCTGAAGGGCAAAAGGTATTTCTATTGCATTGTATAAAGCAGCATTACTTTCTAAACTAAAAACCAGTGAGGTTTACTGACCTGATGCACTGTGGCTCTTCTCCCCTTGGCCAGCATCAAAGTCCTCCGAAGAGAGGCTGTTTTCAGAGACTCTCCTCCCAACTGCTGCCTTCCTCTGGTCTCTGGGGACCTGGGAGAGAAAAGACCCACCTCTCAGCTGCTCAGACAAACCAAGATTGTTGCGTATAATCCCTTAAGAGGCACAGGTGTCACTAGCAAATCTGCTTTGCTGGAATAAACAAGTCTAGCAGCTGACATCTCATTTAACCAATATAAAGTTTGATCAGAGAATACCTGACCCTCTAACCTGGAAAACACTTTCTTGAAGAGGTCAGGAGATGCCCTTTGACTAGTTACCTCTGTGAAAGGTCAGGGAACCACAAACATCAGATATTAAGGCCTTTACCACTGCAAGTATAAAATTTCAGTCTAGATTTGTGCCTTTCAATTCCTTTTAAAGCTGATATTCAAGGTCATTTTATGAAGATTCAAAATCAAAAAGGATGAAAGGAGTGAGCTATCAAAAACTTGCACTGATTTTCAGCAACAGAAAGAAGATTAAATACCATTGTACTAAGAGTTATCTAAAGTTACTTCTTTTGATGTTGATAGCTCATATGTTTGGTACCAAATAATTCCCTAATTAGGCCTGATAAGGCTGAAGCTTCAGTACAAGAGTGAGAGAGAAATATGCTCAGATATCCAGGATTATCACTGCCAGGCTGCAGAGCTGCTCAGGGTGCTCTGTAGTACCACCACCCAGATGCTCTGGCTGGCTCCATCAGAGCTGATGCTCAGTTGCTGAGACCAATTCCCCCAAATCTAATGCACAATAAATTGTGAAAAGCAATTTCAGCAGCTTTGACAAATACTCATGAAGTGCAGAGTTTGACTTCATCAAGATAGGACCTTTTCACAGCTGAAGGTCATTCTATAAAATACTAGAAGGTGGTAGATCTGTGCTCCCTTCCTAGGAAGAGTTAAATCACAATCCAGTTGGAAATTAAGACTGAGGCTAATGGAGGGAAAAGGGCAGGTTTGGCAAGATGCTCCAACCACACATTCCCCTCACCCCCCCGACTCCTAACGAGTTTCTTATTTGCTGGTCACCAAACTGAAGGAAATTCCAAAGTTTTCTTTTAACAGAACTGCACTGTAAGATAATCACTGTGAAAGATCAGGCTGCTTTGGCACACAAACCAGCAACTTCACTGGGAAAGGAAAATGCAGCTGGAAAAGCTCTTTTTCCATTAGCATGGGAAATATTTTCTATTTCTGTGGTTTCAGACTTTGGTAACTTTTCTTACTGGAAAAGAGCTTAGCTGTGACAAGTCTTTTCCTTCTGTTGAGTGTGTTGATAGGTTCAGTTGGGGAGTGTCTGCACACTTGTGAGGACTTGCAGACTCCTCATCCTAAGCAAACTGTCCTTGCATGAATCTTATTCAGCCTCTTTCTGCTCCAATGTCACCTTGAGCCACAGGAGTTGGACTTAATGACCCTGATGGGTCCCTTCCAACTCAGCATATTCTATGATTCTATGATTCACAGCCTGAAGTTCTTACTAGTTTGTTGATCAAAGAGTCCAGCTTTTGCCTACTATACAAAGAAGATCATTATAGGCAAAATACACTTGGATCCTTTGAGGATGCAGAAGAGAGAACAAGTTTATCAGCACATTTGAAACTCCTGACTATTCTATTGCTGAACTGGCTTTTGGGGGTTGTTTTTTTTGTTTCTAATAATATGGCACCACACACATTTTCCTGCACACAGCAGGAGGGACAAAGCTACAAATGATAAAAGTTTACAGCATAGACACATGGGAGGGAGGTTAAACTGGCAGCAGAGTGCAGGAGGAAGTTTTCACTGGTAGGGAACAAAGGTCTTAATTCAAGTAATTTAGATCCAGCATCTGAAATCCCAACCTCACTGAAAAAAGCCATCAGCACTTTTCAGAAGAAAAAGGCAGTTAGAGACTGGAAACTTGTTTGGGTTACCTCTTCTCAGAGTCTCATTCTCATTTATTTTCACTGTAGTCTCTCTCCAGTAACACCATGTTGAACAGGAACTCTGGATCAGGCTCCAACACCTCATCTGTGCATATGCACAAAATCAAGGTTTTCTTTGAGCAACCAGAACCCTCTGTATTTTTACCAGCAGTGGAGGATTCTATATTCATCAGAAACAGACTCTTCTGCTTGATTCTGCTGGACCTCAATGAAGGCTGGTGAGCTCTGACTTCAGAGCAAAGAGCTTTCCCCACATAGCAGGAGAAGTTCAATCCTCAGAGGCAACCATCTCATGACCAGCTAAGACTGAGTTAATGAGTACTCTAACTGACCCACCAGCTCCTCTCCTCTTTGCCACCTCAGACATCTACAGGTCTTACAATTTCACCTGAAGGACATATCTGTAGATAAGCTGTGTGACACAGTTACCATGGGTCTTGAGAGGAAAAATCCAAACCACCAAAATACAAAAGATTTAGAGTTCAGAGATTATTCTGTACAAATCCTGGTATTAAACCTACAAATACCAAGTCAATACTGCATAGATTTTATATCAACAATTTTACATTGTGAGGTAAAAAACCCAGAGTAAAAAAGGGGTAAGTTCAAAAGGAAGATGAGGGACTTTCCCCATTCAATCAATAGGCTGATCAACCCCAAATAATTAAGGTGATTAATTATGGTTCTTGGAAGGTAACACCTTTTGCATGAGGGAATCCCTGCTCCCAGCCTTCTGCCTGTGCCACTCAGTTCCATCTCCAGCCACAGCTCCTGCTGCTTGCAAAGTGAGATAAAATACTCACGTCTGGAAAGCCCCAAGGATCTAAGACAAAAGAGGTGCAGAGGTACCACAGAGATAACACTATTCTGCCTGGGGCACAAAGAGTTGTTGGGCAGAAGACTAAATAAAAGTTACACCCATTTCATTCTGTATTAAGTGTGTCAAATGTGAGGCTGCACACCAGGTTAGCAGCTACACAACATGCAGCTTTTGCCTGAAAGAAAAAACACAAACCCACTTGGAGACAACTTATTAAGAATCAGTGCAGCTCTGCCTGCTTTTTCCTTCTGATCTCCCTTCTGTACTTTCCTTATCACTTACAGAAAGAATTCATTGAAATTGATAAAAGACCTGATGTTCAGTCTTTGCTTAGTGCTGAACCAACCCAGACTGACACGTCTACCTCTAATGTGCTTAGAACATTATTTTCCATGAAGATGCAATAAAACAAAAGATCTGCTTTGTATCCAAATTGCAGAAGACAGAGCAAGATCTGAATGAATAAACTAGGAGGCTTTGCTTATAATGCTGAAAATGAGAATAAGTTTGTCTGGAGTAGGTGACTAAATCAGGAAATCCAGGCTCTCCTCTGGATTCTGGCCACAGACCTGCCCAGCAACCAGGCAAGTCCCTTTTTCTTTACTGTCCTGAAGTTACTGCCATGTTGCTACTCAGCTCATACAGACTTTTTATTAGCAAAGCTCTGATAGCACTTACAACAAAAGGATAAAGTAAATACCAAAGGTAGTTGCTCTCTCTCTCCCTTAGCTGAAGCCTGCCTTGCACTTAAACCAGGGCTTTATCATGGAATCATAGAATGGTGAGGATTGGAAGAGAACTTAAAGATCAGCAGGTTCCAAACTCCCTGCTATGAGCAGGGACACCTCCCACCAGCCCAGGCTGCACAAGCCTCATCCAACCTGGCCCTGAACACCTCCAGGGATGGGGCAGCCACAACCTCCCGGGAAACCTATTCCAGCACCTTTCTACCCTCATGGTGAAGAATTTCTTCCTGATGTCCAACCTAAATCTCCCCTCTTTCAGTTTAAAACCATTACCCCATGTCCTATCCCTGCCCTCTCTGGTCAAAAGCCCCTCCCCAGCTTTCCTGGAGCCCCTCCAGGCACTGGAAGGTGCTCTAAGGTCTCCCTGGAGCCTTCTCCTCTCCAGGCTGGACATCCCAACTCTCCCAGCCTGTCTCCAGAGCAGAGCTGCTCCAGCCCTTAGATCATCTTCATGGCCCTTCTCTGGAGCCTCTCCAACAGCTCTGTTTCCTGTGGACAGAGTTCAGGAAAAGCATGGATGAGGAAAATGGAAGAGGCAATTGCAGAGCTTGCAGTTGGCAAAACTCAGAGCATTGCTAGGGTTGCTTCCTACCTCAGTGAACAAGATCTGTGTCCCCAAAGCCCCAACGATCTTTGCTGTACGTGGCTGCATGACATCATCCCCCAGAACCAGAGATCTCACAATAGTGCTTTCTAATTACAAAGCCCCCCCCTCCCCCATTACACTTCAGAGCACTTTTTGCCTTTTCCTTTGTGAAATTAAAAAGTAACCAGATGAACTTGGAACAGGAACATAACCTGACCCTAGACTGAGCAGTTCCACACCTATGATACAGTCATCACTGCATTCAGGGGGTTTTCAACAATACTTGAATGACTAACTTTGACAGAAGTATCAGTTCCAGATTCAGTCAGCTCCAAAACAATTTATCCCCCAGGCTAAGATAAAAGTCACTTGGAGCCCATCTGCAAAACGGTGCTTTCCTGTGGAATCCTGCCTGATGACTCCCAAGGCAGGAGGTCAGTCTGGAGATCACCCATCCCAGCCTTTCCACGCCCTGAGAGCCTGGGCAGCTCTGGCCTCATGACAAAGACTACAAAAATCCAAGTTATGAAACTACTCTGTGCAGACCCAAAACTCACTTTGTCACAGACGCTCCTCTGAAGCCCTTAATTGTTATGTATTTAATCCACTTTCATACCAAATTCGTTCGATTTACATAACACTGGAAGAAAACCACCCGCAGGAAAACAAAGCCAGAAGTATAGGAAACTATGAGAAAACTGGAAAATCCACCAGCATCAAGGCCCCAGGACTATGTTGCAAGTCACTCGCATATGCAACTCATTTTCTAGTTAAGCAATTCTCCCCGGGGACACCCAGTCTGCCGTCCACATGCGGGATCAGGTTTCATGAGCAGTTGTAGGAAAATGCAAGCCCTCTGGTCTGCAAGTCAAAACTAGTGAAGGCAGGAGCTTGTCTGGCTCTCCCTGCTTATTCCCCACCCCCCCGTCAGGATTTTTTTTCCCCCCCCGATAAGAAACTTTTGTTAAGATACAAGGAGGAGAGAACAGCAAGGAAAAGAGGGGAGTATTTCACAGGACCTACGAGTATCTCTGTATGTGCAGATGTGTGACTCACATGCTGATATGTATGTTAAAACAATCTCTTAACTCTGGCAGCTCTTCCATCTCAAACTGCAACCAGCCCAGACTGTTGAGCTGACTTCAAAGTTACTTTAAAATATATATAATACATATATAAGTATCTACAGCTATATTACTCATATTTACATCATTCACCTTAATTTTCAGACATGACATAACCCAAAATTGCTTTTAAAAAACCTCAACAACTTAATAAATTCCACACTTTTCCTCTCTGGAATTGCACCCCTTCCACAAGCACGTTCGTTTCCCATCACCAGGGAACAGCCACAACCAGGCACAGCTCCGACTGCAGCTCAGATCAAGTCATTCTCACCAGCTCCCTTACGTTCCAACTAAAACAATGACCACAATTATTTGCGGAGTCAATAGTTCAGAGCCGCTCCCTCCAGGGACTTTTCCTGATGCCCATGAGGCGGCAGGGCTTCAGTTTCCCGTAGGATGCGAAGGGACTGATCCTTACCTTGGGCTGAGCCGCTTCCCCCTTCTCAAACATCATCTTGATCTTGCTCAGAGGAACGTTGTACTTCTCGATCTTCCCCGCGGAGTCCGCGTTCTCGCTGCCTTCAGGCTTCTCCACTTCCCGGGGCTCTCTCAGACAGTTTTCCATTTTCCCACTCTCCGCTGAGTGGCTTGTAAGCCTCCTGCTGTCCCCAGCGGGACCCCGCGGCTGCTCGGGGGGGCTGGAAGCGGGAGCAGGAGCCCCCGGGGGTCGCTCCGCGTCTGGGGGAGCAGCGGGAGCGCTCCCGGCTCCCAGCCCGGGGCTGCCGACCTTGTGCCCAACCTCAGCACAGCTGCCCCGGAGCGTTTCCTTCCGAAACTCTGTTCCCGGCACTGGATTCTCCCACTTCTTCTTTAACACACTCAGATTCCCCCGTTTAAAATGAGGGGGGAGATTTTCTGGGTTCTGCAAAGAGCAAAAAGTTAATTCCAGTTATCTGCCTGGTGAAGCATTAATAGCACTTCCTTTCTATGCGAAAGGAAGTTAAAGGCTCAGGACTGAGCTCAGCTCTCAGCTTTTTCAGACAGCTGTGAATAGTTACAACTGTGCCGCATGCAGAAAGCATCCAGGATAGGAGAGGAAGGAGGGGGGAGAACAGAAAAGTCAGGAGCTGGAGCAGGAAGTGAGCAAACAGGATGGCCTTATAAGGGAAAAGGGAGTCGAGCTTTAATGAGTTAAATGACACACAAAAGGTTTGGATCCACACGCGAAGGAAAGGGGACCAAAATCCACACAACAAGGGTCTCTACTCCTAGAACAAGCAAACAACAGGAAAAGCAGCCCCGTAAGGGATGGGTGCTCTGCCAAGTCCTGCAATGTCTTCCAGCTGGTCCAGAAGACAATAATTAGTAGGCCTTCCAAAAAGCTACAGATTAGCTTTCAGAAACCACTGCTTTCTTGGAGTTATGCATTTCTGCTACCAGTTAACAGTAGCCTTTCAGTCATAAGAGATCTGTCTGCAGTATCTGACACCATGTCCTGTAAGGCTCACACTGAGCACTGACAACAAATGGCTTCTTGCTCCCATTTATAAACACCAGATCATTTGCTGGAATTTTCCTGCTCTTGCACACAAACCACTGGCAGCTCTGGCAGGATGCACACACACCAGGGCTGCCTTGCCACCCTGAGTGAGGTGGCACTACATGGAGCAGTAGCACTCCTCCTAGTCCACTGCTTTCCAGACTAGTTTTGCCTACAAGCAATTACCTCTCCCTAAAATAACAGCCCAGCCCATCTCTGATCCATTTAAATCTCATACCTGCATTTTTGCTCCCTCTCCCTTATGGGGACCACTCTGCATCCCACTCACTGCAAGTGGAACAGGTCTGCAAGGCTTACAGGAATTAAACAGGATTAACAGCTATATTAGGATTTAAGTCTCTCACCCTATTACTCTTCTGGTCACATTTTGAACACTGCTTTGTAAATTCACTCCAATCTATCTAGACTTCAAAAAATATCATCTTGCTTGCTGGCTCTATTTAAAAGAAAGTACTAAAGTTATAAGGCAAATGTTGTAGTGTATCAGAAGCACTCAGAACTGCACAGGTTTCCACAGGAACACCTCTGGACCTGCTGCCTGTGGAGTCCCAGCACACTTCACAACACGAGGTGTTCCTGCCTGTTGCCTGATCACACAAGCAATAAGAAAATTTAAGACTGCAGAGGAATTTTTAGAATGCTTATTTTATCACACCTACAACCCCAGCAGAAAAAGCATGACTCCCCAAGCATTACAGAGATCAAGGCAGCACAGTCTAACAATGACTTACACATCTATCCTGAAAACATTGCCAGTCTTTTTCAATAAATACTCAGCTAAGGATCTGCTTATACCAAGACCTGCAGCCCTGGTGTTAGACCAGGATGCCCAGAACAGTTTGCAGGAGGGAATGTGAGGCTGCAGCAAAACCAAAAGGGATGGTTCTCCCCCAGCCAGGGGCATTTGGAACCCTGCAAGCCACTTCAGAGAAGATCCTCCTTAATGGATTCTCCAGCTATCAAAGATACCCAGTAGGTTTCAGAGGGGCTGGCAGCTTCTTTAAGCAGACTTTTTAAATGAGTCAGGAAAGGAAGAGGTACCACACGACTGCCTACAGCTAAGAACAAAGAGGTGGATATTCATGTGTTGTGGTTAACAACTTTTGCTTAGGAGTGAAGTGGTGATTCAACACATAGCTTTGGGCAAGGAACTTGATTTTCTTCCCTTTCATTCACG
The DNA here is from genome assembly GCF_000747805.2 of Chaetura pelagica. Taxonomy (NCBI): domain Eukaryota; kingdom Metazoa; phylum Chordata; class Aves; order Apodiformes; family Apodidae; genus Chaetura; species Chaetura pelagica. The sequence continues at coordinate 301,222 of NW_009952703.1, forward strand.
CTGGGAGAGGGCAGGGGGAATGAGTCAAGAGCAAACACTATGTCTAAGCCAAGTTTTCTGTAGGACACATGGCAGCAATTTTGATATTCCAAAAAATCAGCTGTCTCTGTGAAACATGGCATGTAGGTGATCTGTTCTGACTGCAGACTGTTGCTTATTGCCTAGGAAATAAATACTTACACTTCTTCTTTTCTCAGCAGTGGCTTCTTCAGCTGCTTTCTGATACCTTTGAGACAGAGAAAAGAGAGAAAAAAAAATAACAACCAAATGGTTTTTAAGCAGAACCCTGAATGCTCTTGAAGACAGCTGGGATTTTTTTCCCCAATCAAGGATTCTGTGCACTTCCCAGACCAATCAAATAAAACTAGAGGCTGGAAAAACAGCAGCAAACAGTACCAGAACAATGCAAAGTGACTGACACATTTTTAAGTCATGCAGTTTACAATAATAACATACATTCATCTTTTTCATTACCTAAGCACTCTGATTCTCAAATAGAAACCGTTTACCTTGGAATAGCTGGTATTGTTTCTGCCACCCAGCTGTCTGCTGTGCCCCCTTGCAGGAATAACTCAGCTATTTATCCAGCAGCTGCTGAATCGTAACAAATTACAGCCTGGCATAACCTACAGAAGTGCCCGTTTATTTTACTATGCTGGGCTGTAAACTGCACCAATTCAGCAGTTGCTTCATGAGCAGCTGAACCATCCCAGCAGTGGAAGCAGTAATCACAGCCCTCTGAAGATAAGCCACCCTGGGTCATGAATCAAAGTCCTTTAAGGAGCTATAGAAAACTCCCAGCAATCTGCACAGCCCTGGGCATGAGGACACCCCAGCAGGAGCACACAGACCTGGCACCCTGCCCTTGGCTGCTGGGACGCACTCATTAGGACAAATTCTGCCAGTTGTAAGCAGAGCTCTGCTTTCCTCAGAGCAGAAACATCACCCAGTGGCTGCTGGGGCAAATGATGGTTCTGTCTTTCTTATCTCTGCAACTCCTGATACAACTGTGAATACGTTGCAGACAGTAAATGAGATACTTATATTATCATAGTCATCATGCAGAAGGGTTGGAACAGATGATCTTTAAGGTCCCTTCCAACCCAAACCATTCCATGATTCTATGATCAGCTTCAGACTTCAAATAATTGCTCGTATCAAACCAGTAACCAGTACATATCATGGGCTCAGATCCTTCTAAGAAATTCTTACTTGCAAATT
>NW_009952703.1:302479-307108 GCF_000747805.2 Chaetura pelagica
TTTTTTCTGCTGTGAATGGGATGCTCCTGTGCAGATTTCTCCTCTTGTTACACTAGATTAGACAAATTGCACCTCACTTATTTCTGCTCTACAGGCTGCATTTATTGTACAGAGTGAAAGCTACTCCAGGAGCATAGCTGGCCCTCTTGAACCACCACAAACATATTCACTTATGTCTCTGCACTATAAGGGTTCCAAAATTTGCACAAGACAGGCTGAGGGAGAGAGATCAGGGGATGAAAGGCAAGAACCACCCTGGAAACCCAACAAGGACTGAAGAGTCCCAGCCAGCTCTCACCCTGGGAGCTAACCCACCACAGCATGCTGGAAGTCTCTGCTGTTGCAACTTGCATGTCTCTACCTGACAAAACTGATCATCTCAACACTATATGGAATGACAAAAAAATATTTTCACATATAAATATTTAGGTAACAGCAACTGAGAACAATTGTGCTCCTCACTGTGAGTGTCTGTATTGGCAAAGCCTGTAAGCAGGACTGTTTTTCCAAGGAACTGACACTGCTTATGCAGAGAGACCCTACTTGATTAAGGAACAGCAGTTTGGATTACTGCCAGTAAGCCCTTTTCAAGGGATTATCAACATTCAGTTAGATGACCAGGTTCAGTAATCAAGCCTCCATGAATGAATAAATTACCTCAACAAAAGTGGTCAGAGCAAGCAGCTTCTCCCTGGGATAGAGCACTTCAGGAGTAACTTGGAGTTATAAAGTCCAGATTGCAATTATCCTTTCCCTACAGACTCCATAAAATTTCTCCCACACTTAAGATTTAATTACTCCAAAACTTTGCTATGTTATTAATGCAATAACCCAGGAGTCGTGGTTGCCCAAATCCCATTGACAATCCAAGCTGTGGTTTATGTAATTCCACAAAGAAATAAAAGCTCCTCCAGCAAACACTTACAGGTGACCAACCACTCAGCTTTCTATAAAATAGTACTTTATGATTTCACTGTGACCCATCATCAATCTCAGAGAAAAGGGAAGGGTAATATTCCTTTTCTACACAAGTTCTGTGAGACATCTGGATGGGGACACCAGTGGGGAATGTGGCTACTGTGACATTCCCTGAGGGAGCTCTGACTGGAGGGTTACATCTACCACCCACAGTTCACAGAACTCCTGTTTCTAACTGGTCTCCAGTTCACTGATAATGCTTCACTGCTGCTTTTTATTGTACCAGGCAGGAAATGCCACGTTAACAGAGAAACCCACTAGTGCTTGAGCAGTTAAAGACCATTTCTGCTGATTGGGAATAGCCACCTACATTCCAATACTCTCTGTCCTCAAAAACAAAATGCAATTTGTAGTTTGCCAGAAAACTTTATTTTCTGACAGCAGGAAAAAAAAAAAAGATACAATTCTGATTGCTGAAACAATAAAATGTCAGCAAGGAGAAAATTCTTTTGTCCAGCACATACTAAACCAGGAACAGAAATGCCCACAGAGCTGTATTATTTTTAAGAAGCAAAGCAACTGCCAAGGAAGCAATCATTGTTCAAGGAACCAGCTGCCAACCTGCACACACAGCTTGTGCTCAGCAGCCTCATGGCACTTACTTGGAGAACCTCTCCAGAAGAGCTGAGGACTTGTTCTTGTTGACTAGAGAAAGCTCCTTCGCAGTGATTTTCAAAGACTGGGAAGTCCATTGTCTTCTATTAAACGGGGAAGGCTCCATCTTGTCACCACAAACACCTGCTCAGGAAGAAAGAAGAGTGTCAACCAACATGAATTATGGGAAAAGAAGAGCAGTTTCACCAGGTGATCCCTTGCTAAGTCCCCATTCAGGTGCTACCAGCCTCCTATTGCTACCCAGTTGAGTTCCTTCAGGATCTTGTCTATCAACTGACTTAAATAAAACAAAAAGCATCAGATATAAATTATCATTTCCTCTGCAGATGCCATTGAGATAGTGCCCTTGATAAAAACACTAGCCACAAAGAAAGGGGTGAGAGATAAGCTGGAAGCCAGACCAGGAGTGAGAAACAAGCTGTGATTGAAGAGGATGGCAATGTTAAGCTCTGTATTTCCTACACACAGGCAGGCTCCAGGAAGCCCTAATGTGCCCTCTCTTGTTCTAGCTTCTAAACCAAATGTGCTGGGCATTTATGTAAGAAGGCTTGAGTTATGAAACCTAAGAGGATGTAATTCCTATGCAAACATTTTTCATTCACTCTGGTGTTCATTCTTAAGGCAGCAGCCGTTTCCTCCGAGAGCTGAAACCAGTCTTCTGTTCATGGAAGCAGCTGACAGCCTCACACTGCAAGAGTTCCCTACAGAACAGCTTTAACTGCCCTGTCCTGCTGTCAACAGGAGGAGTTTTAATCCAGCTTTTTACCACAGATTCCAACACCACCATATAGATTTATTTTTTGTCCATACTTAGTTTTCTTTTGTGAAGGAGGAAAGGAGGGGAGGTTAAAGAGTTCTCTGATAAGACAAAAATAAAGCTTGGAAGGCAACGCCTTTCCTTTTTTCCTCTTTTCTTTTATCCCTGGTCTCGTGTCACACAATGCCAGCAGCAAGTGCACTAACTGCCCCTGCAAAGCCTGATCCCTTCTCATATTTTCCATCCATTTCTTTAACTGATTTGCACCATTTGGTTACAGAACTCTGGGTATCTGAGGGCAGGTCTGCTTGACCACTGGCCACACTGTAAATGGAAGCACTTTAAGACAGTAAATGAAATGTAGAAATGAAATGATCACGTTTCTGAACTCCCCGGAGGTTAGGGAGGCAGCTGCTCACAGGTGACCAAGTCGGGATCCTCTAAGGAATTCCAGAGGAATTCAGCTGCAGGACAGGGAGCTCTGGGGGTGTGAAGTGCCCACTTGGTGCTGGAGCCAGAGGAGTCTCTAGTGCTGCTCCCTGCTGCTCCATGGAGATAAAACAGGCAGCGACGGACACGGCACTGTCCTGGCGGATACCTCAGGAAAAACGGGACTTCTCTACATCCCTTAATTCACCTGATGTAACGGAGAAAATGACAACCAGGCCAGCACATCTTGATCCAAGACAGCGATTTAGATGGTCCTTTTAGGTGCACAGGTTGAACTACGGTGGCAAACGTGAGAAGTGATGCTTTTCTTGTGATGCTGAAAGAGCCTGGAACTGCTCCCCAGTGCTCCAGCTCCAGGCACATCTCCCACTGCAGGCACCCTCTGAAATGCAGCCATCAGCCCTTCCAGCTGATGGGGGAAACTCAGACTGCAGAGTCACTTGCTGAAACTCATGCTTTCTTGGAAATATTTTGCATCTTCAAGTTACCCCCTTCTGTTCACCTGAGAACTCTTGTCCAGATAGATGTTCCACTTGCCTGGCTTAAAGTAGTGACCAACCTTTGCCAACTGCACAAATGATCATCCACAAGGAAAAAGGATCTAATTAGGATTACAAGAGGAGCATTCCCTTTTCTCCAAAAACCATATTGCACATGCAAATAGAAATGCCCTTCTGTAATTACAGCATCAATGTCCAGTAGTAAATATTTAGCATATGCATTTAATAAAGCTATAGAATGCACAGGCAGAGATTAGACACAGATTTTGCTCCTTAAAAATGTAAGTCCATATAAAAAAAAATCAGCCATGTAATGCTGCAGCTTAAATTTTGTTTTATGATTCATCTTGAGCCAAAAGGAAGTCACCTGAAGCCCCACTTTGGAGGTTAAATTGCCTTTCACAAAACAAGAGTCAGTTTTGCCCAGGAAACAGGAGCGGGGCATTCATGAGGAGCCTCCCTTGGCAGAGATAACAAGTTGCTCATTGACACACACCTGAGAAGGAAGGACAGTTCAGTAAAATACAGAGAAAACAAAATCCAGTTTAATTGTGCAGAAAATAAGCCTGGTTTTGATGCCCAAGCATTCCAGTGCAGCTCCCAGGCATCCCTGTTTGTGGATGCCTCTTCCCCATTGTGTTTCTGTTCAGGTCCATTGAAGCCACAGGTACATCAAGACAATCAGGCCTGTTTTGGAAAGGATCTACTACCAAGGCAGTAGCCACTCTTAGGGAGTCCAGGTGGAAAGTTAAGAAGCATATTTGGAATCTCAGTCACTAGAAAAGACATAAGCCAGAACTCTTTAAGACGTCCTGAAACTTGTGCTCCCACATTTTTAAGGCCACTCCACGCTCTTAGCACTTCACATTTATAGTTTCATCACGTTCAGGCATCTCTGTACTTTTCTGGCTGCTCCTTCTGAATAATTTATACCAAGTCACTCCAGCAAAACAGTCCTTTATTGCACGTGTTGGAATTTCAGCTGGATCAGGAGCATTCTGCATATCGAGGTAGGAAGAGGTGGTGTCAAAGACAGCAGAGCCCAGAGGAGGGGACAGAGAACCCAGAGCTGTGCAAGATGTTAAGGAAGGTCTGGGATTTAGCACCAGATCTCCCTGCAGTGACTCTGAAGAATCAAAATCCAGCTGTTTGGAAAGGTCCCGAAAGAAAAGCTTCTCATTAACCCCGGAGCTGGTTGATTCACGACGCCGGGTTGAGGTGCCGGCAGAACGGGGGACTCCCAAAGGGCTCGGTAACCGAGAGCAGCCCCGGGCACCGGGACAGGACACCGGGGGCAGCAAGAAGGGGAGCGCGGGAGTGGCCCAAACC
>NW_009952703.1:307646-313990 GCF_000747805.2 Chaetura pelagica
CCGCCGTTTCCCGCCTTTTCCCAGGGGTTGTTCGAGGGGCTCGTTCCTTGTGAGGGGATGATGGAGGTTTTGTGTCTTCCCAGCCCCAATTCCGGGCTGTTCCACCCCCCCACCCAGGTGCATCCCAACCGTTGGTACATCCAGCCCCGAGCACCGCAAGGGGTGAGTTTGGGCTCCGAGGGCCCCTCTGGGGAGGTCAGGGTGGGATAAAAGGCATCGGGGGCTTCTCAGCTCTCCCAAGAAGCAGCCCCTGTGGTTCCTGTGTCAGAAATGAAATTTAGCGTTGTTTTTGAATCCTAGTGTTAGAAGCAGAGTGTTTGGGTTGGTTTTTTTTTATATATCTATACCCTAGTGTTAGGAATATAATAGTTGGTTTAAGACAAGTGAGATATCTGCACATTCCAAGGACACTTGGAGTGGTTTTAGGGTCCAAGAAGCTGAGGGAACATAATTTGGGCTCCATCTGGGGGATCTGAACGTGGAGCAGGATTGATGGCCAAGATCAGACCCATCAAAGCCCCTTCTGTCCTGCTCCTCGGGGCAGGAGGACACCAGTGGGTGCAGATCATTTTGTTAATTGGGAAGACAGCCAAGGGGGCAAGAAAGGTCAGGATTATACCTGAAAAGGTAAAAAGTAACCTGCTAGAATGGAATGTGTAAACAGGGGTGGGAAACTTACAGGATAATTAGAAGCACCAGATGGGCTGTAAACTCTGGACTACCCAGCCAGTGGGGAAACAGGGGAGGGAACCTTGAGTCAGGGATAGGGAATATAAACCGTTTTTCACCTTACTGTGGGTGTGGGTCACCCATTCTTGCAAGAGCATCAAAAAACTGTGCTTGGCTGAAGGATCCGGTGGGATGGAGGTTTTGTGTCTTTCCAGCCCCAATTCTGGGCTGTTCCACCCCTATAGGTGCATCCCAACCGTTGGTACATCCAGCCCTGAGCACCACGAGGGTGAGTTTGGGCTCTGAGGGCCCCTCTGGTGAGGTGAGGGTGGGATGAAGGGCTTTGGAGCTGTGGCTTGTCAGCTCTCCAAGAAACTGGGCTGCAAGAAGTCTGGGCAGCCCCAGACCGGGCTGCTGAAGTCTGGGCTGTAAGACAGGGCTGTGCTGAGGGAAAGGAGTGCCTGTGCCAGGCAGTGGGGTCTCCCACAGACTTGGTTTGTTTGAAAACAAGAAAAAAGAGTTTTCAGCAGCCAAACTAGATAACCTGCATTCCTGAGATACTGGAAAGTTTGTGTATCTTCATTAGCATGACATGAGTGCGTGTTCTCCAGCTAGCACAGCTCTTCAAGATGTTTATCTGAACAATGTGCTTTCAGGAATAGCTTTAGGTGTTTGTTTCTTTTTCTTCCCGTGTTATTCTTCATAGTGTGTAAAGTACCAAATTCCTGAGTTAAAAAAAAATAATAAAATTGCATGTAGTCAGTGGTACAACTCAGTCTTCCCACTCCTGCTGTTAATCAAGCCAAGAATTTGCCATGGCCTTTGCTGTACCCACAGCTAGTGTCTGCTTTGAGCTGCTCTGAATTCCCAGGCTCCTTGTTCTGTGCTTGCAGAGCAGCCTGTGAACCTCCACCAGATCCCCTGACCATTAAGACAGGAAGTGACTAGTTAAAATTAATCTGCTGCTATTACTTTTATAGAAATCTCAGCATTGACACGTGAAATGTACTAATTCCAGTAAAAAGCCTGAGTTACGGCCCAGAAAATACATTCACTGTGTAAATTACAGGCTTCATAGCTTAAATAAATGGTGTTGGGATCTGTGTGCTGGAGGTGTGTCCAGGTGAGCAGATGTGTCACTGTATTGGAGCTTGTCAGATGTATGTGCTGCTGTTCAAGGTGTGACTTGCGCACGAAACAGGATGTTGATCTGGGTTTTGGGAGCAGGACATTTCCACTGGGTTGGGTTGGCCCAGCAGAGCTCTCTCCTGCCATGTCAGACACCTTCAGCTGCTTGAGCCATCAGCTCAGGGCTAGCTAGTGCAACACAGGACCACTACAGCCTTGAACCTTTCCAGACTGGCTTCCCCCCTTTTTCTGGTGATGGGAACACTGTGGGGCATCTCAGATGGCACCAGATGCCCCTGCTTAGGCACTTCCAGGAAGCCATTTTGATGTGCAGCCCCATCCATGGAAATGCTGCAGTGATTTGTTTTGACTCAGGGTTACACAGAGAACATTCTCTCAGTTTTCCAAGTGAGGCATCATCATCCTTCTCGATGAATATATAATTAGAAAAGTGATAATTTTGAGAGTCACATAGATGTGATGGAGTAATTATTTGGAAATGCTGGGAATAGAAAATATACTCCAGTATTGCCTGCAAGTTTAATTATCCAAGTATCAAGCATAAAATGATGCATCTCTCTACTTAGGTACATTACAGCAGCTCACATATTGCTGATCAAAACTCAGTGATGAATAGTAATGTAGATAAAAAGTCCAAACTGTGCATCAGAGATGCTGTAAAGCCTCAGCTTGTGCCACATGTGCTGCCTCCTTTCCTGGCAGTGTGTGGCTGGTTCCAGGAGGCTCCGTGTGGCAGCAGGATCTGCCTGTGGGATTAGTGACTAAATGAGGCCACGCTGTAACGTGAGGCCCTGCACACAGCAGCAAGGCTGGGCTGGGAGAGGACGAGAGCAGCACTTAGAAAACACCACGCTGCCTTAATTAACTCTGTGTAAGGTTGGCAAGATTTAATTTAGAATATTAAAAACATCCTCCTGGGTCAGAGCAGTGATGCCTCTAGCCCAGCAGCCTGTCACCAGTGGTGCAACAGGAGGTGCTGTTTGGGCAAGCATGTGAGCAGGGGACTTGCTGCTCTCCCTCTCAGCCATTTATAGACCTGTTTCTTGTGATTTTATGCCATCCCTTTTAAATTTGTTACTGTTTCCATGGTCTTCTGTAACACCAGGTTCCATAGTTGTGTCAAAAAATACCTTCTTCTGTTCTGAACAAATCTTGTACCTTCAGAGTGCCTCCTTGTTCTTCTGTGTCAGGATTCCTTGAACATCAAATCTGCATCCACTTGTTCTACTGCCTTCATGACTTTGTAAATCACAGAATCATTCAGATTGGAATAGACCAAAGACCTCATGTCAGCAAGAGCCTTCTCAGCCACCTTCTTTCTAAACTGAAGTGTCCCAGCCTTATCAAGTGCTCCTTATTACGACAGCTCATCCCTCCCCTCCCCTGTGACCCCATCACATTGTTCTTGAGAAGTTGAGGCCAAAACCACATTGCAGATGTGAGAAGGGCCACAAAGATGATCCAAGGGCTGGAGCAGCTCTCCTACAAGTATGGGCTGGGAGAGTTGGGGGTGTTCAGCCTGGAGAAGAGAAGGCTTCAGGGAGACCTTCTAGTACCTGAAAGGGCTCCAGGAAAGCTGGAGCAAGAGTATAAAGGGTGATGAGTCCATAACATATGAACAGCCTGTTCCAGGAAAAGACTTCCAGGTGTAATTATTAACACATTGATGGTGCCTTTCCTATTTGCACTTTTAGAGCAGCAGAATGCAACTCTACAAGTAGCTTTACACCAGAGAAGAGAATCCAAAGACATATTTCCTGTCTTCCCTGTCCTCCCCTTTTGCTGTTTCATCAAAGTGTCTCACTTTTGGCATAGCAGCACTTCCTGAGGGAGTCTGCATTCTCTGACTGCTGCTCTGATTGCTGGGGCTGCCCAGCTTCCTCTGGGAGAGGCCAGGACTGGCAGATGGGGCAAAGCAGCTGCTGAAGAAACCCAGTGTATGGACAGTGCTCAGACACCCATGTGGCTTTTTTAAAAATTTTTTTGGTTTTGAGATCTCCACCCAACCAGTGAACTTCATGTGACCTCTCCCAACAGCACTACTGGTCTGTTTAATCAGTGATTAAACTGGAATTTTATTTCCATTTCCAAACATGCTCTGTCAGTCCTTGCATTCCCTTTTTGTTTTTTAGTAAAGCCAAGGCAATAGAAAAACACAACAATCGTTGAAGTGATTGGAGCCTTCCCCCAGGGCTTTACTGGGGGAGCATCACAGATCTGTGTTAGAGGTGGTGACTTTGGGGCTGGGGAGCAGAAGCTTGAAGCCCTCTGGATGAGTACAGTGTACAGCCTAAGGTCTCAGCACTGATTCATGCTTTGTTTTAGCACTACACATTGGAGGCTTGTAAAGCAAAAGATGCTGTGGCTTCATGATGAAAGGATCCCAGCCTCCCTCCACTCCAGCAACACCACTTCCCAGGGGTAGGACAGGACAGCCTGATCTCTCCCCTGGTGTGTTGCAGCCCTTTTTTGTCTGCAGGAAACTTTAACCACACTGTTACTGACTGTGAGCTTTTTAATTCCCAGACACAGTTGCTTCTTTTTCTTGAATTACAGAATTCATTCTCTCTCAGCCCTCTCAGGGGCTGAGAAAGATATTGGATCTACCTGATGAGCACAATTATGGATTTCTGCCCTGTTGTACACATTTCAGGTTATTGCAAAGGCAACAAATAGAAGGGATGAATAGATTCCCTGCAGGGTGTGTGTTCTCTGGGGGACAAAGCCAGAGCTGCTGAATTGTTCTTGTAGAGCCTTTCCTGGCAGCTCTTGGCACCAGCAGCTGAAGCTCTGGCCTTTGGAGCATGTTAACCTGGGTTCCCATCTGAGAGGCTCCACTGAGCAGTCCTCTAACAAGTGAGTAATTCATAGCCACTGATTTAGTGATTTGGTTTTGGATCTTCCTAATTAGCACTCATTAGGTGACTCTTGCATTAAGAGGAAGCACCATCTCTCCACTTTACAATGGGTGAAGTGAGGAACAGGAATCTGAAATGGCTTTTGAGTAACCAGTACCAGGGCTGGGATTAAAGTCTAGGGCCCCAGCCCTACCTTGTAGGCAGTATGTGCCTTTTTTTACTGGGACAGTCCTGTGGAGATTTGAATATCCTTGGGAAGAAGATTGAGAGATGGAGAAAGGAGAGTGGAAAGGTGGGTGGCTCAGCAGTGCTCCTTTAGAGATCATTGATACCAGTATTTCCCAAACAACTAATGAGCTTTTCCTTACTTGTGGTGTCAATCTCTCTTTCTAAGCCGGGGTGCCCTGTGCAGGCCTGGGAAGGTGAACTGATTAATGCCATTGGTTTGATCCATCTCTTCCCTGGAGCTTATCAGGTGTTGTGAGGTCCTTTGGACTTGATTGCCTTTAGAAAGGCACAGGTGCTGACCTGCCCACTGAGGTGCTGTCACCAGCACAGCTGCTGGCAAAGCAAAACGGCTCCTGGCAGGAGGAGTCGTCTCAGGTGCCTTTTGCTAAATCGGGGACTTTTGGTGAAGTTAATCATTAACATCTTCACAGCTCCCATCTGTTCAAGGTTCAGGCTGTGCTGAGTCAGCCTGGCAGCTGTTTCCTGCTCCAGCTTTCCCCCATGATTCACCCCATCCTCCTCTCTCCTGAGAAGTCTTAGTCCTAGATAAAGCAATGAGGCAGAAGAGGGATACAGCAGCTACCTTGGAGATCAACTCCTGATAACTTGGTACCCTGGGAGGTTTCCTGGCTGGCCTACAACTCAACTGGGTGCAAAAAGAAGAGAACCTTGAGGATACCCAAAGACCCTCCTGAGCTGCAGAAAGTTTTTCTTCCAGCTGTGAGCGACTCCATGCAGGGCTGTGCTCCTTCCAGTGCTGGGCTGTGAGCCTGGAGTTCACAGGGCAGCTTATTCCTGTAATGCTCTTCCCTGTCTGGATTGCTCCTAAATCCTTTTACCTGTGGCAGTTTCAAGAGAGTGGCCTGATAGCAGGGCAGGAGGGTAAGCAGATGAGAAGAGCTGGTTTATTTAGTGCTCTTGGCCAGAGTGCAGACACTCCAGCACTGCCAAGTCTTTGGGTGTAGCCAGAGTCTGACACGGGAAATGGATTGTTCAGTGCTGCTGCCTGGCTGGCTCGTGGAGCTGGAGCTCTATGCTGTTTGCCTTGCAGACCCAGGGGTTCTTGCTCATCAGCTCAGAGGCTGCCCCAGGCTCCTGTCCCACACTGGTGGGATTTGGTTTTGCCTGGAAACCAAATTGTTTACTTCAGTATCGACAGAAATTAGTAAAAATGCAACTGCACCATCTCTGCTGAGCTCAGACCTAGAAACAGAGCCAAGAGTCTCCCTGGCTTTGCATAAAACTTCCCTGTGGTTACAGGCGTTACGGGATCATGTGAGGGTGCAGCTGATCTTTCAAACATCCAGTCCTCTTGCTTGGGGCCTCTTCTGCACAATAACATTTCTAGAGTTCAAAACATTGTCTCCTTGCTGGGGTTGTAATTTTTTGATACCAGAATTATCAGTCAGGATATTTGTTGAAGAAACTGCCTCTGCTTAC
>NW_009952703.1:314447-318494 GCF_000747805.2 Chaetura pelagica
AGGCTTCTTCCCAGCATGCAAGCCCATCCTCAAAGCCTTCAGCATCCTCTGCTGAGGGAACTCTAACCAGACACAGCTTTTCCCTCCAGCATGAAGACACTCTCCTACTTGGGACATGCCACATCTGCCTATTCCTCAAGTGTTTGGATTCTCAGCCCAGTGAATTAAGGGGAAAATCAGGTCTAAGCTGGACTCTGAGCCCCTTTGAGACACGTTGACAGAGAAATGTGTTCCTTGAAATGACTTGAAAAGACCTTGAGGGAGGGAGAAGAGCAGGGAAGTGTCAGTTGTGAGGCTGCCACCCTCTCCCAAGATGTCTCCTCCTGCAAGAAGCCCAGCCCTGGCTCTGCTGTGACCCCTTTGTCCTGTGGGATAATGCAGGGTTATGGCAGGCAGAGAGTCAGCTGCTTTGCCACAGGGTTAGTCCTCCAGATAGATGAAAGGAACATGGTTTGGTGTCCAAATGAATGTCAGGGCTTTAAAGAAGAATTAAAGCCAGATGTTTCCAACAAGCCTGCTGAGACCAGTCTTTTCTGACAGACTTACCAAGCCACCAAGGAGGCCCAGGCAGTGTCTGCAGAGCTTCATGTCAGGAACACCCTGTAATCCCAACAGCTCCACCACAGTTTCTGGAGGCACCCTGGCCAGCTGGAAGGACAGCACACAAGGCAGAGCTGGTGCTGCCAGCTCAATATTTATTCGGTGTTTAAAAATATTTATTCCTTGCTGATAATGGTAGCAAGGGTAACCAGACCAAATTTAGAACCTTTGGATGAAACCCTAAGGCCAGAGGGTGTCTAGCTGTGCTCCCTCAGCTCTGATTCCAGCTGGGAGATGCAGGCAGTGAGTGTGTTGTGGTTAATGGGAGTCCAGAACATAATTCCTGGCCCAGAAACTGACCTGATGTTCCCTGGACAGGCCCATGTTCAATCTAGCAGGCAGGTGAAGCCTCTGCTGTGCAGATCCTAATGACCATTCCAGTGTAAGTAGAGCAGGGGTAAAATACAAGGAAAAGGGAAACTGAATCCTTGTCTCAGCACAATCAGGGAGGGAGCAGCCTGGGGAGTAACCAAACCTCAGCACTGCTGGGTGTGTGGTTCCAGCTCACACCCAGGAGTAATTAATCCTTTTGCCAGCGTAGCAGCTCCGGGCTGCTGACTACAATAGGTTCTGCACTTCTGCCTTCCTCAGGCTGCCTGGTGGTTGTAACATTCCACATCTGGCCCCTTCAGGACAAATTCCTGGTGCTGTGCCCTCAGCGCTACCTCGAGGTGGAGTTTCCTCTTGCGAAATCAGCGGGTGCTGAAAATGTCCTCTTGGCTCCCAGGGCTGGGAAAGGCTCTGCCTGCTGCTGTAGTCATGTCACAGTCCTCATTTCCCTCCAGCCCCATCCTGACTGCTGGAATTCTACTGCTGTAGGGTAGCACTGAGGATGTCCTTGAGATCCAGTGTGCTGCTGCATCACTGTCTTCTGCTGGGGAAGAAATGATGAATTCAGAAAGTGCACCCGGAGCAAGTAGAAGTAAATAGAGCAAAGTTAGGTGGCAGGAAATCCCAGTTTTTATTGGCACCCACTCATATCAGATTATTTGACTATAACAAAAAAAATAAATCCCTCTGTGGTCCAATTCCACAGAGCTGGACGAATGACTGCTGTGAAAAAAAGGAGCTTTCTGGGTTTGCTCTCACGTTGTGACACCTCATCTCAGCATGCACATCAATCCATCCTGCACGGACAGAGGGCACGATTGTTTCTGCTGTGATTCCAAAACCAACTGTGGAGAGTTAGGCCCGTGGGAGCGGAGCCGGGAGCCAGCCAGCAGCTCCCTGGCAGCCCTGGAAGGAGTTCAAGGAAAACTGTGTCCCTCACCACTCCTCCAAATTAACAGCCACTGGTGACTAACAGGAAAGAGACTTCACCGTGGAGTAAACACACTGAGGTTTGGGTTTGCCTCCCGGGGACGTGCTGGTGTTACCTGATTGTAGCATGTTTGGTTTCTTGAGTTGTCGCTGCCTGAGAAGACAGAGAATTATTGTTCCAAAGCAGGAATTATTTACTCTCTCTATGGACTGGGCCTGGCTTTCCTCTCTCAAAGCCAACGAGGTTGTGAGGGTGTAAGGACTCGACCCACATGGGAAGTGTCCTGACCCGGTCCTGGCACTCAGCATGGTGTTGGTAATTCAATGGGGAGATCTTGTGGGAGCAGGGCAGAAACAATTTCAGGAAAACGATCTAATTTGAGCATTAGTGATGATTTACATCCCGTTAGGGCCTGGCTGCAGAATCCTGAGCTCCTAGGGGAGCTCCAGGTACTGAGCAGGTTTGGAAAAAGAGACTCAGGAGTATTTTGTGCTGCCATTTCTCCATCGCTTTGATATCTCGGTTGCAGGCGATGAGCACACTGAAAATTAATGAGCAGATTTGGAGCTAACGAGGTCTGTAAAACGGGGACTTAACCGCTTCACAGGGGGCATCAGGATTAATGAGTTAATGTTTGCAAAGCGCTTTGAAGATGAAAAGTGCTCAGTCTGATTACAGCTGGTGGGTGAGGGGGATGAGAATGGGGAAGAGGTTCTCAGTTCCATACTCTTTAACTACACCATCTCACTAAATGTCCTGGTAAATGACAACCTGGGGATGGTTTGTTCTCCTGCTGCCCCTGGTGGGCTGCAGCCAGGTAGCCCTTGGGAGAAGACAGGAAACAGTCTGTAAATAGTCACTTGTCATTTATTCTGCTTAAGGTTACTTGTTTTCTCATACTTTGATTGCCTTTTCTCTCATTTGTGTGTGTCTGGGAGGTGCTGGCTGGTGGAACTGCAGCCTCCACGTGCAGTGCAGGTTGTGCTGCCCTGGATAGTCTCTTCAGTGGCTCCTGATGATTCTGCTGGCACCGTCATGCACAGCCCTCCCCTGCTGGTCTCTAATCAGAGGTAATGGGGCTAAGGGGAGGGGCTGGGCTGGAAACTGTCCTGCCCCTGAACCAACCCCACCACAGCACGGATTTATTCAGAAGAAGTGAGGAGGTTTAGGTTAGACATTAGGAAGAAATGATTTGGTGGGAGGGTGGGTAAACATTGGGATCAGGAATTTGTGGCTGCCCCATCCCTGGAAGTGTTCAAGGGCAGGTTGGATGGGGAAGGAGCAACCTGGGCTGGTGGGAGGTGTCCCTGCCCATGCAGGGAGTGGAATTGGATCTAGATGAGCTTTAAGGTCCCTTCCAACTCAAACCATTCCATGATTCTATGAGAAACTGATCCCCAGAACAGCCCTGGCTCCCCTAAATAGGCCGTGGTCAGTTTTGTGGATCTTTCCCTGTTGCTCTAAACCAAAATGGTTTCCCAGTGTTTATTCCCTGCAGGAATTTCCCCTGTGGGCCAAGGCACCCAGGAGCAGGATTCTGGTGCTCAGGGCTCTGTGCAAGCAGGTCTGGCCCTATCCCTGCCCCTGACCTGATCACATCTGTGATGTGAATATTGAACATGCAACACAGAGAATAAATGATTATGGCTTCGGTGGGCTCAGCCATGTCCTTCCTATGGAGATGAACTGGTTAATGCTGGTAATACTGGTATCATGAATTGCCTGGCTTTCCACAGACCTGCAGGGGATTTCTGCCCCTTCCATATCGGCGCTGTCTGGAGGAAATCCTGCATCCCGTGACACTCTTCATCCAAGCCAAGGCTCCTCTTCTCAGCCCTCCCCACCCATTCCCAGTGCTGGAAGCCCTGGAAGCTGCCCTGGCCACGTTCCTGGGGCAGGGGGGCCAGTCCTGCTGGGGGGTGCTGGGCCCTGAAATCTCCCCTCTCTTTGTTCCCCAGCACACGGAGGGAGGCGGGGGTTACGGGCTGGCAGCCCGGGCCTGTTCCGCGGGGAGAACCGGGACCGAAACGAGGAAAAAAACCGGGAAAAGCCGCTGGTGCGGAGCCTGGGGTGAGGAGGGGGGTCTGGTCGGCTGTGTGGCGAGGAAACCCGGGCGGTTTGTGGAAGAGGGAACCATTGGTGGTTCCAAAGCCGAACCAACCGCAGTCCCTACAAACCCGGGGCTC
>NW_009952703.1:319870-328062 GCF_000747805.2 Chaetura pelagica
GGGGGAAGGGGTTGGCAGCCCTGTGTGCTGTTCAGGCAGGGGGGTGGGGGCTTCACCTCAATACCGGCCTGTGTTCTGCTGCTGAAAGCCTCTAAATGAAAAGGGTTGGGAAAGATTTTCTTTTCCTTGCCTCGGTTTTTCGGAGGTGGATGTTAAATTTGCACCGAGAGGGGAAAAAGGATGTTTGCAACACGGATCTGAAGACCTAAAGACTGGGTTCTGCAGGGTTGGGCTGTAGCAGGTCAGGAGCCTGGGAGCCAGGGATGGGGGTGCAGGGAATCCTTCAGGAGGACAGACCTGCCTGACTTGAGCAGCTTTGTTTGATCTCCTTCTTTCTGTCCTACTGGTAGTGCTGGGGGTTTCTGTGCTCTTCATTCAGGAGGCATCAATAATGTTGAATTTTGTGTTCCTGAGGACAATCCAAACCTTCTGGAAGTGCCTTTTTGCTGCCAGGACAGGGAACTCAAGCTCTTGACCAGTAGTTCTGAAACCCTGCAGTCTTGAGAGCAGCTTTTACCTCAGGATCTTTGGGGTTGCCTGAAAAATAAGGTACAGAACCAGGTGTGTGAGAAGCCCTGAAGTTTTCAGGAGGATCCACTGACTTGCTTTGACTGCTTGAAAGGTGCTTGTGCTGAGTATTGCAAGTTGATTCCTTCACAGTGGAATTGTGTTTTCCTTTAGTATCTTTTAGCTCCAAAAACCTGCTGCAGTCAGGAGGCTTATGCTGTTTTTCATGCATTAATATTTAGAGTAGGTGGTTCTTCACTTGCAGCCAGGACCAACATGCTGTTAATGATGGCTAATTGAGGTGCTTTGGGAAGATAGTTAAATGTGGTGTGAAAATGTGATTGAGAACAGGTTGTTGTGCCTGCTTTGTTCAGTTGGGTACATGTTTCTGATTCAATATATTAGTCATTTATTGGAAAAGTGGAAATCTCTGCATGTCAGGTGGGTGACACACTGTCCTGGCTGTGGCCAGTGGTGTTTTCTAGCTAGATGAGGAGGACTGTGAGCACTGAGTGTTGCTGTGTCCTTCTCAGCAAGTGAGGGTTCATGCTCCCCTCTGGTGACAAACCAGAGGGTCCCTGCTCACAGCACACTGGGGGACACCACTGACACAAGGGATGGAGGTGCCACCTTCCTTCCAAAGGCTGAAGGAGCATCCCCTAGTCCTGAGGAGCTTTTCACTGGCTGATAAAAGAAACATGCTGAGGAAGGAGCTCTCTGGTGATCATTAAAGTTAATTTGTGTTTCAAGAGTTACCTGGGCTGCTGTTAGGTGATACCTTGCAGCAGGATTCAGAGGAGTCCTGCCTGGTGTTTTGGGGCTGACACCAGCTTCCTTGCTGCTTTGGTTGGCTTCCCAGCCTGGCTGAGCTGGGAGCAGGTGACAGGTAAGGATGCTGGTGGGGGTCCCAGCCCCCTGCAGCTGCCTGTTCCCCCCATTTTGTGACCCCAGCCAGCACAAGGCTTCTTTCTGCAGCCTCCCCCTGCCATAGCTTTGCTGACCTTTGGGTTTTTCCCCTTTTACTTACATTTCCACTTCTGGAAAATATTTATCTTCTCCCCTCACAAGTTTTATTCAGTTCTCTTTAGATTTTTTTCACTTCTAGAGTCAGTCTCCTCTGGGAAATCTGTCAGAAGCTCAGTGTGGAGATTTTGCTTGCTATTGAATTGCTATTAAAACAGAGCTTTAAAAGAATGAGACTTTTGTTG
Source organism: Chaetura pelagica (assembly GCF_000747805.2). Classification (NCBI taxonomy): domain Eukaryota; kingdom Metazoa; phylum Chordata; class Aves; order Apodiformes; family Apodidae; genus Chaetura; species Chaetura pelagica. The sequence continues at coordinate 321,586 of NW_009952703.1, forward strand.
GCTTAATGAAATCTGTTAAATGTGAAAGTTTGAATAAGAAAAATACTCTTTGCCATCCCGTCAAAATGAGATGGATGCTTCAATTGTCAATTTTTGAGGAATTGCTGGAGGAGAATCTTTGATCCACTGGGAGAAACGTGAGCTGGAGGGAAGCTCTGCTGAGGGGGCAGCTTTGTCAGCTGGTGGAGACCAGCGAGTGCTCCCAACCTTTGTCACTCTGTAAAGCTTTAACCTCATCATGAAAGTTCCCGATAGCAGCTGGGAGGAGTGTCCTGCAGCCAATCAAACTGCTCAGTGTTCCTCAGCCTCAGTTAAATAAGCAAGAATTGCTATTTTGGCCTTCTCTCCAGGAGAGCTGCTTGCCAGGACAGTGTGGGTCTGCTCCTGAAGCACGGACCTTATGTAAATTAGAGACTTTTGATCTGCTCTGTGTCCCTGGTGTCCTGCTTTTAAGATGCACAACATCAGGGCTGGGTCTTGCAGAGGTGTCATGGAGTTTTTCTAAAGGAACGAGGAAGGAGCCCAAGTTGGTTCAGGTGTTTCAGCTCTTGTATTAATGGCTCCATTCATCCCTTATCAGCTGGAATATCTTCAGTTTCTGAGCACCTTCCCCTGTCATCTCTGAGCTCCGTGTCACCACATGTGACATTGTGTTTGCTCGAGTCAGGAACATCATCTGCCATACCCAGAGTTACTTCTTACTCCTGATCACCTCAGAAGTGCAGTAATAATCCCCCCGAGGTGTTTCAGTTTCACTTTATCATACCTATTCCTTAAAATTACTTTCAGCTTGAGTTCAGGCTGACCTCACAAGCATAAGGCAGGGTTTATTTTTGTAAAATAATGAATCATCCTGGACGTGTCCTTCTTTTTTGCTTTGATGAAAACTAAATTCAGGGAAATGGGACTAGCTCTGGAGCAGGTGCCCTTGCTGGTCACAGGAGTGAGCAGCAGCTGAGCTGGGTTTGAGTTTTGAACTCTATGAACTATATTGACAGTGAAAGTTTGTGAGTGCAACAGGTTACTGTTTTTTTCTTCTAAGGTTTTGTTGCAGAACAACTACTCTGGAAACCAAGAAGGGAAATGTACACGTGTCCTTTCACACTGAACTGTTTCTAGTTCTTCTTTCTGTTTCTATATTATTCTGGTAAGATTAAGAAAAGGGGGAAAATTTCTGTTGCTGGGGGGATGGAATCAGTTGTGCTTGGGGTGTTTTGAATCCCAGAGGACCTTGCAAAAGTAGTGATCTTTGTTTTGCCTTCTCTTGTGACTGGATTGAACCTCTCCAGTGTTTGGAGGCTTTTTGTTACTGTATTTGGGCTTGTCCTTGTGGCAAACAGCTTTGGAACAAGGTGTGACCTTGGCAGAAGAATTATCTCTAAAGCTATTGCAACTGCTTCCTTATCCTTTCACTTTGTTTGAAGCCTGGTGTAAGCCACTCCTCAGCTTCAGGACCCAGGGGGCTGGCCTCTGGAATATCAGACTTCCTTGCTTGTGAGATAGAAGCTGGGATGAATTACTTTTTGCCTTTAAAATTCAAGCAAACGGGCGTGAGTGAGGTGGACTTGTGTTCGGTGTCTGAGGTGACCTGTTTAGAGGAAGCTCTCTTAGTTGCTTAGAAGTTGTGGGGAGCTCTTGGGAGGAGGGTTCTTGCCCAAGTGTGGTTTTCTCATCTGGGTGGAAGGAGTTGAATTTGTCATTGTGGAGTGAAAGCCCTCACAGTGCTTCTCCTCTGTGCTGTTCTTGGGTTGTTGGACTCCCCACTTTTGAGCTTCTGAGCAGCTCTCAGAAAAGGGCCCTTGGAGAGGGTGCCCTCTTCTGTTCAAAAGTGGTGCTGTGTTTGTCAGGTTCCAAGTTAAGATCCAGCAGCTTTCCCCTGTTTACCCTCTTTAATTTTGGTCCTTGTTGCCCAGTCTCAAAGTGAGAAGCTGCTGCTCCCCCCACCCAGCAGGCTCTGGTGGTGGGCACGTTTGTCTTGGCACTTCACAAACTTTAATCTCCTCAGTTACAGGTTAAAGGGAATCATTAGTGTGAGTCTATAAGATGTCGTTAAACTCACGGGGAAACCAAAGTCATTAGTTTCTTCTCCTTGAAATGTGTTTTTTTACCTTCCTTTCTAGGAAGGGGTCTGGAGGAGGGAGAATTTCCCTTCCTGGTGAGAGGGGACTGGAGCATAATGACAGTCAAGTCTTTAAAAGCTTGTGAGTGCCCAGAGTCCTTCCCGGTAGCCGCTCCCTCCGCTGATGTTGTCGGATGTCAATAAAGAGAGGTTGGAGGCAACACTTCCAATGGAGGTAGAAATGAAATACTTGGAAAATACCAAGGATTTTCCTCTTTTGATTAATGAACAATCACTTAGGTGCTTAATAGTGGGTTAGACACTTGAGATGTGGAACTCTCTAGAAAATCACTAAATTGAACTTTATTGTCTGGCTTGACTTCTAAAGCGTCTTTGGGTTCTTCTTTCCCTAATAGGATTGTTCTGGTCTCTTCAGCAGGTGACATCGAAAGGTGCTGGCTTAAACCCTAACGCTAAAGTGTGGCAAGAAGTGCCCCAGGGGGGTGGTGAGGCTGTGCCCCCCACAAATGGCACAGAGCACTCGTGGCAGGACACGGCGGCTGCAACAGGGGCTCCCACCGACGGTGAGAAGTCATGGGGTTGGGGTGGGATCCCTCCCTGCTGGGGGCACAGGGGTTCTCTGGAAGAGTTGAGGGAGAAGCAGCCTCTTGCTCTGGAGGTTGTTGTCAAGAGTGTGTGGAGATGATGGGTCTGAGTGGTGAGCAGGGGTTCCCTGCAGCAGGAGCAGGATCCGAGGGGCCCGGTGATGACCAAGTAACGCGCTAAGAGGGAAACAAGGTGCTAAAAGTGTAGAAATGGATTCAGGACTTGTCTTGTTCACCATTGCTGCACTTTAGTATACACTTGACCCTGTGAACAGGAAGATAAGGTCTGAGGGCCACCTACAATCCTCATAGATCAGTGAGGTGCTGCTGAGCAGCCTTTGTGCTGGACTAGAGACCGCAGTGCATCTGGGGCCACTGCCTTGCAGTTTGGTCCATGTTCTGACCATAAGTCAGTCAATCTTGTCATCCAGACTGAAATATTCAAGTGGTTTAACTCTTCTGATTTGACTTGAAGTTGATACCAAGCCAAAATTGAGTTCTCAAATTCTGAAGCATTTGTTTTTTAATGTTGGTGACCAACATTTTTCAAATGGAAAATATTCTGAAGCTTACATTAGGATTTCTGTTGGTGATGTGGTTGTTTCCCAGGTACCATAGAGATTTCAGAGGACAGCTGCAAGCAGTATGAGGTCATGTATTCCCCGACTTGTGAAGCCACCAGGAATGGCACAGGAGTTGATGAGGCATCTGCAAATGGGATTGTCCTGGCAACTGAAGATCTTGGATACCAAATCTATGAAGTGTCTGGTGAGTATTCAGGTTAGATCCTGCTGTCGGTACCTGTAATCCTCCAGGGTCTGCTACAGTTCTGGTATGACATGTAATTCCTGGGTAGGAACTCTTCAGTGTCCCATTCCATGTGTATTCTAGAAGGTCCAAGCCATCCAAGCACTTGGCCAGAGAGGTGGGAACCATGAGGCCTCACTCATTTGGAGAAGGTGTCCCATGGTGGTCTTTAAGCACCTCTCATGACCCTCTTGGGCTTACCCAGAAGGATCAATTTTGTTGTTGTACAACGGAACCTCCTCTTGCTTTGTGTTCATGCTGTGAAACTGAGATTGATGGTGCCTGTGGTAACTTCCAGGTGAAGGCAGCTCCACTGTGTCCACAGAAGACATTAGAGAATGTTTGAAAAAACAGCTTGAATTCTGCTTCTCACGGTACAGTTCAGTTCATTCAACTTTGTCTAAACCCTCTATTAAAGTCATTGACAATTTCCTCCCTTTTTTGGCTTGACATGTGCTGTCATCTCCATAAACATGTTAAATGTGAGTGAGAGAGTTGGTTGTGAAATGATCTGTAGGAACCCTGTGGTACCTCTCAGCTCTTCCAGTCCTGTCCCTGCTTCCTGGTCCTTTAATGAGAACTGAGTGTGACTCCTGTGCCTCCTGTTGTCAGATGTTGAGATCATTTAGCTGTGTCTTACCAGAAGAGGTCTCTCTGGCAAGACCTTTTTCCCACTATCGTTCAGGGGACTGTGACTTCTATTGAGTTTTTTCTTCTTTTAGTTATTCTGCTTTCTGTTGATCTGCCTGGAGTTTCTTCAGGAGAGAAAATCTGAGTTGGTTTTGGCTGGAGTGGGCTGGGAATGGTGTTGGTGAATAGTTGAGCATGTAGCTCTCTTGTTGTGGGAGTAAAGCTCAGGATTTTTATCACATGGTCAACTTGTGTCTTTTTAGTGAGAATCTTTCGAAGGATCTCTACTTGATGTCTCAAATGGACAGTGATCAGTTTGTTCCAATATGGACAATTGCCAACATGGAAGGCATCAAGAAGCTGACAACCGATATGGACCTTATTCTGGAAGTCTTGAGATGTAAGTCTGGGGGTTTGGATGCTGTGTGAGTAGGATAAGGAATTCTTCCTTGCATGGTGTCCAGTGCTAAAGCCAACTTTGATGTTTTCATCTTAGCTTCTCCCATGGTACAAGTGGATGAGAGGGGGGAGAAGGTCAGACCGAACCACAAGCGCTGCATCATCATCCTGCGTGAGATCCCTGAAACAACCCCCATAGAGGTAAATGAACAGGAAGGTCAGGAAGGAGTGAAAGCCTGTTGATGTTTTTTTGGAAGGTATCTTCATCAGTTCTTCCAACAGCATTAGGAACTACTGCTTAAAAGGTGAACTGGTATTTAATGAGATTAAACAGGGATATTTTTCTTGGAAACCACATGAGTGATTTTTTTCTGCCTGGTTGTGTTGTCAGAAAAGCCAAAGCAGGAACCTGTCATGTTGTCTCTTCCCAGTATTAAAATGCTCTTAAATGAACTCTTTTCCCACCAAAAATTGGGCTATCTGGGCCTTTCTGCAAGGAAGTTTGAACTGGTCTCTTTAGATCCAAAAAGTAAGCTCAGTCTAGGGCATAGATTGGAATTCAGGCTGAATTTTTGTCACAGCAGTAACTTTACTTGAAGTCAGAGTGTTGTTTTGGCAGCAAGAAAAGTTACTAAACATTTCTCATTCATTGTGACCCAGTGTGAGCTGAGCTCATTATGTTCAGAGAAGGGGAGATAATAAAATTCCTACTGATATTTGGCTAACAGAATGATTTAGTTCTTTGTTTTTTAGAGTTGTAACACAGGGTGCTTGTCAAGCAATTTTTAATTAGTTCTAGCATTTTTAATTAGTTCTTTTAGAGCAAATGTTGAACAGCTGCTTTGCTCTCTCTTTAAAATCTGATTATTGCAAAGCTGTCAAGTTGCCTTGACTTAGAAATATTTCTTAGACTTGTTCTTGTCCTGATGACTCTCCTGATACTGTTCCATGTAGCAATGTCACCAGTTCTACCCTGATCTTGATATTCTTATCAGATGGGCCTGACATGTTTTATCTGGAGAGCTCAGGAGATTGGGCTGGTGTTCCTGGGCTAGAAAAGGGTAACTTGGTATCTGGCAGACCTGTTGGGAAGTAAAAGGTCATCTGTGGTCCAGGGAAATGCACAGCTGAGGAGCTGGAGTGTCAACTTCAGTTGATAGAATGTTCAATTCCCAGCTTAGAGCTTGGTCCCTTTAACTGCCTGACTTCTTCTCCCCCAGGAGGTGAAGGCTCTGTTCAAAAATGAGAACTGCCCCAAAGTGATAAGCTGTGAGTTTGCTCACAACAACAACTGGTACGTCACATTCCAGTCGGACACGGATGCGCAGCAGGTAAGGCTGCCCCAGCTGTTGCACCTCACTTCTGGTAGGAATATTTCCCTTGCTCAAGACTCATGTTGTCTGCAGCAAAAACTAACACTTATTTATTGATCCCCCCCTCCTTTTTTTTTTTTTTTTAAATTTTAAGAGCCTGTTGGCATATTCTAGTTAGAGAGAAAAAGCTGAGAGATGCTGGGGTTACAGTTCCCTTCTTTGCCTCAGCACCCTCCAGCCACAGCTGCCAGGGGGGTGCTGAACTTGAAGTGATGATGGATTTAGCTGGGCTCACAAGGGAGCACACTGCTAAACACTCAAGTTAAACCGTGTAATATCCTTTGAAAAGTATCACTTTTTTGAGATATTCTGATGTGAATATTTTTTTATGTCTGCAGGCATTTAAATACTTAAGGGAAGAAGTGAAAACCTTTCAGGGCAAGCCAGTAATGGTAAGGTTGCTTTATGTGAGGTTTGAATTGAATGATTGGTTGTTTCTGTTTGGATGACTGTGCATTTATGGGGGGACAGGAGTGTGGAATTAGCAGTGGGATAGTTGATAACCCTGGCTCTGTACCCTGTGAGCTTGAATGAGGTCAGGGGTGGCTTTGAAAATTAGCAATTCAGTGGTTGATGGTTGTTCACAGTGCTGCTTTCCTGGAGG
>NW_009952703.1:328098-340648 GCF_000747805.2 Chaetura pelagica
CAGCCTGAGTTTGCTGCTGGACAGATACGGGGGCATCAAGTTGTGCTGTGAGAGGAGCTGTCAAAATTGCAGGCTGAGCAGCTTCTCCAGGCAGCAGTGTGGGTTAATCTGCACAGACCCTCCAGCCAGAGCAGCCTGTGTCTTTCCCCAGTACCCTGCAGGGTTGTACCCTGGCTTGATTTTTTATCAGAATTTTGATTTGTAAGCAGCAATCAACATCTTTCCTCCTCGCATCCCTTCTGCTCTCATTTCAGTAAGAATAAAGATGTCATGTTCTGCTGCTCCTTCTCTCCCAGCTGATGCCTGTGATGTGATTTGATATCTTGCAGGCCAGGATAAAAGCCATCAACACATTTTTTGCTAAGAATGGTTACCGGGTAGTGGATTCCAGTGTCTACCCTCAGCCAGTCCAAACCCAAGCCCAGTTTGCCTCCCCACTCTTCATGCAGCCTGTCTACAGCCCCCAGCAGTACTCCATCTACAGCATCGTGCCTCAGACCTGGTCTCCAAATCCTGCACCTTACTTTGAAACACCACTGGTGAGTGACAGTGAGGGGAGCAAGCCCAAAACTGGTGTACAAATCCATAATTTTAGTGGGCTTCTCAGCTGTAGAATTCACAGGTTTTCTAGTCAGATCCCTCTAGTACTTTGACTGGGTGACAGTCAGGCTGTCAGAGGGGCTGCATGTCTCACCATTGGCTGCCACTTATTTCCAGAAGTTTTGGTGTGAAGTTGCATTATCCAGGAGCTTTGTAGCTCTTCCAAGAACAGGAGGACTCTGATGCCCAAGTAGATGTGCAGCCTGTGAACCTGGTGGGGGTTTTGCTTCAATAGGAAGTTGAGAGCACACCAGATAGGGCAGCCCAGTGTAAAAGCACAGACTGGATGAATAACTGCTGATCTCATAAAAACTGCAAACGTTTTCCTTTTTCAGTTCAGCCACTGAGACTGTTCTGTCTGTTGCAGGCCCCCTTTCCTAATGGTGGATTTGTGAATGGCTTTAACACACCAGGATCATATAAAACAAATGCTGCTTCTTTGAGTATAGGTCGCCCATTCCATAGGAATCGGTAAGACAGCTCTGCCAGTTGTTTGCTCTCTGACAACTTGGACTCCTGAAGTGTTCCTTGCACTTGTAAAATACAGTGTCTTGTGGTGGGACTACATTACTGACTTGGTTTATTAAATGTGTGACGTTTTTCAACTTGATTTATAAAATGAGTAGCAAGGTGGCACCTTAAGATCCTAAAAATAATGGACATACGTGCTGGAGAGAGCAAAAGTAACTCCTCTAGAAGCCTCAGAGGAGTTTCTACAGACAAATAACTTCCTCTTAAGGTAATACTTCTAATTGTGTTTGTAATATGCAGATTATAAACTCCTGCAGCACACATGTAAGCTTTTCCTGTGGTGTGATTAGCCTTGCAGAGAGCCAGTCAGTTTCTGCAGCTGGGAGTTGCATGCCCTGGAACTGGAACTGCTCCGTGCTGAGGCTGTTGCTAGAATTTATTTGCTTTATCCCCATCTCTGCTGATAACTAAGGACTCAGATATAAACACTGGGGAGGAGGAAACAGCTTTATATTTGCTGGATCAGTCCTCTGAGTACAATGGAGTAGTAATCTGCTTGTGTGGGTGGAAATTGTTTTATTTGCAAGCTCTTTCAGAGTGTTGAGCATGCGGGCTGGCAGCACAGGGGTTGCTTTTTATACTGTTGGAGAAGCTGGTTGACAGCTGCAGGTACCAGCAGTGGCTTTGTGGTGCAGTTCAGGTTTGTGGCTGGTGGACTTTGGAATTTGGTCTGTAGTGACTCAGCAGAGTGTCAATACAGGCTGTGAAGCTGGTAGTGTGACTACTTGGAAGGTGGGACAGCTGGCTGAGTTGCAGCTGCCCGGCTCCCAGCCAAGGTCTTTATAAATAAAGAGTTGGGGTTTGTGCCTTAAATTGTGCCCAAAATTAAAACCTGTAAAACTCCCATGCCTATGGAACCTGTCAGAAGTATGGCTGGATGCTGAAACTGTGCAAGAATTAATTGTATGCACCCAAATATTAACATCTTAAATACCCATATGTTCACTGCTGCCTTGTAGATCACATCTGTGTCCTCCTGAAGCTTTTGAAACTTCTGGTTACGTTAAGACTGGTGAAGTTAGAGCTTTAGGGTCAAGTGGGAGCAGGTTCTGCTGGTCTGTCTGGGATGTCTTATCTTTCCTGCCAATCTTGCTCAGCCTTTGTGCCAGCAGAAAGATCTGTTTTTGCAGGAATAAATCCTCATCTCCTGGAAGCAGGAGAAAGACTTCAGCAAGGGAACATGAGGCTCAGCCCCAGGTTTGGCCCAGTGATGATCAAGTATCGCGCTAAGAGAGAACAGGTCCAGCAGTTGCTGTCTGGGCAGCCTGCACTTCATGCTCCTCCTCCTCTTTGCTCTCTCACATAATCTCTCCTTCTCTCTGCTTTTTTTTTTTTTCCGTTCTTTTCTTCTTCCTTATCTTTTCATGTCTTTTCTGCTTTGCTCTTCTGCCCAGACAAGACTGTGGCCTTCTCCATGACGGGTAAGATTATGAGATCTGAGGGCTGAAGAAGGGCTTGAGAAGCTTCCATTTTATGAACAAAATGGAAGGATTTTGTTAACTTGGCTCCTCCTCCCTGTGGTTTTTGCTGATGGAAAACTTAACCTTATTGAGGCCTTCAAACTGGTTCTTAATGCTTCTTGGTGCTGTGAAGTATGAATTAATCTTTGTTCAGTGTGTCTTCTCTTGAGCTGCAGAGGAGTTCATGTGGAGAGCTTAATCCAGCTGCTGCTCTTGGGGTTCTGTCCTGGCTCATTAAGCTTGATTTGTTTTGTCATCAGGCAGTTAATAGTTAAGTATTGGATTTTTCTCTGTAGATAAACATTTGCTTAAGCCAAGCATATTTGTTTTGCTCTGATTTGTTGCAACATCCTTGTGGGAACAGAAAATTGAGGTTTTATATACAGAGAATCCTCAGTGCTAATATTGGTTAAATTAGTGGTTTTTCTGCCTAGTCATCTGAAAGGTAACTTATAGAATGTCTTTGGAGCAGATGAATTTGCTCAAAATTTGACTATTAAAAAGTGATTTTTGTTCTGCTTTCTGGTTACATGAAATGCTGCAGAACTTCCAGCTGTTAATTGTAAGGCTGTGGAGAGGCCTGTCAGAGAGTGCTGGAGTTGGCTCTTAAAATACCAGAGGACAAAGGCTGAGCAGGGAGAGGGATCTGCTTCTGCACCACATCACTTACTGCTCTTCTGATTTACTGCTAACAAATGATAATTTGTTATTTGTTGAATTATCTTATTTTGCTCTCTTTTCCTCCCACCTTAAATTCTCTGGTCAGGTAGGAGGGAGCAAGTTTATTGGTAGAAGCTGGAAGGAAATGACCTCTTTGTGAGGCAGTCAGGTCTGTGGCATCCATGACATGCCTTTCCATGTTCCAGGGAAATGCAGCTTTCATGCTGAATAATCAATAACTGGGTGAAATGTCTGTGGTGTTGTGAGCTGCAGGGTCAGTGTTCTGGGAATTTGATAATGGGGACAGTGAGACTGAGATCCTGGCTTTTCACCCTCTGGGAGATGGGCACTCAACTACCCCCAGCCCTTATCTCCCTTATTCTCTCCAGCCTGTTCAGTTGTCATCTACTCCTGACTTCCTTTTTCAATGCAGGCTTTTTGCTTGTGGCCAGATCAGCTTGTTCCTCAGGCTTGGCTTGGTTCTCCAGATCACTTTCCAACACCCTGTGCCTGTGCTGGAGGCCCAGACAACTGAGGAATCCCTCTTTGGGTTCTGCTGGCTCTCCTGCCACCCCTAGATCTGAGGTTTTTGTGTTGGCTGGTTGGGTTTTGGGACAGGGGTTTGATTCCTCACCTTGGTATCTGTTGGGCAGTGATCTTGATGTTTTCTTCAAATGGCAACACTTGAGAGGAGGTTGCAATAAAAAATGTAGGTGGTGGGAAGCGGGTAGGAACTAGATGGTCTTCTTGGTCCCTTCCAACCCAAACCATTCTATGAATGGAAATGGCCTCTCTGATGGAGTTCTAGTTCTACTGCCCCTCTCCTTCCTTGTCAGCTAGAAATGAGCTGTGGTTGGTGCTTGCCTGGAGTTCTGTTGTGAGCCCTGGGTTCCACAGCTGCTGCTCTGTGTCCCGCAGCGTGAAGCCGCATTTCCGCTCGCCCAGCAGCTCGGAACACGCTGCCGAGGGTCCCGCTGCCGCCAGCCCCCTGCCCCTGGGGGAGGGACCACTGAGCAGAACCAGCTCCAGGAGCTTCGTCATGGAGCGGCACAACAGCACGTTACCGGGGCACCAAGACCAAGGCTATTCCCAGAAGGATTCTCCCACGGCACAGATGGAGCAGAATGGAGATTATGGCATTGGCAGGGGCAGGTGAGGAGCTCCCAGTGCTGCTGCTGGGATATGGTGCTGGGGGTTCAGGTGGCCTGTGAGAGCCAAGGATCATCAACCACTGGCACAGTGTGTGTTTCTGTAAATACTGACCAGGAGAAAACTGACATTTCAATAAGCCAGGCATGATAAATACTCAGCTGGAAGCATGAATTCTTCCTGCTTGGCTGTGCAACTGCTAGTTGTCCTGACAAAGACCTTGCAGTAAGATGGTGAGGTGTCTTTATTTCAGAATAACAGCCTGATTTGTCTCCAGAGTTAAGAGTTGCTGAAGGAAAGTTGGTAATTCTATTGCTGTAACTAATAAGCAAATCATCAGTTGTGGAAATTTGATGCTCCTAAATATTCTAAGATTGACTGGTTGTAGCTTTTGTTAATTCAGAGTTTAGACACTTAAAAATAAGCGACCAAGGTGGGAGACCAAGTGACCAAGGTGTGAGAAATCAGTTATTATTACTATAAAATTACAGAATACTATCCTGTAATCTTACATTCTAATCATACTTGCTCAGATACAATGCTCTGGGGCACCTCCTGCATGGGGAGAGAGAAGAGAAATAGCTTCCCCTATTGGGGATGTTCCAAGAGTGTAAGAGCTCTGACCCCTCCTGAAGATGGGGAACACCCAGAGCTGTGTCCTGAGCAGCATCAGGAGGCTGTGCTGCTGTGACCCCTGCCACAGGCCCCCTGCTGTGCAGATGGATGTGCACTGCAGGTGAATGCACTGACTGACTTCTTCTTGCCTTTAAAGGAGGAACGTTTTCAGAGGTCGGAGGAGACGAGAAGACGACCGAGTTTCAGTAAGTTCCACTTCCCTGATTGTGACGAGCTGCACAAAGTGCCATGTGTTGGCCTTGCATTTATTGAAGGAATGGCTTGGTCCTTAATTGCTCAGATTCCAGTGCAGACATCCAGTGTTTCTAGGAAATTCCCTGACCCTTGTTCAATGCTTTTAGTTCTCAGTGTTGTGGCTCTGTTAAAGGTTATTTTCCTTCTCTAGAGACCTCAACCTTCAGCAGAAACAAAGACTCAGACACCAAAGTTTGACTTGCTAGCATCAAATTTCCCACCTTTGCCTGGCAGCACAGCAAAAATACCAGGAGAGTCGGTGCTGGAGAGCAGGATGTCAGATATTGTCAAAGGAGTCTGCAAAGAAAAGGTACCAGCTCTTTTCTGGCACACACAGGACTGTGGATTTGTTGTGTCTCCCTCTTCCCTGCTTGAAGAGCCTGTTTAGAGCTGCACCTTAGAAGCTTTAAGCCCAGACATCACACTATGTTTGTGTATCAGTGCCTTTTCTGTCTTCAATTTTCTTGGCTTTTTAGCTTAGGGGTTTAGCTGAGGCTGTAGTGACACTGTTGTGGGCTGGGTACTGTTCTGGGATAAAGCAGGCAAATGGGGAGTGCTGCCTGTTGAAGCAGGAACAGTTTGTGTTGTGCAGGCAAGGCCTGTTTCCAGATGAGTCAGTTATTTGAGCTGATGAGACCAGGCATTGATAATCTGTTGGATCCAGCCTTACTTCTCGTTTTATCCACTGCTTGTTTTGCCCATATAAAGCCTGATTGCTCTGGAGACAGTGCTCCCAAAGAAGTAGAATTTCTCTAATCAAGGCCTGAGCAGCCTTTGGCAATATCCCACTTCTCAGATGTTTTAGTAGGGCATATTGAGGAGCAATTTAAGCACATCTCTGATCTTTCCATACTGTGTAGGAAAGCAAAGATTTGCTGCCCAGCTGTCCAGCTCCTGCTCAGGAAGAACAGCCACCCAGCACTGTCCAACAGCCTGTGACAAGTGTGAGTTCACCAACCCAGACTGAAGCTGTGGTGTTAAGGTAAGCAGATTACTTGAATCCAGAATATTAACATCTGCATGTTCTAGCAAAGGCTCTGGCTGGTGACCAGCAAGGTGGCAGTGATGTTTGGTGTTTCTTCTCTGCCTGTGGTGGGCAGGTTCTCCAGAGGCCACTAGATGGAAATAACAAGTCATGGGTGGTAATGGCTGCACCATCCTGCTCTGCAAACAGTGCAGCTGTGTCTTCAAAGAAAGAAAATGCTTTCTCAAACATTAATTTCTGTGTGAGTAGGTTTTAGTGTTCGATTGTTCTTGGTTTTAACAGCACAGTTCAGCCAGACAGCAAAACAGAAGAAGTGTCTGCTCAGAAGGATGTTCCCAGCCACGCTTCCCCACCGGTGTCCGTCTCTCCTGTCAGTGCTGCAAAGCCTCCAAGGACAAACACTGCTTCTCCCACTGCGAGTGCAAGTGCAGCTTCTGCCTTGTCAGTAGTGCAGGTAGGGCCCAGAGCAGGGACTGGGGGAACATGGGGAGCTTTCTCTGCAGCATGTTCTGCTGCAGCACCTGGGACCTTCCCTTGTGCAGTTTGCCCCAGCCGTGGTGTAATCGCTTGCTGTTTGTTGTCTTGCTGCGGTGCCTGGGATAGTCTGGAGGAGCACAGCAGGGACACATTCTGGTCTGCAAACCTTGCTCTTCTTTGGTCCCACAGGAGCCACGCAAGCTGAGTTATGCTGAAGTTTGCCAGAAGCCCCCAAAGGAGCCTCCTCCTGTTCCTGTCCAGCCTCTTCGGGAACATCGCACCAACATCGTTCCCCCTGCCAAAAATGAAGAAAGCAGCACACCTGAGAAGGCTCAGGAGAAGGTTGAAGGTCGAATGAAGGATTATTCTGGGTTCCGAGGCAACGGGCCTCCCAGGGGAGCTGCTGGGAAAATCAGGGAACAGAGGCGCCAGTTTGGACGCAGATCATCGCCTCAGGGAGCACCGCGACGGATCGGCAAGGAGCAGTACGTGCCACCCCGGTCACCAAAGTAACACTTGTCCAGCCAATTATTCTCTTATTTAATTTGAGCTGTGGACTGATTGAGCAGCAAAGGAGACTGTGAGAAAGAAGTGTTTTTCGTGAAGGGGAATACTGAACTGGAGCGTGGCTTGTGTGGAGGAGTTGTGGAGGGTCCCAAAATTCATCTCTCAAAAGTGATTTCGCAAATGCTGGAGGATTCCAATCAATATAAATATAGAGATTATAATTTTTGTATTTTTTTGTTTTTTAATTTGCAGAGGGTTTCCTGCTTGAAATCAGTTTTGGGGTTGTGAAACTAGTGTTTTGAGAAAGTGAAAGAATATGAATTGACAAATTAACCTGTCCCTCAGCATGGGAGGAAAAGGATAAGAGAATCTTATTTTTTGAAAAAAAAAAACCCGAGCATTTCTGTAAAATTAGAACTTTTTTTAACCTATTTAACACTTGGCTTGTTGGATGGTGTGTCTGCCATGGGTGGCCTGGCACTGCAGGGCACGTCTGCAGCTGAGGGGCTGGGTCAGTGTGTGAGTGGAACGAGTGCAGCCAGATACTGGTGTCACGACGTAGTCACTGATGAGAAAACCTGAATGTACTGCTGTAGTAAACCTTGTGTTTCCAGCTTGAAGTGTAGTCTCTTGACCTTACTAATAGTTCATTCAGCAAGCTTTTTAAACTAAACCTGTGCAGGATGCTGGATTGTAGATCAGAGCACGTGGGCAGCAAATCTTGTCTTCTAGAGGCAACTGGAAGGAGGCAGAAGGGAGCACGTCAGAAGTTTTCATTTGCTCTTTTTTTTTTCCTTCCCTCCTTTTGAGGGCAATTTCTTAGGTTTTGTTTTTAATCCTGCTTGTTGCTTTCTCTAATCTCTTTATCACAGACTTGTGTGCATTTCTTTTGGTATGTTTTCCTGAGGCAGGCCCAGTGTAGGGTTGGTGGGTGGCTACACAGTAGGTGATGTTAGTGTGACAAATGAAGAGCTGGAAATTCCATAGTGGAATTCCAGGGGTGGAATTTCTGCAAGGGGGAGCTCTGGCTGCCCCACCAGAGTTAAGCTGATGTCTCTCTGACTGGTTAGCAGATCAGAGATGTGGCTGGGTGTTCTTTATGCTGACCTGTCTTGTGTTCTGGAGCAGGGCATGGGACACTCATGCTAGAAATCAGGTTTTGTATCTACTGGGAACTCAATGTTTACAGCTGATGTGGTAGCAACTGACTTTTTAGCTGTTGAAGGTGGAACTAAAGGCTAAACAAAACCCCTCATGTTCAGAGAAGTTACTTGAAAGTTCTTGCCTAGCTGACTAAATTTACAACACTATTGTGTAGTAAGTGGTTAAGTTTAAAGGTGATTACAGTAATGACTGAAATAGGAAAACTCAGTGCATTAATCTGCCAAAATTAGCATGCCAGGGTTCCAAGTTCTGTATAAAGTGGTAGGGAAAAGTAGCTTCCAGCAGTAAGAATCACACCTTTTGGGTTTGTTTTTTTTTTTTTTTTTCTTTTTTAAGTGAATAGCAAATGTACAAAGTTAAAGTTGTAAGTTGTGAACACTGGAAAACTCAATTGTGAAATATACAGTAAACATCTTAGTAATATATGCTAGTGTTGCCATTAGGATGAATGTAAGTGGAGGTTAAAATAACTGTGAAAAAAATCATCTTCTGATTTCTTAGCCAGATAACCCGTGGCAACTTCTTACTCTGTAGGCATTCTCTATCAACTGCTTTGAGAACACTCATATCTATTTTTATAAATATATATATAAAGCCAGAGTTGTCATTTCTCTAACTTATTATTCAGCTTGGCAGTTGCTTTGATTTGATTCATAACACAAGATAATGTATTTATGCAGTTAACTGTTCATTTCTACGCATGTCATATATATATACATCTATATATATATATATATTAAAAAAAAGAAACCAAAATCATTATTCACTTTTAAACTACCTGTACTGGGTTTGGGAGGTTTTTTTTAATTTAGTAAAAAATATTGTTGATCACATCTGCAGTTTAAAGATACTTACAGAACCCTTCTCCATGTGTTTCAGGAATGATACACGTGTGGGAATGAGAGAGAAGTTTAAATGTTTTTGAAAAGTGTTAAAGTTTTGAAATGAAATGGATTCAGAGTTAACTTTTAATCATTTTAAAGGCTATAAACAATTACTGCAGTCAAAGTGGAGGAAAAAAATAAATCTGTGTGATAGTAACAAATATTTAGGATAGATGTGCACTGACCTTGCAAGGTTGAGGAAGTGTTGGGATGCCAGGAGCTGGTTTTGCTGCTCAGAGGAAGAGGTTTGTTGGGAAGAGGTTGGTGCAGATGTTTGATCCTTGGTGTCCGTGGTGAAGGTGCCAGTTCTGATCCGTGTGCAGTGCACAGAGTGACCTTGTAGTGCTGAAAGTAGCTGAGTTTTTAACAGTTGTGGCATGTAACTTCTTCATTTATTAGATGTGGAGAAAAAAAAATAAATAGTAACTGCAGTTCAATCTTTCTTGTAAGGTGATTGGAAAAACTTGATGGTGGAAAGGATGCTTTGTGTGTCCCAGGTGTGTGTTCTCCAGCAGCAGATTAAGGCTCTTGTACAGTGTATGCAAATCAGTCTGTAAAACTGGTGGCTTTTTCCAGCATATTCCAAGTTTTATCAGATTAGGGCGCTCAGAAATTATTTATTTGATACCTGCAAAGATTTCACTTCAGTGTTTCCCTTTCCCCACCCCCCCTCCCCCCCCGTTTATAACTGTGGGGTTGGCTGGTTCTTTTTTTCCTTTCTCTTTTTTTTGTGTGTGTGTGCAGATTGGGGGGAGGGGGGGAGGGCATAAATAACCAAGTAAATATAAAAGGCTGTGAAAACCATAGTTTTGTGTGCAAGTTCTCCTGCAGTACTTGTATTGCATGGCAAACATGTAAGGTAGATGGGCTAAGCTGCTACATTCTCATCCCCCTGATGGACTCAGGCCCAGCAACAGTGTCTGTGCCCACCAAGGTGGGACAGGACAAAGGGGGGACAACATCAGCAGAGGTGAAAGTGCCCCTGGTTCCCCAGCCCTGTTCAGTGTGCACTTGAAGTGACAAACAACAGTTCCCCGTGGTTCCTTCTTGGTAACTCACCACCTAAGGGGAAGAGGGATTTTAACTCTACCTGAGATGAGGTACCAGAAGGTGCAAATCACGTGTAACTTTCAGTTTGATGAACTGTGACTTGTTTTCAGAGTTGTTGACTTCTTATTTTTGTTGTTAGCTACAGAGGTGTGCTTCCCCAGGTTGAGTTCTTTTCCAAGTGGTTGTGCATGGAAAAGATTGGGCCTCTCTCTTGTGCTTCTGCTGGGGAGTGAGACGTAATATTTGCATGTGATAGTAAAATTTAAAGTGCAACAAGTTGTTTTTTTTTTCTTTTGATTTCTTAATTTTAAGTTAGTTTTATAGTATCTTAATCCTGCTATTTTTGTTTGTGTTTGTTTTGTTTTGTTTTCTAAAGTTAGCCTGGCACAGTATGATGGTGCAGTTTTAGCAGTAGATTAAAACAAAAAAAAGTAAAAAAATAATACTAAAAAAAAGAGTAACCCACTATTAACCAGAAGAGAAGGATGATACTGTGGCAGATCAGTAGCAAATAAGTGACTTAATCAATGCTTTACTGTAGTTCAATAGCTATGGCCTTACTACTTTGTCAATATCAGCTTAATTGTCTTGAAAATGTCTGCTATTTTTACTGTTACCCAAGTGACTGATCACCTGGGGTAAAATATCTGGTATGTACAGATGATATTTTAAATTTGTAAAATGCACCCTTGTGTTACAGACGATGCAACAGAAATGCACTTCGGGGGGAAATTGCTTCTGATAAGTTTTTTTGTAAATCCTTGATTACTACAGATATGCAATAGAATTTTTGTTTCTAATTTTGATATTTCCTTCTGAAACATAAGATTGTTGCCATTAATCTGAATGATTTATCATGCTCTTCTTTGTGTGTATATATTACATATAGTCTGAGCTTCCTTTAGGATGGTACATAATTTTGGTTTGTTGTAGTATTTTAGTTGGCTCTTCTCTTAAGTGCCTTTAGTGCAGGCACTTCAAGAGTTTAATGGAGTCTGTTTTTAATGTACAGTTGGGAGGACTTGAAATGGAGTTAAAGCAACTTATTTCTGAAAAATCCATCTGCAAACTTAACCTGTAACAACTTTAAAATTTTATATTTAAGAACCAGAGGTTTATTTTTATGGAGCTTCAGTTATGGATACAGTTTCCAAAAATGCAACTTCAAATGTAAACAGACTGTGCACAAATGGGTTTTGTTCTAATTTTTATAGAATACAAAATATTCAGATAATATATTGAGCTCAAGTTATGACAGATATCTTGTTCCTCCCGGATGAATCCAGCTTCCCCTTGGCATTTATGATCTCTCTTCAAAGTGGTAGGGCTTCAGTGGAAGGAGAAAAAAACAACCTATCTGGCTTCTATACTTTGTCTGTTCTGGTATATTCCTGTTGTCAAAACTGTCCAAAACAAAATTTGTGTAAAGTAGGTTCATGCTTTAAATGTTAAAATGATAATACATGTATTTGTATTTGTTTTTGACATTGCCAAGGTGCTATGGGAAATTGAAATAACAGTTAGAAAAATAAAGCTGATTTAAAAGACAAAAAAAACCAACCAAAACACAAAATAACACAAAAAAAAAAAACCCAAACCCCAACCAAGCTCCTTTTTGCTGTTGTGCTGTTGAACTGGCTCTTTTCTTTTGCTGTAGCTCCTTCAGCCTGCCCTTCTCCAAGGTACAAACCCTTTAGTGACTGCTGCCCCCCCGAGCTTTGGGTTTCACCCCCTAATCTTTGGGTTTTGCCCTCGTAACCTGTGGGTTTTGCCCTGGTATCACCCCCTGGGAGGGATGGCGGGTGTTGAGGGACACCATGACAGGAGAACCTGCATCACCCCCCTGTCCAAACTTTCTCCTTTACCAAGATGAGCAGAAAAAGCTTTTCTGGCTTTTTATAAGGTGTTTTCAGCTGCATCTTCAAGAGTCCCTGGGGGTTTTAGGGGTGGCCTTCACCCCTGGAGGAGAAGGGTGCCCTCCCTGAGGGGCCGCAGGTGCCTGAGAGGATGTCCTTCTGCCCAGGGGAGTGCGGGAAGCGGCGGCTGCTCCCCAGGGGGGCTTGGGGTCCCGCTCAGGGGCCCTCAGCTCCCTAGAGCCTCGTCGCACCCCCCGCTGGCGGTGGAAGAGCAGGTCTGGTACCCAGGAGCGGGTCCCGGTGCCCAGCAGCGGGGATCAGGGTACCCATGGGATCAGGGTACCCACGGAAGCGGGG
>NW_009952703.1:343276-351443 GCF_000747805.2 Chaetura pelagica
CCCCCCCCCCCCGGGGGGACCTTTTTTTTCCCGTGGGACGTGACGCCCCTCTCGGTGTGTGGGGGGTGGGTGTTTCCTTCTTGTGGCCTCTTTTCTGTAGTTGCTGATGGGGGGGGTGGGGGGTGAGGGAGAGAGGGACAGGCCGTGCTCCCGGGGTGGGGGTGACAAGGGACTTCGGGTACATCCTAAAGACATACCCGGTGTTCTTCCCACTTCGGGAATAAGTTCCTTTTGGGGGTTGGCCATAACCGGGGCAGAGCATGCGCTTTTTCTCGTTTCCTTCTTCTTTTTTGGTTTTTTTTTTACTGTGTTTGCATGGGTATGTCTTTGTTTCCTGGTGCCTAAAATGCTGTTCTCAATACAGCTTTGTTGTAAAGTTCCCTCGCGAAGCCGGAGGGCGAGGGATGAATCCCGGTTAGAGGGGTGAAGGTTGCAGAGCCGGTAGCTCTGTTTTACATATCTTTGAATTCCCTCCCTCCCTCCCGTCAGGGTGCAGAGCTTGGTGCCAGAATCAGTGGCTTTTCGGGGGGGGCTTCCTGCATGGGTGTAATAATAATCATAGAGTCATGGAATGGTCTGAGTTAGAAGGGACCTTCAAGATCATCTAGTTCCAACCCCCTGCATGGGCAGAGACACCTCCCACTGGACCAGGTTGCTCAGAGCCCCATCCAACCTCTCAGCCTTAAAATGTAGGAAAAAGTTGAGTTGCAGTTGAATTTGTCTTTCCTCTGTCACTTTGTCCCAGCCTACAAAGGAGACCTGTTCCCTGTTTTGCAGATTAGGGATTAATTCACTGAGCTGGGTGCTCTCAACCCCCACTGCCCACACGGGTGCTGGATACTTTGCCAGGTGGAAAGGCCCTGGCAGTGTTTTCTTGACACAGTTTGTATTTAAACTTTTAATGTTAGCTGTTTGCTAAGGTGTTGGTTTTTTTCTGTCGTGTGATTTTTCAGATATGCTTTCTGCAAACATTTAACCAAAGTGATAATGCAATCTGGTTGTTTGGTTTCGGGTACTCTGTGATAACAAAGAATTGAAGAACGTTCTCTCTTGTTGCTCAAAATGTAATAGGACATTAATTCATATTTTTGTTTGAAGCAATTGTTTGTCTTCCCTGAAACTTGTTTCTTGTGATACTGAGTGCCCATTGTGGTCTGACCCTGTGATATGTAGTACAGCAAACTTGAAAAAAAGTAAATCCCTTTGCTGGAATGACTGGCTGTGACATCATGCTAATCTTGAACAAGCTTCTCTAACAGCTTAAACTTCAGTGTTATGGAGTGAAGTTTTCTGTGTTATGTAAGTAATTCCCTGAATATTAAACCCACTGCCCCTTTGTGCATTTAATACTTGGATTTCTCAATATGCACATTATGGGTCTGTTAGTGCAAATCAGCTCGTCTATCAGAAAAAGCCCTAAGTACAAAGAATTTTGTGTGACTGTGGCCTCGAGCTCTTGGAAACGTATTTCACGGTGTCTTGTTGCTGAGATGGCTGAGGTCTGACCTGCAAAGGAGCCCAGTGAGTCAGTGAGGTTGTGTCTTTGTGTAGTTCTTCAAAAATACGCCCTAGTTTGAGGCTTAAGCTGGAAGATTTGAAGGCGTTTGTGAGCATTGTTCAACTGAATGTAACTGTGGGCTCTTTATAGTAAACAATATTGAATAGAAGCATTTTATTTAAAATGGCAGTAGTGCTTCGTGTTTAACTGATTAGTTGGTGCTCAGATAAGAACACTTGATTCTTTTTCCCCCCCCTCACCCCCTTGTTGCAGCTTTATTTGTCTCTCGGCTTGACTGTTTGCTGTGTAAATGTTTCTGGGTAAGAACACCTCACTTTTGGAACAGGGGAGGAGGAACTGCAGCTGTAGTGACTTCATAAAGTAGCTCAGAGCCCCTGGCAGCAGGAGCTGGGAGAGTATCCTCCTCTTGATCTTCTGGTGGGGAGAACATGAGCACTCTTTGGAAGAGGCTTCAGAGGCAGGAGGCTGGGAGCTGGATGCAGGGCTGCCTTAACCATCACCCACCAGTGGAGAGATTTATAACGATCTGGGGGAAGTAGGGTATCAAAATGTTATCTGGTGTGATGCTTGTGAAAGGTGCTGTGTCAGCAAGTGAGATGCAAAGTGGAGCAGGATTAGTTTAATGTATGCTCAGAATAGAAGGGGTAGTTTGCAGTGAAGAGCCATGAGATGTTCTTCAGGAACAATCTGTGCAGACAGAGCAACAGGACTAATTATACCTCTGCCATGCCTGGGTTGTTCCTTACTGAGCCTTGTGGTCAACATGGAAGTAACAGGAGTTCCATTCCTGAGTGCATTTAAAATGTTTGAGCAAAAGAGTGGGATGTGTCTCAGGAAACTGTAGGTTTTTTGGGGTTTTTTTTGTCTTTTGTTGTGCGCCTTTATTTGGCCTCAGTGATTCATTTCAGTACAACTCATGTATTTCTGCGTGTAGATAAGAATTCAGTTTCCTTCCAACACCATGAGGTACAAGGGACCCAAATCTTGGATGTCACACTTCACAGAGGCATCCCACTCCTTTGCAGAAGGGATCAGTGTTGTTGCCTCCAAGTAAAAATGTCAAATAACAGCAAGTTTGGTTGCAGTGAATTGGGTCATGGAACTGTGTGGAACCTGGAACCTGCTTCTTACTCATGTTTTCCTTCTTTTCTCACTTTTGGGTTTGTTTTTTTTCTTTCTAGTGCTTTTCTTCATCTGTCAGTAACACCCACATTATGCATCATTAATGATGGGAAGGGCTGTATCCACATTTGCATTTGCTCCTTTTTCATGAGTAAAAGGACAAGGGATATTTAAGGAGGATTTTTACCCCCATGTCCACATTTCAGTAGGTACAGGAGCTCATTTTTACATATTTGGGGTTGACCTGCAGCTGGGTCTGAAGATGACTTTGTATCTACTATATGGTTCTTAAAATGTTTGCAGTGTGTGCTGGTGAGTTCTCAGAGCAAGGTAAATGTCTGAGTTCATCCCAGGTTCAGCTGAAAATGTTCCTATTGAAGCTGTTCTGCCCTCACCTTGAGGGTGTCCAGATGCTCTTACACTTTGGGTGAAGCTCCTCTCACGTTACCCTCAACCCAGAGCTGAGGAGCTCTGGAACAGCCAGGTTCAGAGGTTCTAATGAAGCAGGTTCAGTGGGTTTGTTTCATACAGTGCACGTTGTGATCCTGCAGTGCTGCTTGTGCAGGGGGTTTGTTCTTGATCCATCCTGGGCAGTGGTGGGATGGGAGCTTTTGCTTTGGGCAGCTTCTCCCAGGCTGCACTGCCTGGGCCAGCTTGTCTCTGAGAGGGTTAAGTGTGCTCATAAAGAGCTTATTTAGCTGCTGGTTTTTGTTTGACCATGGTTTCTGCCTTGCCTGATGTTTTTAACTATTAAGGGGACACTAGTGGAGTGAAGTTCAGCTTCTGTCTGTGAAAGCAAGAGGTCAGGGGAGGGGGGAACTCTGTGCTGCACTAACGAAGGGTTCCCTGCTCACAGTGCAGGCCTTGAACAGAATTTCAGTCACTTCTGGGTTATGTGACAGGGTTATCATGTCACTGCTCTTGCCTCATGTGCAGGAGCTGGTTTCTGTTTACTTTCCTAGTTCAGTGTACATTGAGCTGTCTGATTTGTGATTTCTGTGGGGGTGTTTCTGTGAATGGCTTCATGCACCTGTGTGTTGGTTCCTTTTCAAGCTGATTGTCTGTGACTGAAGAGCTGAGGCTCTGTCTGCAGAGGGAAGGTTTTGTCTTAGCATTTTCAGAACAGAAGCTGGAGAAATAGTAAGGATGGTGGCATGTGTGGAAAAAGTAGTATCAGCAGAACAGTTGAAACCCAGGACAGAAGGGCAGCCAAAGAGGATAGAACCTTACTGGAAGCAAACATGTTGACTCAAGCAAGTGGGTAGAGTCTTTATTTTGTTTGGCTTGAAAATTTCCAATGGGATCATGGTATTTTTCTGTCCTCTCAAAAATTGTGTGTTTCAGGTTTCACTCTTTTGAACGCCAGGCACCTATCAAAGTAGGTGAGAATCTTTCTGGTTTCTTAAGTAGCTGAAACACAGAAATTAATTAGAGAAGAGTTGAGGGAAGTAATTGTCCGAGGAAGGACTGGCTCTGGATTTTGCTGAACAAGCAGAAAGGTTCCTCTTCAGTTTCTTCCCTCCCATGTGGATGGGAACTGTGTCTGTAACCCAGAAAAGGTTGGAGAGCTTCTGAACACGAGCAGGTTGGATGTGATCACCTTGCAGCCAGCAGGAGTTACGGGTGGTTTTTGTGCATTTATGCAGCATCTCACCCACAAGTCTCACATTAGGCAAAACTAGTAATGGGAAAGCTTTTATGTTGCTTCCTTAATTTACCTGCAGGACTGACAGCTGATGGGTGACAAATCTGCTGAGAAATCTGTGCAGGGCCTTGACACAGGCTGTCTGTAAGCAGCCAGCAAAGGGACAGTTCTGGGGCAGTGCTTTGAAATGCATCAAAACCCTCTTGGAGCATGTCAGAGGGGGCTACTTACCCACATTCCAAGGTGGTCATTCCTGCCTAGTTTGGCTTTACAAAGACTCTGATAAGAGCCTTCACTTAGATGATACTGTATTTTCTTAGGCCTTACAACCCAGGAGAGTGATGCAAGCCTGGTAGCACATGGGTTCCTTGCCCTGTCTGTGTCTCTCAGGAAAAGGAAATGCAGCTCAAGTCATAATCAAGAGGAGCAAAGTAACAAATCTGCTGCCAAATCTGCATCCAGCAGAAGGTCTGTAAGATGATCACAGATTTCTACAATGCAGATGGCCAAAGCAGAGAGATTCAAATGATTAATGGCTTGGACAGAGTGAGGTGAATGCAAATATTAGAAGAAATATTTTGGCTACTGTGAATGGGAGTGGATTTTACTGTTGGTACATGATTGAAGCATGTAAACATAGGGAAGAGAAGGAAGGTTTTTGGAACATCCAGGCTGGTGTAATAAAGAGTAACCAGGAGAGTTAAAGAATGTGCATATTTTTGTGTTGTCCCTTTTATACTTAGGAAATGAGGAGCAAGTCTGGGGCTATTTTTAAAAGCTGGAGCTCTGACCCTTTGCCTTGGGGAGAGGAGGAAATTAGAGGCTTTAAGGAGAGTCCTCCACCTCCTCCCTGATTGCTTCTCTGAAGCTTTGCTAGAGTTAGAACCAGTTTTTCTCAGTTGGGTGGAGGGAACATCTGGTAGCAATGATTCCTGGTTTGTCTGTTATGATTTTTTTACTACTTCTAGTTTGGGTGATATTTGCAGTTTCAGCTGGATACTTGGGCTGGAAATGTTAAATCAGACCTGATCGCCTGACACAGCTGCACTAGAGCAGCATTTGGTGTTCTTTTTGTGGTGTCCTAGATAACTGATCTTCAGATTTCTATTTTAAATCCTGTAGCATGAAATATTAAGTAGTAAATGGGATGGATGGTAGCAGAGCTGCACGGAGCCAGATTCTTGTTCTTTCAGACCTGCATCTGACTAGACAGTACTTGGAAAGGGTGCCTCTATAGGAAAGGGTGCGTGCAGAGGAGCCCTCGTGTTCCTGGTTCATCAGCAATGTTGTGGAAAGGGTGATGGGTTCCTTCCTGGTTCCCTCTATCTGATGAGTTATTGTCATGAAGCTTTCTATTCATTGGATTTATCATGTTTGTTCAGTGGCAAGTTTCAGAAGCCAAAGAGTGAACTAATGGTGAGAAGTCCCAGAGGTGCAAGCAGAAGCTGAATAGTATCCTGTTTTCATTTGTTTCAAGTACAATGTTCAGATAATTTCTTAATATGGTTTTCTTTAAGCTGTGTCTCCAAGTAATAAAAAGCATTTCCTGAGTCTCTCAGTGAGTTGCTCAGTTGCTTTTTGGACCTGGATTAAGAGAGAGAGGAATTGAAGCATTTCTCTGTTGAGGTTGACTCAATCAAAAATTTTTCTTAGAGCTCATGAAATGAGGGAAGAGTTGTCAGGCTCTCATTCTATTAATTAGAATGGAAGACTCTTAAATTTGCACCATGTGTGAGGAAACAGTGATTTATAGCTAACGGATGCTCTGCAGGCAGCAGCATTCCATCTGCTACATGATTTTTCCCATTACATTTTGATGAAAAGTCTTGGGAAAAGCCTCACACCTGTATTTCTCATTCTGGATAGTGTTTGCCAGTGCTGGGTTGTTGCTTTTGCCTGGATATTTTTTTGAGTAAAATGCTTCTTTCCATCAGCTTGCATTTTTTCCAAACTTGAGAGCTTCTGAGACACTGCTCAGAATACACACAAGCAGCAGAGGTTGTGTTTATAACAAAGATAGTCAGTGTGAAAGCAACTTAACTTCCCTTGCTGCTCTTGTGAGCAAACACCCTGTTTTATTTAGTGTAACTTCAGCTGATGAAGACAAAAAGGGGGGAAAAAAATCTGCTTAAACTTTTAACACTTCTCTGCCAACATAAACTTTTTCTGATTCTTGTTGACTTGAGAGTTGCTGATACAAACTAGGTCTTTCTGGACTTGGAATTCCATGGGGACGGGAGCCCACAGAGCCTACAGGGCTTGCATTAATATATTTTGGGAACCCAGGATGTGAGTTACTGCCTCAGTGATCAGCAACTGAGCCTCAGAATTGTTCCCCAGCAGTCAGGCAACCTGCTTTCTCTAGCGCCGTGTCCCTAGGGAGCAAAAACAACCAGGAGAATTGTATCCCTGCCTGATAAAATTAGGTCTTCTGTAATCTCCCTCGGAACAGCCGGATGGCTAGCTGCCTTGAAAAACATATGTTTTAATGCAGGAATAATGCATTCCATTTAGGATGGCTGCAGCCGTGGGAGCTGGTTGACTTAGTGGATAAAGCACTCCCATTTTGCCTCTGGGATCAGGACTAATGTCAAACATCAGGTCTAAAGTGCAGTGGTGGAGAAGCATTGTTTGGGATGTTTGTCCTGTCTTGTGCTCTTTGCAGGGATATTGTTCCTGCGTCTCAGTCCTGAAGGAGTTTGAGAGCTGAACAACCATCCTTTTATTTGGAATAAAGCAGAAATTGCGAAGAGGAGGAGTTGGTGTGTGTGCTTCTGGGCTGTAGCTCACTTTGTATTAAGAAAACTCATCAGGAATAGCCACATTGGTGTTCTCCTAATACAAGAGTATAATACGTGTCTCTGAGCTGCTCAGGTAACTTGCTGGAGGAGGTTCTGCCTTGTCCTCACCTCTCCTGCTGGAGCTCCCCTGCTTCCCAGAGGGAAGACACCATGGTCACTGCATCTCCATGGTGCAGGCAAAGCCTGCTGGTCTCTTGGGAGTTGATCACCATGTGATAACTTCCAGCTCCTCCTTCCAAGCTCCTGAATTGCATTACAAGAAGCTAGGAATAAGTATTTTCCCACTAATTATTTTCCATGTGCTGTAAATGCTGCAAGGATGGTCTCTGGGTGACTGGGTGGGGTGATGTGCTGCACTCCTGGGAGCAGGAAGAGTGACCAGGGTCAAAAGTGCCAAGTTTGGATGTGCCAACCAGCAGAGTTGTGACGGGGCATTTGGTTGGCCGTAAATGGAAAGGATGTGATCCAAAGTGGGAATGATCCAGCAGATAAAGCCACGTTGGTTTCAGGTCCTGTCCCTGTGTGACTCCCTCCCAGCTGCACAGCCACCCTTCCAGAAAGGGCAGTCAGGTGAGCATGTGTTAAAGCAGGTTTTGTGTTGCCTGCTGTCCCACCTTCAATGCATCAACTCCTCATTCAAGGTGCTGATGAGTCTTTGACATGAAGAGACATTTCACTATGAAGCACCTTTTTTGGAAAGGCTGTAATTTGCTTTCTGAGAGCAGCAGTGACTGCCTGTGTGTCAGTGTGGGTGTCCTGATAAGGCTGTTTTCTTTGCCTGGTGCTCGTGTCTTCATCACCTTTCACTGCAGTTGCCCACTGTGGGAGCTTTGTGTGCTTCTCTGGAAACAATGATCACATAGAGCAGCTGACCAGCCAAGAGCAACCCTGAGGAGAGGGGAAAGAGGCTTTGAAGTTTTCTGCTTGCTTTCTAGAAAGAGGCACGAGCAAAGTTAACAAAAGGCTGTAAAAGGTCACTCTGCCTTGCTGTCAAGAAGGTGAGCTCGGTGTCTAGCAGGGGTTTGTGCTGCAGAGCAGCAGCTGACATGACATTACTGCTCACAATGTGCATTGTCACTG
>NW_009952703.1:351684-373120 GCF_000747805.2 Chaetura pelagica
TGGTCAGGAGAAGGAGAGTGACTCCAAAGAGCTGGGAAGTGACATGGCAAATTCCAGCCTCTGATTATTCACCATGGGCTGGGGAGCAGAGTCAGGTGATCGAGCGGCAGATAAAAGGTCCTTGATCCTCAGTGGTGCTGCTAGAGGAATAAACAGACCTGCAGCTTATTAAACTGTGCTGTCTTTTTTTTCCCCCTAATTGAATATAAGTGGAAAATGCCTATTAAAGGTGTTCCATTTCTGGCATTAAAAATGATTGTGTGTCCCTTGGGGTAGTCCTAGCAAGGTTCTGATGGCCTTTGGTGGGAAAAGTGCAGGGCTTCTTGCAGTGCTGGGTGTGGGAGAGGAGAAGAGCTGCTGAAAATTTACATCAAATGGCTTGAACGGTCTCTAAGCTGGATAAAAGTGTGTAGAGTCCCATGGTGTGTCCTCAGGAACTGCAGTCCTGGTTTCACAGCAAAGCCCTCGGCAGCAGCACTGGCTCCAGATACTCTCACCTCTTTGCACCTTCCCCTTTTCCATCTTGGAGAGCACAGGCTCCTCAGCTCTGCCCTTTGGAAAGCTGTGAACTCTGGCAAACTGGAGGGGACAATAGATTGAACTTTTAGGAATGTAATCTTTGCTTCTTAAAAAAAACACTGAACCTTCTACTTCTTCATGAGCAGTGAAAAGCATTTGTAGGTAACCAAATTGTAAATCATTTTGATACAGGGTTTTTTTTAAGCTTTTGTGGCAATCCTGGAAAAAAATCCTGAGCAACTGGAGGCTGATGAAGCCTGTCTTGTGGCAGCAAAACTCATACTAGTTAAGTGCTCGTGTTGGTGTTTTTTGAGACTTGAGACCTGTGTTTATTCTTAGGGCAGAAACCTTAAGTGATCCCTTGTGGATTAAAAAAAAAAAGAACAATTCTTATTGTAACTGCAGTGAAAACCTCTGTACTGAGGCAGTTTTGGATTGGAAGTTGCTCCAGTGAAAAGGGGGAAGTTCTGTTATTTTCAGTTCACAGGCAGGAAGCTGAGATGCACAGAGGTGAGGGGAGCTGCTCAGTCACACACCAGCCCCAAGAACTGGGCACAGGGTTGAGATCTTCTGACACCTAAACCCTCTGCTCCACGGATGGGGGTGAATTATCACTAGCAAAGGGAGAGACTTTGAAAGGAGCAGGCAGGTAACTAGGAAATGGATGCCTGCTGGGAGTTGGGGTGTGCTTCTTCATGCTCAGGTAATCTGGAGTTTAGCAATGACAGTTTGGTTGATACAAACCTGCTGCATTTGTGAGGTTTCTGCTCTCTGCTTTATATTCTCGAGTCCCCCTTGAAAATGTCCTGAATCTGTGAAGTCCTAGGGTACAGAAAAAGTAAATTATTGAGTCCCAAACACGGAGAATCATGAAGACAAAGCAAATGAGTCAGATACAAATAATCCCATTATGTCTTGGCTGCAGCCACACCTAGAAACCCTGAACAAACATTGCCGTTCTGTTTAGTTATTCCTGCGTTTGATACCCTTTACTTGTTAAGTCCTGTTTTAAAATTGCAGCATGTAACCATGTGTAGGACTACTTGCCATTAGTGTTAAAAGACTCACAAATTTTCTTTTAGTCACTTTGACCAGAGGCATGGATGCCTGTGCTAGAGCAGTTAATTTGTTCACCTATTTCCCCAAAATCAGAAAAAATCCAAAACCTTGGAGCTGGCGTTGCCTTGGAAGGCTTTCAAGGCAATTCTTTTTGCAGCAGGCCTTTAAAAAAATGTCTGGCTGGAACAGCAAACAGGAAGATGTAATTACCCTTTGGCTTTTGTGTATCAAAACGTTGTTCATTGTGCAGAGCTTTGGTAAAACACTTCTAATAGTATTATAGGTTACAGCATGGAAGCTGTGAAGAAAAGCATCTGGATGTAGCAAAATCATACTTGAAGTATTATAATTACTGCTGTGTATCTTAGTAGGTAATTACTTAATAGTCTCTTTCTTCCCTCTTATATGGTGGAAAAGCTGATATTTATAAATCTGCATTAAGTTATTTTTCAGGTGAGACTTACAGACAAAAGAGAAGTTGGATGCTTCTCCTCCCTCCCTGCTCTGATTGTGATTCTTCTGTGGCAGGTCCTATAAAGGAGGGGCTGATGTCTCCTCTGTTAACTGTGGCTGCCCCTAATTCTAGGGTTTTTTAACTGAGGCTAGTTTTTTTAACTGATTTGCCTTGCATTGTTCTTTTGTCCTGAGCCCTTTGAGCTGTGCATGAGGCCTCTGAAACAGGGTCCTCTGGCTCAGCAGACTTGGCCTGGCACACTCACCTGCAGTAACCCCCTGTTGCAGTGTCACAGCTCATGATACTCAACCCTGGGATGAGGAGGTAATTTCTTTGCTTGAACCCAATGGGGAAAGCCAAATAGAAATAAAGGTTAATGTGTTGGCAGCTCTTCAGGGGGTTGTTTATGGGGGGCTCACTCTCATCTCTGTTGAGTCTGTAGCAAAGGTGACTCTTTTTTTTCACATTCTAGAGATTTAAATGGATTCAGCAAAGCATCCAGGGAGGGAGACACACAGTAAGGTGACAGAGTTCTCTGTGCCTTACAGGATGCCATAACTTGGCCTCTTCTCTTAGGAAAATAATTCCTTCTTATGTTCTCTTGTTTAAAATTACAGAATACCTCCCTGTGAACAATGAAACGGTACGAAAGACACAGACACGTTGCACGGCACTGCAGGCACCCTCCTCCTCCAGCAGAGACAGAACTATTTGGGCAGAAGGATGAAAGCAAAGCCTTGGCATGGAGAACTGGGGAAGGAGTAAATAGTCTTCTCTTAGAATTGAGTTTGGCTTCAGGTTATGAAAGGTCTGGCAGCAGTTCAGCTTCGAGTGCGTTTGCTCCTTTCTGTTGCCGTGCAAAGTGACACCCGCTTGGTTGTGCTGGTACAGCTGCTCGTGGGGATCTGGCTTGAGGAGCTGACAGACTTAAAAAAATTAACAGTATTGAATACTTGACATTGTGAGGGGATAGCCTGCAGAACAGTCCAAGAAAGGAAGAATGAAAGGGACTAGTGAAGTGGAGAGATCTCGGAGATGCAAGAGCTGCTTTTTTTCTGTAATTCTACTATCAAGAATAGCTACTTAAGAATAGCTTAAATTTTCCGTGGGTGAAATGTGACAAAAAGTCTCCAAGAGTTATTGTCACACTGGAGTAAGCCAGCAGTTGTTGGATTGTTTCCACGTTTTAAAGGGATTGTTTGAAGCTGTTTCATAGATTCCCAGTTGAAAGGTAGATTTCTGCTCCTTCAGCACATTCTGCCCCAAGCAGTTGCAGACAGCATCTCTCCTCTTAACTCACTAAACCAGTTAATGTTTGAGCTTTGAACATATTGTCTGCTATGTCAGTGTTACATACTGTTAGATACGTCAATGAAAAAGACTCTGCTGGTTGTTCCAGGGAGTTACCTCATGGAGGGGAAAAGCTGACTGGAGTTTCCTGTGATATCCTTTTACCTCTGATTGTGCAGGGTGCAAATTCAAAGCCACCCTGCGTTATCTGTGGATGGAGGCACATATGAAAAGGAAGAAGGCAGCTAGGCTAGGGCAGCTTGCCAATTGCTGAAAGCCTTTGTTGGAGACGAAAGGAAACCTGCGCCCATGCAGGGACTGGGGCAGCCCCAGGGGCTTTCTTGGCCTGGTATGGAAAGAAGATGAAGGCAGCCGCATGGAAATGATCGCACACTTTTGCATGTCAGTCTGCATTAGCTCTTCAGGCCCTGGTTGTTGCGTTTCAATGCTAAGGTCCTGCGTTTAGTTCTCAGGATTTTCATCCTGTGGGGCTGTCAGCACAGCACTGAACCCATCTGTTGAAACTAAACCATGAGGAAAGTGTCTTCCGTGCGGGAACGCCTGCAGAACCGGTCCCTGGGGAGCAGCTCGGGGCTGATCCCAGAGAGGGAGATGTCTCCAGTGGTCAGGTCTGCTGCTTTACCTCTGGGAGAGGTGTCTGCCTCTCTGATGACTGGTTTCTCCATGGGATGGATCCCTTATTCTCAGCTTGCCATGTGCTGAAGGAGAAAGGAGAGGTGCTCTCAAGTATCAAATGTCAGTTTTAAACCAGTGCAACCAAGGCAATGAGCAATGGGAACACTTGGACTCTCAGATCTCTGCTGCTCTGCTGCCATTTCCCTTTCCTCTGCTGGGAAAGAAGGGTTTGGAGTGGTTTTATAGCTGCTGTGCCCATCTCCTCAGGACTCCTGGGTATAGGACTGTCTGTGGTGTTGAGTGGTTGACTTCAGCAGGCTGCATTTCTGCGCTGGGTTGTTGGGGTTTTTTTCTTCCTTTTAGAGCTTTTAGCATGAAATATTCAATCACATCTGTGCACAGCTCAGTTGATACAGGTATCGTGCTTCAGGGAACTGTGAGGAAGGTGAAAAGGTTGTGAGCACATCCTGCCTTTGTGGCTCCTGTGGGTTTGTGTATTTTTGTGGAGATGGCAGCCACCCGAGTGTCACTTTGGGGTTTCAGGAGGAATTTCCTTGTGGCTTCCTCCAGCAGAATCAGCTAGGGCCAGAGGGAACATCTCCCCAGTGTTTCTTGAATAGAGTCTGAGGTCCTACAGCCTACAAGGTATTTTTTATGGATGCTCCAGGTTGGCTGTGACTCGAAAGGCAGGTCAGCTTTGTGCTGGGTAGGAAGATCTGAGCTGGGTTATCCCAAGGAATTAATTATGGTTTTGTGTTTTTGTACAGTACTGTGTTGCACTTCTGGAGTGCCCAGTGCTTAGGAAGGAATTATCCTGTTGAACAAGGGATATTGGAGAGAAGTGCTGGCTTTATTTCCCAAACATCATCATCTCTCTTAAGAGACTGTTACATAGCAAGGCACAAATTTTATTTACATGAAACACACAGAGTCAGCAGACAAGCCTTACTGGACAAATTGGAGGGCAGCCATCCAAACCAGTGCCTGTTGTCGTAAGTCTTCCTTTTCTCAGAGCTTTTGCTCAATTGCAAGCTTTCTGTTTTAACTTTAATTCTTCAGTTTCTCTTTCTTGGCAGAATATCTTAAATTACTGCTGTCAACATGTCCTTAGCCCTTCCTGCTCTCCCCTGTCCTCCTAAATTGTGTTGTACTGTCTGTGGTGCTTCAGGTTGCTTTAAAAAGGTTGTTATGTTTGCAGGTGAAAGCAAAACCTGCTGTGAATGTAATATTTTATCAAAGATATACAGGCATCTCCCTGTTAATATTACATTGACACACTGGTTTTACAAAGACTCCAGTGCTCTTTGACATGGTTGGGAGCTGGTGATGATGGCTCTATTAGGTGTGGTAACCAGGTGGTTCATTTATAGGTGCTTTTTATGTTGTCACCTCCAGCAGAAATGCTGAAATGTGAAGTTCTCATCTCTTCAGTGGTAAGTGAGCCTGTGCAGTGGTGGAGGATCTCATCTTAACCTCAGATTGTGTCACCGAGGAGGAAGGAGACTGATATCTAGGATGATGCAGAGTGGATGGGAGAGTGATAATGAGTCATGCTGGGGCAAGACAAGAAGCATGGACACTGGGATGGATCGTAAACCAGTGGAGCAAGGCTGCAGCTGAGATGCTCAGACCACAGTGTTCTGTGGGATTTCCTTGGCTTAGATGAGGTAGGACTCCCACAGATGCTGGGTTAGAGGGAGAGGCCTGGAAAGTCCCTGCCTTCTTTCCCAGCCAAAATAGAGGTGGAATTAGGCCGTGGACAGACAGCAGGTCACTTTGCCAAGGTCGTCCTGTGGAGCTGAAGCAGCAGCTTTGCCAAACATCTGCAGTTGCCCTGTGCACCTGGGTTCATTTCTGGCTTCCATCAGGTTTTTTTTCAACAGGCATGATGTGGAATTAGAGACCTCTGTGTCCCCACAAATGACTTTCAAGATAAGTCTAATTTAACACCCTCTGCAGTGCTTAGCTTGCTTTTTCAGATGATGCTTTTGTTAAGTTTTGTGTTGTTTGTTTTTTTATTTTATTTTATTTTGTTGGTTTGGACCTTTTCTGGATATTTTAGAGTTGTATATTCTTAAATTCAGCTCTGTCTGTGCCTAGAGGGAAATGAGCTAGCACATAAGGGTTTTTGCTGCAACAACCAGAGAGTTCAAAGTCTTGGGATTCTGTTTTAGATTAATAAATTGGAAGGGCTACGTGGTTTTTTGCATACTAATAAAAACAGGATAATACTTTTAGAATTAAGTGCTAGTGGGGAATAAAGCAATAAAGATTAGCTTGTTGTTTGAAGTCATTCTGCTTACACCTTTGAGGGAGGTTGGCTATTGCTAAGAGAACTTCAGTCACCTTTGCTTTACATTTATTGCAGAGTGAAAAATTACAATATGATCTCACGCTCATTAAAATTAAGTAATTGATGTCATCATTCAATTAAAAGAATTTTTGGGAGCTTTTGGCAAGTCATTCCAGGTTACTATTAAGACCTGACCAACCAGGCATCCTTATATTGGGAATGGGCGATAGTTCTCTGTTAAGTAAGTGAAAGATAAGGAAACATCCCAACAAAATACCTCATTAGTGAAACCAACCAACCCTAGCGTGTTGAAAGGCAATGCTACCAGTGTTCCTCTCCCCTGAGATTTCTGCCATGAGGTTACTTACAGTGAAAGCAAAATTCTGAAGTAAAATTGAGTGTATTCCTCTTGGTGAGCTTGTTTCTCCAGGTACTCTCCAGGTTCTCTCAGCTCACAGATGAGAGCTCTGGGTAAGCAGATGCATCAAAAGTGGGACTTAGAAGGGAATGATTCTAAATTTATCTCCAGCACAAGTTTTTTCTCATCATGCTAAATGTAACTGTAAGGCCAGAGCAGTATTGAGAACCTTTTGTCTCTGCTTTTCATTAGCTGGCATTACAACAATCAACTGTTGTTACCAGTTTACTGTGAATACATTTTGCTGGTTGTGGTGTTTTCAGACAGCTTGCAGCTCCCAACCTGGGCATCTGTAGCTTGGGTTTTTTTCTATTCTATTCATCATTTCATCAAGGCATCACTGCAAGAAATCTTTCATCTCTAGCTCTGGGCTATATAGAACTTGAGTGGCAAAGGAGACGTGTGTTTTTGTGCTGGCTTCATCATTTTCAGAATATTAATATTTAATTTAGGCTTTTTAAAGCTTTTAGCAGATTTGTCAGGCTTTCTTCCCTGTGGTAGTGTATGTGAGGACAACTTGAGAGAGAATTCTGATTAACTTACAATATGGAAAGTGGTTTTATTTATTTTGAGTTATGACTGAAATACTTTTTAAGAAGCTCATCCTGTTCTGTAAGTAACTTTGCCATAAACTTAACCATAAAATAGATCCAGCAGCTTTTCCTTTTCCCCAGCTAGAGCCCAGCCAAGCAAATAATGGATCACATCCAAGCAATACTTCTTTTTGCCCATAAAGTCCAGTCTGTGTTGTCCCTCTCTAGTGCAAAATCTCAGCATGATTTTGCCATGGCAGAAACCAGTCCTGCCCTCAGCCCTGATGCTGGTGCTGCTTCCATGCAGGCAGTGCCAGCACAGGTGCTGTGGTGACAAGGAAGTGTTCAACTTTCACATAGTGAGGGCTGAAATGTGGTTATTTAGGCTGCTATTCTTTGTTTAGAAGCTTATAGAAATGGTATTTCATCACTTTTGCCCCGTTTTTATGATCAATTTACTCTTGGAGAGGTGGTGCCTTGTTAGTGCAAATACACCGTGGCGTTTTTACCTGTTACTTGTGCAACCTGGGCTGTTGGGAGGTGTCCCTGCTTTTGCAGGGGCTTTGGAACTAGATGGTTTTCTAGGTCCCTTCCAACCCGAACCGTTCTATGATTCTATGATAAAATGTCTCCTCTTCCAAATTCAAGGTATTTTATTCAAGGGAAGAGCCCAGGATGTGAGGGCAGATCAGGTGCAGGTAGGTTGCCTTTCAGTGCATGAGATAATTCAGCCTGAAAGTAATTTGGGACCAGTTTAGAGATGGATTGGTTTTTCCCCTCTGATGTGCAGCTGCCTCTTGTGTCCCAGCTCCTGCCTGGCTGAGGAATCGATTGGGGCTGTGCAGGAGCTGGTGCTGATCCCCTGGCAGCCCTCAGACCCCTGACCTGGTCCCACTGGAGCCTCCTGAAACCTGGGGTTTGTGATTCAGGATGGGAACAACAAAGGGGAAACGCAGAGGCCGTTTTTGCTTACCAGTTAATGTTTCTCTCCAGTTGGCCAGTGTTAGCTGGGTCAGTCCATCTGTTGTTTAAAAGAACTTGTTTACAGCTCACTCAGTTTCTTTTAGTGCTTCAATGCTGAATTTACCAACAGGAGTTTTTCAGTTACCTGCTGGAAGCATTTCCAGGGGAACATGTTTGTTTTTCTTCCCTTTTTATTATAAACAAAGCACAATGAGTTTATTCCCCCTGTATCAGATGTCCCTGGCCTTCATGGGAACAGAGTGCAGAGGCCTCAAAAATCAAGCACAACGATTTGTAGTTGTGTTTAGGTGTTTGCTTACCCAGCAAAGCAGTATTTGCTTGCTGTTGGGATATGCCAGGTGCCAAAAGTAAAAACGTTCCCTTTTTCATGGCTGCTCAGCTCGTGTGTGTGGAGTTAAGGGCTGAGTCAGCAGGACAAGTGTCATACGGGTTGTGTTGGGGCCAGTCCCTGTTTTGCAGCCCTGTAACGTGGGGACAGTGTTGTTGGAACCCGCCCAATTCGTTCTTCCTGGGGCTCCTGTCAGTGAGATGATTGAGTTTTCATCTGCCTGGTGGTGGTGGCTTTGCTTTTCCTGAAGGGAATGACTTTGGTGTGTGGATCAGGCTAAGGAAGAGCCCGAATGCTGCTGCGGGAAGAGCTACCCTCTCCAAGGGGCTGTCATTCCCTGAGCAGCTCCATGAACCACTGGCCCAGGTGGGCCAGGACTGGGGAGGAATTCAGATGAGATGTTTTCTCAACCTCCCCAGCTGGACCACTGCAGAGATTGGAGTTATTGTTCCATCACAGCAGCGATTATCCCGAGCTTTGTGTCATCCTCTGTTCTTTGTTCCATCGAGGGCCTCGGTTCCCCACGCGCTGGGAATTTCAAGCAAGGTGTTTTGCAGTCATTTGTTGTGGTTCCTCCACTGTTACTTCCGGCTTTGTTTTTCACTCGTGAAAAATTGAGACGTTTTCTCATGTAGAGTTTGATCATGTGAATGTTTGACAAGTACATGTGGGCTCAGAAGCAGCTTTTTAACAAGGTTGCGCTGACAAATGTTGTAAATAAACACACAGTATTTTGGAAGCATATTTTATTATCAATAATTCCTGTATTAATTTGCTGTCAAAGAATTAAATTTTCATACTAAATCACATTGTAACTGCACTGTGTTATTATTTTTGTAAGGGCTTTTGTTCATTTTGTTTGCGTTCTTTTTCTCTTGTCAAGTTGCTGACTATGTGCTCTTAGGTAATCCTACTGATTTCTACACACTTCCTTCCCTCTACAAGTAAGACATTTGAGAATCCAGTTTATTTAAATTGGAAAAGGAGATGTTGCACCCTCAGAGAGGCCACAGTAGGAAAATTCACTCTAAGTAGTAATTGTGGCTTTGGAGATAGCTTGTTGAATAAGGTATTTCTTACTTTTAAGCCTCTTTGTTTAGGTTCAATATGTCAGTGTAGAAAGGATAATTTTCCTCACAGTTTAGTGAAAATAAATTATGAAGGTGGTGACATATTGATGCAAGGCAAGAAGAATCCACGTATTGGGGTCTTGCTGTTTTGGAACAAAGAGATACCTGCCTGGTATTGAGACATCCTGCATAATGAGGCCAGCAAATTGAGGTCGACCATTCCTTCTCTTGACAATAATAGCATGTTTTTTCTGCTTAAAGGCAAGGCAGAGCGAGGGCCACTTCTGCCAAAACTGGAATGCTGTTTTCTTTCAAGAGCTGTTAATGAGGAGGAATGGCTGTGCTGGGAGAGGTGTGGATTTTTCCATGGGAGTAGCAAAGTTCAGTAGCTTTGTGGTGGATTTGCAGCGTGCAGCTGGGTTGTTGAGCTGTGCTCTGAGGGTTCTCATGGTTGCTGCTGCTCTGGTACTTTTTGCCCATTATTTTGATCTTCCAGGTAGCTGAAAGGCTTTCACTTAGGGAGGATCTTGCCACATCCTGCTACCTAGCCTCAAAACAAAGTGCTGCTGCAGCAGACTTTGACTCCTCTTTAGCATGCTGAAAGAGCCCCGAACAGAAGTCGTTCCTTGCATGATCTTTCTTGTAAAGAGCATTGCAGCTGACAGAATAATGGGTTTTCTGAGGCTTGCTGGTCACATGCCAACATGGTTTCCTTAGCAGTGACATTCCTCAAGAAGCCATGGTTGCTGATGTAAACAGAACTGAAAGCTGAACACAGCCCGTACTGAGCTCGCAGCCCAAGATCTGCTGCTTGTGTCATCCTGTACAGTGCATTTTTCTTCTGCTCTTTCTATTTAAATCTGGTTTCCCAAGCTTGTAACCAGCTTGAATGGGTCATACTCTTCAGTCCAGAAAAGATGGCCTGGTCTCTCCTGAAGGAGCCTGTAGAGGCTCCTGTGCAGCAAGGATTGCTCCGTGGGGCAGCCTCCCATTCACCTGAATTTAACTTTGATTTTGTAGCACTGTGTTTGGGATGGTGCTGGGGTTATTTTAAACTACTGTGTGCAGAGCAGATTTAAGGTTATTTAACAAGGTCCCTGGGTTCCCACTAGTCAGGCTGAAATGAACAGCAAAACCAGTAACAGTTTTGAAGGTGCTCCGTGAGTCTGCCTCCTGTCTTTTTGTCAGGTACGCTCTGGAATTTGGTGGGAGTTTCCTCCAGTCAAATTACTGGTGTTACTCACTAATTTGAGGCTGAGTAAAAGATTAATAATTGTATTGCTTTAACTATAAGTAGGGGAATCCTACCATGGTGACTAATACGTTTTAATAGTACTTATTCTGGAGTAAGCTTGCTCACGCTGTAAAATGACTGTGGTTGGTGGTTCAGATTTCAGTGCTTTGGGAAAAAAAAAAACCACTTTTTTTTTTTTCTCTCTGGAGCAATCTTCATTTTCCTTGCTGCTTTTTTTTCCCCGTGGAATGGGAGTGACATCCTTACGAATCCAGACTTGGCACTTCCTCTTTGGAAAAGGCAAGGTGGGAGGCGTGTGGGAAAACCTGTCGTGATAGATGCCCCCCCTTTTTAGGTTTGAAAAAGTCATTGTTGCCATTGATTTTTAATTTTTGGGGTTTTTTTGGGGAGTGATCCTTTTAAGTGCTGATACTTTCATCAAGATACCTATCTTTGTTTCATCATGAATAGTCATCGAGCTAATAGCACTAGGATTTGGAATAGCATTTTCCCATCTGGAAACACGTAATTATTGTGCTCCTGTGCAGCTCCACACACTTCCCAGCTTAGTGCTCTGTGTTCAGGAAAGGTCAGAGTTGCATTTCCATACCTGAAAGCGAGAAGCACCCTGTTTGATCAATAGATAGGGGAGTAATTGTTCTTCTTTCTTCTCCCATCCTGGCATCTTATTCAAGAATCTAGAATTTAATTACAAAAAGTAACTTCGGGTACAGTTGGACTGACTTGTGTTGTGCATTCAAACTGCTTTTTGGGATGGCTTGGCAAGGGGTTGCTCTGGGGTCAGATTTGGAGGAGAATTATCAGCAAGGAGTACCTGTGGCAGTTTGGCTTCTGCCAGAAAAAATGAAGCCTGTTTTGAAGAGAATGACTAAATATTGGCATCCAGGAGCCGTGATGGGGCTGGAGCTGCACACAGGATCAAACCCCACAGGGACCTCTGTTTGAATCTCATCCCAGGCAGATCCACTCTGGGAATATTCTGACGTTTTTGTATGGCCACCTTGGCTGCTGAAGAAAAGGCTGCAAAAGTATGATCAGGTTTTTGCCAGAGAGCTGAGAACAGCTCCAGCAAAGGCCCTGGAAGTGAGGGTGCAGAATAAACACCAGGGACTGTCTGGTTTTGTTGAGTCCCTCAGGCTGGGACCTGTGATGGGTGAAACCTCCCTAGATCTGCCTGGGATCAGTCCCCAGAACTCCCAGCCTGGACTCCCTGGGTGGTGTTCCCTGCAGTTTATGGTAAACCCAAGGGAAGGGGTCATTTTGCCTCTGAATTGTGGGTGGCTACCTGTGTGAGCCTGCAGTGTTCTGCTGCAGGAACCTGAGCTCTCCTTGGTCACTTGCTGCTGTCTCTTGAGTTTTATTCCTGTGCCAAGAACAGGTTTGATTGGGAAAATCATCCGTCCACGCCAGTTTGTCTGGTGGAGAAAGTGCAAACTGTTTAGAACGGGCAGAGTTGATGTGTGTGTCATCTGGAGCTGGGCTGGATGGGCAACTCCCAGGAGAAGGTTATCACCACTCGCTGGGCTAATAATTCAGTTTCTACCTTCAGGAAGGCAGTGGTGTTCCTACCTCCTGAACAACTGCTGAATCACTGGGTTCTTAGTCTGGCGCAAAGTTTAGTCATTTCCTGGGAAACTTTTGGTTTCAGTCTGGTGGTGAAGGGCTTAAATAGCTGAGAATTTCTGCTAGTGTCTGTGAGCAGGAGGTTAGTCAGAAAGGAGTGTTATCAGGGCAGAATTGCTTCATTTGGGGTTATTTAATTGTGAGTTGTCTTGCTTTACTCATCTCCAGCTGCTGCTGGTGTACGTGTGTGACACTTTCTGTCTCTCCTTATACACTGTTCTGATGCAGGACTGGAATTATAAACACTGTTAAGTGCCCCTACATCTAAACTCACGTTCTTCTCATTGACTGTGTAATAAAAATAAATGAAAACCTTTCTCCTGAATAGATTTTGTAAAATTCTCTTTGTGACAAAGCCTTGGTTTGGTGCCCTTTGTAGCATTCAGAATGGAAGTTGCATTTTTTCCCCGTGACAAGTTTATTTAAAAAAAAAAAAGTCTATTTAAAAGATACTTTTTTTTCTTCCCAGGATGGGGTTACATGCAAGATTTATTATTTGTATGTGGGATTAAGCTATTTATGTGCATGTGCTGGTTTTATGGGTAACATGTAAAATTTATATGACTGCACTTTGCAGCATAATATCTTGTGGAAAGTAAACTCCAGTGACTGTATTTTGCAGGTGTTAGTTAGAGGCAGGGAACAGAGCCTGTGTTTAGTGGGGTTATCAGGGCTAACAAAACGTAGTGATAGTTTTAAGGGGTTATCTTGAAGAGTTTTTATAACTTTTTCAAAAAGTTTAGGCTTATGTGGGGAAGAAAAGAACAGTTTCCCACAACCTCTTTGCCTTTTGTCAAGGTAGATGTGACCCGCGTGTGATTTGAGCTGTGGGTGTCCAAGTACTTGGTGGATCCTTTTGTAAACCACTCACAGCCACGTGTAGGAATGTTCTCATTTCTGCTGGGATGAGAGGCATCAACAGCGTCTCTGAGAGGCTCTTCTTTCCAGGACTTTGCTTCCAAGCACCTTTCAGTGCCTTTGAGGACTTGTTTTGCTGACCCTGGGAAGTGCCATTTGGCCCTCGTGAGAATGAGAAGTTACCATAGGTTGTCTTTATGGGGAAGGAAAAGTCTTCAGCTGAAGTTGGTCTGGTGACACCTCCTCTTCCTTGGTCACCCCCTGCTCACACACACAAAGCTGAGCTCTGTCAGCTCACCCAGTTTGCTGCATCACATCTGGCATCTGCAATTACTGCCCGTAACACACGGGCCCAGAGGGGTCAGTCGAGGACAGGGGATCATCTGGAACTCTGAAATGCTGCTGTAAGGAAAGGGATTCTTCAGCATCATTCAGTAGTTGGATTTATTATTTAAAGGTAAAACAACAAAAGCAATAAAAAGACTTCAGGCACATGGTTAGTGACTTGTGGTGAAGTTCACCTTGTGACCTGAAATGACACAGAGCCAGCCCTCTGCAGCTTGGCAGTGCCCCTGGATGCAGGGAAGGCCATGCCACAAAGACCTAACCTTCAGCTGCATTCTTTTGAAGTGATAAATGTGGAGATTAGAACGGTTTGAATTTGGTGAAGCAACATTTGTAAGCTTTTAGAAAAGATTTTTGAAGCTGTGGAACAGAGTCCCCACAGTGCTGGAGCCAAGTGGACTTGTACTGTGTATATAAATTAATCTGGACCTGATCTGTCTGTGAAACTTCTAGTACTGAAACTGTAGCAGTATAATAATGCTTGTGCTTAACAAACACAGCTTTGTAAGTCTTGCTGGTTTTTTCAGTGGCCTATTCATGTTCTTAATGGGAATAGAATGGTGCTGTTACAGGGAAACTGCAAAGCACAAACCTGTTCTGTTTGGTTTTCTTACTGTTTGGTTTTGGGGTTTATTTGGAGGGGATGACATATGGGGTGAGTAAGGCTTTTATTTCTTTCAAGAAAGTAGTGGCTTTTTTTCTGGAAGACTGTGTAGTTTGCAAACCTTGGTATTGTCATCAAGGAGGAAACCTGATATACAGCTTCACCAGAAGGAAGGAGGAGGGAATCTTTGAAGCTGCATCATCATTTGGCCTCAAACAGAAAGAGGCAATTGTCTAAACTTGTTTCAAACATAGTTTTTGTGCTGAAGTTATAGCCAAAGAGTGTTGGGAGGGCAAGACCATTTAACAGGTATAGTCTGTTGGAAAATGCAACCTTAGAAGAAGGGTTTAAGTGTGTCTC
This sequence comes from Chaetura pelagica, assembly GCF_000747805.2. Lineage (NCBI taxonomy): Eukaryota > Metazoa > Chordata > Aves > Apodiformes > Apodidae > Chaetura > Chaetura pelagica. Next base: position 366,314 of record NW_009952703.1, read on the forward strand.
GTGTGTTGCTGAAGCCTGGGATTGAGGTTGTCCAAGCTTTAAGCCTTGGTAGAACCATCAGGGGTGGGGGTGTCCAGAAGTTGCTGGGAAATGGAGGAGAAAAGATATGTAGCTGCAAAATAACTGAGTGGTGACAGCAGTTCTTCCTGAAGTGTTGAACTGATTGGTTTGATACCTGTTTTCTGCCTCAGCCATACCTGAGACAGTCTCAAGTGCTGAAGTGCAAACCTGACTCATTTTGGGCTTCCCAGACGTGCCACCCAACACACTTGAGACACCTTATCTGGAAGTGGCAGCAGCAAAAGAGCATGATGATTTTTTTCAGCTACATTTGTGGGTTTCAGCATCTCCAGTCTGGTATCTTCCCTGGTCAAGGACAGGAAATCCAAAAATCAAGCTCTGCAGAATCAGGCTTTCTGTTGTATTCTTGCAGTGAGCTGGAGATGATAAAACTACAGGGAGACATTGCCTGTCATGTGTGCCTGGGGATCAAGCAGGGCAGGAGGCAAGGAAGGCAGAGTCATCAAGGTCGTTTATAGGGGTGAGACCTGGAAAGCAGATGCAGTGGTGATAATGGAATTTATTTCCTTATTTTTGTTATTATCTTGTTACAGTATTTGCTGTTAAATAAAGAGAGTAGCTATCTGTGTTTTGGGGTAATTTCCAGGATTCTCTGTTCTCATAAACTGCTAGAAACTGACTTTTTTTTTTTAAAGCATACAAGTATTTTTTAACAATGCAAACAAACTGCTTTCAGATTTGAATCTTTTGCTTGATACAGTCAAGTGTTTGGAGGCTTTGTTGGGGAGATGCTGTGCACTACGTGATCATTTTCCTTAATTTCTCCACTGTAGTAATTATGGTTTTGTTAGACAGTAAATGATTCAGTGTTCTCATTCCATGGGGGGAAGGGGAGCAAGGATGTTGAAAGAGGAGTATTGTCTGAGCGTAGCAGGATTAGCTGGTGTTACCACCTTGCACTGATTGAGCACCAGTGTGGAATAGATCATCAACTCTTAATTGCTGAAAAGCAGCCTGGCGTCACAGGGTGGTGAGGCTCCTGGAGCTTCAGGCTTCTCTCTTGCATGATTTGAATAGAGGTGGAACATCCAGGCTGATCACTTGGGGTTCACTGGGCTTCTCTCTGCCCTGGCAAAGCCCAAACCTCTGCTTCTCTCAGTGTTGAGCTCATCTTTTCTCTTGCACTACCAAGGGTCAGAACATCCAGACTGGATTTGCATGGTGAGGATCAGGTCTGATTTCCTCTCAAGAAGTTGGGAGAACCATACTTTTTGCATTTTCCTAGGGAATTCTGTTTCTCAAATGTTCACTTGTTTCATCACAAACCAGCAGGATTCATCATGGAGGTGTCTGCAGTCAGGATTATTGCCCAGGCATTCCAAGTGAGGAAAAAGTGTTGAACCTGTCTTGTTTCTGCTGCAAACCATAAATAAAGAGTTATTTCCTACTCTGAACTCACTGAAGGGCAACTGTTGAGTATTTGCAAGGCCCACTGTGTCTTGAAAAGTAAGATTTCTTTAACTTCTTCCCTTAAAATTGTCAGAAGAACGAACAGATGAAATGAGGGGAGGAGAGGGTTGAAGGAGGGGAACAGTGCAGTGATGGATGGTGAGATGAGGGATTACTGGAGCAATGCAGTCCCAGAGCTGCTCTCCTGCCACAGAACCTGTTCTTGGAAGCTCTCAGGGGCTGGTCCAGCAGATGCTCTGCAGATGAACAGAACTGAGCTGGTGGCTCCACAGGAGAAAATTTCTCATGCGTTGGGATGAGTTAACCTTTGTGAGTAGTGCAGGAGGTGGCAGAGCTTTGCAGGGCTTGGGATGGAAAACCTGAGAGTCTGGGGAGCAGAGGGAGGCACCCAGAGTGGGGCTGATGGAGTGGATTCTCAGGGTGGTGGTGGGCTGTGTTTTCTCTCTCTCTCCCAGTACTGCTTATCTGGAGAAGGTGAAGACAAAGAATCATAGAATCATCCAGGTTGGAAGGGACCTTGAAGATCATCAAGCCCATCCATAGCCTAAATCCCCCTACCATAACCTAGTTTACCCGTTCAGTGCTTAAATCATGTCACAAAGCACAGTATCTAAATTTCTTTTAAACACTTCCAGGGATGGTGACTCCGTCACTGGGCCTGAGCTGGTGGCTCCTGTCACTGCAGCTGAGCTGTCGAGGATGGAGAACCTGTTCCCCCTGCATCAGCAACTTCACTCACTCTCTTGCGTCCTGTTTTTAAAACAAAACAAAACAAAACCACCATAAAAAATCCCCCAAAGACTCCTCGAGACACTAGGGAAGATCACAATAAACAAGAGTCCAGTGGTTGCAGATGGAGAGAAGGGTCTTGGCTGGATAGAAACTGAAGCTTTGCTTTCTTCTGACAAGAATCCTTCCCGGGGCCTCCTAGGCCTGTGGAGACAGAGCCACAACTGGCTCAGGATATAGATAAACTACAACTGAACAGAAACAGTTGTAGCTGGGAGAGGGCCAAAAGAATGTCTCAGCAGTAAGTGTTTTTGTTTGTCATTTCTTTCCTAGGAATGAACAAACACCAGCACCATTTTAAAGCTAAATTGTCAGCTCTCATTTGTTTTGCTAATGCTTGCTTTGTAGTGCTGTGTCTTGCATCTCTGCAGAGAGGGGTTGTGGTTCTTGGTGGTTTTTGCAGCTAGCTGGGAGGATTTAGCACACCAAGTGTCACAGAGTGTTGAATTTATGGAAGTGGGGCTGATGATTTACCAGTTACATGTAGTAGGAGTGAATGGTTCTTGAGATTGGAGTCCTATTGTCTTGGTTCTCTTCCTGTTGCTGTAATTTATTATATTCAGGGAGGAAGTCTGCCTTTCTGGTCAGGTCTGGCCATTGCCATTTCCTGTAGATCAGCAGAAAGGGAATAGAGTGAAAGAAAAGTTCCCTCTTAGTGGATCTTTGGTTTCTGTCTCAGTTGATTGGTACCAAATCTGGGCTATGCATGACCAGAGAGAAGAGGCTTTATACAATAAATTGGTTCAACTTGTGCAGCCTGTTACAGGGACACTTGGTTCCAAGACTTGAGATGACAATTTGGGCTGAACTCCTGTGGTTGTGGTCACTGGATCATGGTTTTATTGGGAAGACTTGACACCTGTCACCTCTGCCTCCACACAAGGGTTCTTCTCCTGAGAGTCTTAGTCCCTTTGTCTTGCTGGAGTTTCATTTCAGTTAATTGGATTCTGTTTCTACCATGGGTTGTTTCCTCAAATAAAGAACTCTTGATTATCTGTTTATTCCAATGTTTTCTGTCCTTGCTGTCCTTCAGCAGGGCTAGTCCAAAAATGTGTTACTGTTTCTAATCCTGTAGGCAGGTGCTTGAGACTGTCAACCTGTTTGTCAAAATAATGGTTGATTTTTATTTTAGTTTTTTTAACAAACTCTACTTGGAAATTCAGCAGACACAACTGGGAAGTCACAGTGCTGCAGGCAAGTTCCAGGAATTTATCACCCTTATTTCAGTTTTGTGAATTTTGCAAGTTGGAACTGTCCTGCTCTTGCCAAATAACATTAGGCTTGTTATTTTTTGTTGGCTGATGCTCAGGGAATCCTTTTTTCAAGCAATAATATAGATGATCTGGAGCCTGTGGTCGTTAAGGTTGCAAAGAGTGTTTTGGCCTGAGTTGCCTGCTTGTTTTTCAGCAATCTCACCTCAACCTCAGGTTGCCAAATGTGAATCTGTGAAGGATCTGGCACATTCCTGTGAGGATAGGTTTGTTTTATTGGTAGGATGTTGGTGTGGAGCAAGTGATTAGAGAGAATTCTTTGCCTCCCAGTGCGTAAAGCAGAATGTGATGCTACTTGTAGTTAAACTGAGTGTGTTGGTGTTTGCTTCTTAGGAATTCCAGCAACTCTCTGTGGCAAATGTTTCATTCTATGTAGCATGTAACCACCAGTGTCAAGAGTCCAATTAAATCGTGTGGAGAAATTAATCACCAAATAACAAGCTACAAGCAGATCCATGGGTTGGCTTCTCAGGAGGAATCCCTCCCCTTTCTGAGCAGGTTTGTTTCTCCTGGAGTGGCAGGTAGAGAAAGGAACAAAAAGTGGGGGATTCAAACTGCCTCTGAACATGGAGAGGCAGATCTTGGAAGAGCTGGTGCATTTTGGAGCTCCTATAATCGATCAAAACATTATCCTTTTGGCATATGTTTTGGGTGTAGCTCTTTCTTGGAGGGGTGATTTTCTGACTCTGGCAGGATCCCTTCCTTGTGCACCGGATTAGTGGAACTGTGTTGCAGGCAGGCATTCAAATTACTGCTTTGCTTGGCATTTCAGGGCTTCGTGGACATTCTAATTTTCAGTTGCTGGGTTTGTTTGGACGTGTCGGGGCCTGACTCAAACATAGTGTGAGAGGAGGGAGATAAAACTGTGTTTGCAGATGCAGAGCAGAGCAAGTACCCGTTGCAGCTCCTAAGCTCCTCGTGCAGGCATTCCAGGTGACAAGGACATTTGACTGTGCTGCAAAATCTCCTTTGTAACCAAAATGGCCAGTTAGCTGGAATGTTTTAGCAGAGTTGCTGGTCGTGTTGGGAGGCTTAGAGCCTAAACCCTTTAATCACCTTTTCTGATGTGGTCCAGATCAGGCTGGAGTGTCTGGCAGGAGGATGCAGAAGGCGGCAAGTGCCGCGGCTGGTGCTGCTCAGTGTCTAATGCTCTGTTGCCTTCAATAGTCACAGCAGAGGAAACGTGCTCTTTGCCATCACTAGTTTTCTTGTGGTCATACAAATATGGGATTAATTTTAGCTGGAGAAGTAAATACCAAATAGTTCTGTTTTCTTATGACTGTGTGTTTGATCGCTTCCAATCTTCCGGCCCCCAGAGATAAGAGGTTACAAGGGCAGGTCAGGCGACCAAAGGCTTGAAATGCTGCAGGGCTTTTTGTTTAAATCCCTTCAAGGTCTCAGACTTTCTTGTGGTTCTGATGTCATGTAAGAAATTAAGACAAAAGACAGATGGTCCATCTCCAGGATCAGACAGATTAGTTTTTTAAAAAAGGGAAAAGTTTACTGATACTTATTCTCTTCTGGAGTTCTTCTGTGGAGCTCAAGCATCTTCTGCCTGATTCTACCAGTAGGCAACAGTGGAATTACAGCTACTGCCAGGTGAAAAAAAACCCAACCCAATAACCATAACCCTTGCTTACTTTCACTAAATATCAAATAAACTTGTTTAAGTCTGATTTTCTGGATCACAGGGTGTGCTTGTTGGGCAGCAGCCGAGAACCTGACTCTGTTCATCCTTGCCTCAGTTTTCAGAGGTGCCCTAAACAGCTTCTGCAGTGAGCTCACTTTATTTGCTAAAAGCTGTTCTCAATTTGATTAGTTTAAGACAAGGCTTTGAATTTGCACTTTCCCTTTGCCCTGTTGTTTGGGAATGATTCCATTTTGTTAGCCTGGGTTGGCTTTGTGGTTGCAGAATATTTTCATGCACTCCTGAGTTTCCCTATTTAGGTTTTCATGGCTTTGATATTCCATTAGATAGCTGTTCTGATTCAAATTATTGCATTTAAATAGTGTGTAGTTTGTATCTCTGGTCCCAAGGGAAAGTACAGAAGTTCTGCAATATGAAGGCTTTGAAATCATAATGTACTCACATTTATTTGGTTTCAGGTTTTCTTCAGCAAGTGCTTTGTTCTGCTCAGGTTAAAACCTTCCTGTCAGTGAAAAGAAAAGCAAACAGACCTCAAATTGAAAAGTGAGGATATGGTTAAATGAGTTTTCTTTCCTTCATTTCAGGGGACATCACACAGAAGGGGTATGAGAAGAAGAGAGCAAAGCTTCTGGCTCCATATGTCCCACAAACCCAAGGTAGGTTCTGGTTTCTGCTGGCCTAAGGATTTTGCAAGGCCTGGACGTGGCAGGGCTGTGGAGGGGGAGCACTGAGGTTTCCTTTGCCAACTCTGAACTGTTCTGTTTTCTGTGTGTCTCCTTAGCTATCTAATAATTACACTTTGGAGGTCACATGGATGCCACGAAGTTGTGGGCAACATTTTGCCTTCTAGTTCCCCTGTTCTTACCAAACTCCAGGGGTTCCTGGTAGTTCCAGAGCTGGTTGGTGGGTCTCTGTGTAATTCAACACTTTGTGTGCCCTTGCTGTATCTCCAACATACATAATACAAGGTATCCTACTCTTGTCAGCTGAGAACTCAAGGGCTTTGAATCACTTGTAGTGTGTGTTCCTCAGGAATCAGTCTTTAAACCTTCTTAAAAATGGCTTAACTGCAGAGTCTGTTCTGCATCCTTCCTGCAGCCATCTTAATTCCCTGTTGGAGAAACATTAATTCTTGGCATTGCTGGGTTTGTTTTACCAGAGTAGCTGAATTCAGGCTCTTCGTTTATATCTGTTTCTTTCGGTTCAGAGATCCTTAGCAGTAGAGCTGATTGTGTGGAGGATAATTATATATCACTGTAATCTGAAGGACATGCTGAAAGTATGCCTGGTAATTATTGTGGGGATGCTTACCCAAAATAATTGCACTGCTGATACACTGAGATGCTCAGCCATTAAAACCTGGTGTGTCTGGGGAGTGAATGGGCATGACAGGCAGTCATGACTGGACTTACTGTAATTTACTGGGACTGAACTACTGCCAAAAAAATTTGTAAAGAATGAAGGCTAAAAGTGCGTTTATTGACTGTCAGCACCACATCCGCTGGGGAGGGAGGGTGCAGGGCTTTTTCTGTTGAAATCACAGCAGTTCACTTCATGCTTGTGGAGCATAAGAGGCCTCTGCCCCTCTCCTCTGGTCACTTCTGGAGC
>NW_009952703.1:373135-389367 GCF_000747805.2 Chaetura pelagica
ATTCCTGCTCTGCTCCCTTTGCTGTCCCTACTCTCTTTTCCTTGTGTGTTCAACAAAAGCTGCTGCTCCTCCTCTTATCTGAGAGGTGCTGGCAGAGTGGGTGCTTTGTACACAAAAGTATAGTGTGTTCTCCTCCAGCTGAACATGCTGAGGGGTGAAAGGCAAGAAGAAATGGGTTTTTAGCCTTCAAACTTGAGATTTTATTCCAAACAGCTCTCTGAGAAGTGCCTCCCTGAACTGAGATGTAGGAATCTCTGAACGTTGGTTGCTACTTTTGTATCAAGTATCTTTAAGGCCAAAAAACTAACACACCTGACTGATCCCTCTTGATGCTCTCTATAAATAGATATTTGTTTAGCAGGTTTCACAGTCTCCCAGTCCCAGGTGTGTACTGGGGGAGATCTTAAGCCTCAGAAGGAATCATGGATTCCCTTCCTAGGTTCAGGTGCCTTCTTCCAGACCTGCTTTTGTCCCCAACTGTGGTGCAGCTTCTTCAAGTTGCTTTTCATCTGACACCTCAGCTGGTGCCCCTCGTGCCTCCGCCCGTGCTCACCTTTGGTTGGTTTCTATGTTGTTTCATGAGGAGGAAGAAAAAGCAGTTTCACAAGACTGTGGCCCTGCTATTTTAATTGTGCTTTTGAAACTGCAGAGTGAGCTGAAGTTCAGGAGGAGACAGGGGCTGAGAGGAGGTCACCAATTAGGGCAGCAGTTTGACTGCTCTTCTGCCTCAGCCCTCCAGCTTTTCATACACCTTTATCCAGCTGCCCCCCAGTCTGAGAATCTCCTGTTGGCAGAATCCTGGTGAAGTCATGCCTGAGGAATTCAGAATCAGGTCACCTTGTTAACGAGCAGAAGATCACAACAACAGCAGCAAAATCCTTAGGCCTGGCACTTATTTAGTGCATTGCATTTTTGTCACAGCAGCTTCCTGGGGTTGGTCCTGGGTTGGCTCCATTTCACTGAGCTGAGACGCGGGGAGGGATGATGACATGTCAGGACATGTCAGCTCTAGGATTGGGGAGATTCTTATTGCTAAACCTCTGCTCCATTCACATTGCCTCTGGGAGCTTGCCTCATTATTTTAGAGTTAAGGCAACAATGCTAATTACCTAAAGATACATGTTTTCCTCGTGCAACATCCAGTTTTATAGACGGAAGGTACCGTCTATATGACGGTGGAGCTGAGTGTGGTACCAGAGTTGTTGCTCCTCTGTTCCCTGCACAGAAAGGCTCTGCTCTGCTGCTGGGGGATGATGGAGGAACTCCCCACCTCCTGAAACTTTTGCTGCAGACCAGAGGCAAATTTCTGCACAGAGAGAGAGCTCCTGTCCATAGTAGTTGCTGCAAATCTGGAAAGGCATGTACAACTTCTCAGCTGGAACAATGCAGAGGCAGGGATGCCTTCTGCCAAAATTAGCAGCCCTTGCACACAGCCTGTTGGCAGAGAACCTCTTCTTGCTATTTAAGATAATGCATTTGGTTCCTCTGCTAATGTGTAAAGGAAATTATATTCATTAAGCACTGATTCACTGTCAGAACCTTTTTTCCTAACTGCTGGAGTGCTCTTGCTCCTGTTCTCTAGTCTCATGATGGTAAAAAAAAAAGAAGAAAGAAATGAAAATTTTAAATAAGCAAAGAGAATCTTGGAGTACTTCTTATGTTGAAAGGGGAAGATGAATGAGATCTGGTGGGTTTTGCATTCCAACACCTATGGGAAAGGTGTTGGAAGACAGGAGTCATCTTCTTGTAAACCTGTTGAGATTGATAACTTCTGAGCTAATTTAATCGACCTGTGAATTTCAGCTGTAGGTATTACTGGGTTTTCTGCTTCATGTGATTCACGTACAGCTCAAGATGGGAACATCTCAGGTTCTGTTACTTCAGTGCTTCATTTCTTTGGCAATCATGGCACTTTGGAACAGAAGTGCTGCTGCTTTGCTTCCCAAGGAGGGGTTGTCATATATTTCCTGTCTCAGAAGAGTCCTTCCTGCCACCCTGTGTGTGGGCTGCCATTAACCTGCAGGGTGAACTCCACTGGCAAGTTTTGCAAGGGTTTTGGGTTTTTTTTTTTGGTCTTTTTTTTTCCCCTGCCTTTCAGCATCACATTATTTCAAATGGGAACTAGTGGGGAGTGGTAACCAGTGATCAAACAGCTTTGTCTAAACCTGTACATCACACACACGTGCTCCAGCTCAGGGTTGTTTGGTGACTTTCACCCCTTGGCAGGATCTGACTTGCAGCTGCCACAAATGGGGAATGATTTTCTTCCCAATTCAGACTGAGGGGCATCATGATTGCAAGTAAAGCTTCTTACTTGACTCTTGGAAGGAAATGTTTCTATCTTTGAAGTAATATTCAGGACTATAAATCAATGGAGCACCTGAATCCTTCCTTCCTGTAAAGGGCAGAATTAGGATCCATCCAGCTAATGACTCCTCAATTTTGAACCCCCTCAATTTGGTGAGTTCCCAGCTTGGGAGGGAGCAGGATTCACTCCCAGCTGGTGCTGCCCTGCCTGCTCTGAGCAGGACAGGCCCCTCTCCCCTGGGAGTGCAGTCCAGGCTAACCTGCAGACCCTCTCTGTGTGATTTTTACAGTCATACAGCTTGAAGAAAACCCATCTTGTTATAAGGAATAACCAGTCCAATTCTGTATGCAAAGGAGCAGAATAACAGGTTTGCCTGCTGCTTTTCTTCTCTCAGAGGAATCTAGCACTTGCTGTCCTTGTTATTAATGCAAACATTTATCCCTGTTGATCAGACATGATGCTTATAATGATCTTTTTAATCTAAACATCTTTCCATGGGAAAATTCTCTGAATCTCTTTAAATCATTGAACCTTTTCCTTCAACAAAATGCAGGGATCACAAAGCAGTCAATTCTGCTTAAAAACCATGGCAATTAAAAAATCCACAGCATCCTTTGCAAGTGAATCTGAAAGAGTTTATTTTCCATGCCTCTGTAGGTTCAGATCCTGGCAGCAGAAGCTGCAGCTCTAGCAGGGTTGTTCTAAGGGGAATGCTAAAGGAGACACCTCTCACCTGCCAGGCTCAGCTCACTTGTGCTGCTCTGTTGTGTAACCATTGCTGAATTACTGCAGCCACACACTTTGTTCCTCATCAGTGCTCGGGTGCTTTGTTGGGTGACTGCAGCATGTTATTATGTCATAGCAAAATACTTACAGAAAGAGCCTGCTCTTGGTGTGTCATGTCACTTACAGACACGTTTGATCCCTTTGTAGGTGGAATATCATGTTTGCCTTGTGATGCCCTGCAGAGCAGATGAGATGCTTTTGCAAGACTTGTAAGAGAGAGCTGAGTCTGAATTTAATAATTCATTCAAAATAGTGTTAAATCTGCTGCTGACATCTAGTGGGTACTTGAATTCATAAATACTGAAATGATCAGAAGGCATTAAGCTTTTCTTCTCAATCTGTGAAGTTGTCTTTGGATCAAATCAAACAACTTTGTTTCTGACTAAAGCAAATTGATGCTACAAAGGTGTTAAATGAGTGATCACTGAAATGTGTTGGAGAGTGGCAGGAAGGGGACACAGACACTCCTTCATTTGCGTGTGGGTAAACTGAGATTTCAAATTGCAAATCTTGCTCTGGAGTCCAGGTCTTCCAATTACCAGGCTCTGCAGCTGAACCTCAGAAGTCTCTCTTCCTTTTCCACTCTACTTCTTGTGCTGCTGCACATGCTGAACTCTGTGCTGTCAGTTGTGACACCCAAACAATACCAGTGAAAATAGGGAATGGTTCTTTGTCTCCCTAATATGGTTTGAAAATTTCTAGCTAGCAAGATACATTCCTTTTAACTAGAGAGAAAGGGTCTCATTTTTTGCCATGACAGTGTAAAGAATCAGCTGAGTGCCTTGCCTGCCCTGAATGCTGATAGTGCAAATGGAGCTGCTAAAAAATGGACTAAGAAGTGAAAAGTTTTGAAAAGGTTCCCAGGCCAAGCAGTAACGTGAGGGGCTAAGGGAGCTTCTCCAGGAGCACAGTGTCCCTGTACTCTTGAATTCTTTCCAAAGTATATAATGCTGGGCTAAGTAGACAGTTTGTTTGCTGTAACACTCAATTAATATTCTGCTCGTTAGGATGTTGGAAGGTATTGGAGATAGTTGAAGATTTCTGCACCTAGTCGGGTGTGATTTGCTGGTATTGTAAGTTCCCTGAGCTCCAGGCACTTGCCCTGAGTTGTTTACCTACAACCACAGACTCAGAAAGTGGTATAACTGGAACTGGGCTCCAGCAGTTGTGGTTTCCTCTTCATTTCTCTAGTCCTTTGGTAGTTTGTGAGAATTCTCCAGCTGCACATATTTAGATGACACGATTGCCCTCCCTTTTGCATGACTTCAGGTGACAAACCCAGAGGGAATTGCAGCTCCATGACCTTTGGTTTTTAAGAAGTTCCCAGTGAGGCATAGATTTGGTTTAGAATTGAGACTCCAGCAGCAACAATTCCTCCTGCCCCTTGCTGAATTGGGTAAAATTATCATTTCTTATCAGATCATCTGTTTAGCTCCCTGTATTCATGGGTAAAAACCCAAACTTTTCCAGGGTGATAAAGCCACTCACTTCTTGCCAGGCTGAAAGGAGTCAGAACCTGGACAGCTAGAGGTCTGTTTGGTTTGGTAATTAATGTGAGCAGCAGAGGCTCTTGCCCTGGGTGCATTATTGATTTTCCTGTCAATAGCAACACTGGTCAGTGGAACACTCAGTAATGAACCCAGTTTGATCATATTTTTTATGGGCTTCATCTTCTTCACAGCTCAACTGAGGATAATGACCTCCTGCAGCAGTCAGGGCCCTGTCCTTGCTGTGCCTGCTGGATTGGTGTCTCCAAGGAGACTGCTGTAAATGCCTGGGATCTCTAAAAGCAGTTTACTGATACTGCTTTACCAGAAGTGAAACTGTCTGGATGTAATAATGAGGGTACAGAGCAGGGTGTTCCCACTGGAAGTGGCAAAATGGGGAGTGAACCATGCACAGTCAAACCACAGAACATTGAGGTTCAGTGCACAGGGCCCTGTTGAGTGTGTGGAAGTGCAGGACTTGGCTGCCTGGTCTCCTTTTTGATTTATCAGGATTTATCTGAATCTTATCACCTTTGTTCTTCTGTATTTTGCAATGAATTCTTTAAGGTGATTTCATCTCCCTTTATCACTTAAACTACTTGGAATTGTTTCTTGTGTCACCTGCTGGAGATTTGCTGTAAGTTCTTTTCAGGTGCCAAACAGCCCCTTCCAAAGAGAGAAGCTGGAAGAAATTCTGAAGATTAAAGGTCAAAGAAGGGGCAGGTATATCTTAGCTGATTAAGGCATAATTGGACAGATGTGTTGAGATTCTAATTAGATCCACTTCACCTCAAAAAATAAAGGGGGAATCCTGTAATGATGTGGTAAAAGAGAACAGTACAGTTAAAAAAGTGCTACTTTTTATTTCCTGCTCTCAGAGAATTGTGGACTGTTTTCCAGGGGCTGATCCAGCATTACAGAAGGAATCCAGAACTCAGATGCCTGTTCCATCTGCAGCTCCAGCCTCAGCAGCAGCATCATCCTCATCCTCATCCAAATTTCACCGAGCTCGCTCAGGGGGAGCCAGAGATGAACGTTATCGGTCTGGTAAGGGCAGGGGCAAGAGCCCACCTGGGCTGGCTGTTCATGAGGAAGAACATGCTGAGTCCTCTCAAGGAATCAAGCTTTTTATTCCTCCACTGATGGGCAGTCCTGCCTTGATGGTTCTGTGTAAAGAAACCTCAGACTTGTAGGACTGCAGCTGCTGGGGCAGAAAGAACGCCAAGTAGCAAAAGCAAATCACTTTTTGCCACCTTGATTTTCTGGCTTGCATGGAACTGTTCAGTGTGAGTTTCTCACAAGAATGGAAAGCTCATTTTAACCATGTCTGTAGGTACTCAGATTGAGTGGAGTGACAGGCACTAATTTGTTCCTGGAATTGGTGATTGCTGTGACTCTGCTCGAGGAGCCTGGGGAAGGAGAGCTGGTTTTCTCCATCTGTGCTTCCAGAGCACTTCCAAAGAGCAGCAGAAATGGCTGACAAGCACCCTGCTGAGTCCCTTCTCCACTTCAGGAGAAGGTGCTGGCACCTATTTTTTTTATTCCACCTGGTTTTATTTCTCATTTTGCATTAACAAGATTTAAGTTGTCTTTTCCACAGGGGCAGATAAAGTCTATGAAATACACTTTCTCCAGGAACTCTGCTCTCAACTGCCATAGTTTCAGAAAGCCTTAGAAGAGCCTAGTTTCCTCATTTTTGGAAAAGCATCATTAAAACACATTCAGCTGAGAAATTAATGTAGATGAGCTCTCCCTTCTCATTGTGATCTTTTTAATAAGTGGTCTTCTCATCACCAGAGATGTGTCTTCCTTTAAGGAGTTGTGGATGTTTGCAGAGGGATGGCAGCTTCATGGCCTAGCCTGTTCCAGTTACTAATCAGCCTGTATTTACAGCTGCACTTAGTAACTTTCAAGATTTCCATGAAATCTGCATCCATTCAGGGTTTTGAACAGGAGTTTTTTCCTCAATCAGGCGACTGGCTCCAAATTCCTCAGCTGATGGGCCAGAGTTGCACCTGGGGCTGAACACTCTGCTGCCTCCTGGGCATCTTTTATGTCCTGCACAAATATATTTTGGCACAATCTTTGGTTGAGAGGAACAGTCTGGTGGGGTTGGGAGTGTCTATAAAAGTTGCTAGAGAAACAATCATAGAATCCCAGGTTGGAGGAGACCTCAAGGATCATCTGTTCCAACCTTTCTACATAATTCTATAGTTTATGTGAAGAACAAGAATCTGACTAATCCAGAAGATTCCAGACTAAAAGCTGTCCCTGCTATTAGCTTGCTAAGTTTAGAAACCTCAGCTAGTTTCCCTGTTTAAAAAAAACAACACAAAACAAAAAAACAACCCAACAGAAGGAAATGTTACTCATGGTGTGGCAAAACGCAGTTGTGTGGGGAGGCACTTGGAAAGACGGGGTTGCACGAACACAAGCAAGAGCTGCTCAGATGAAAGCCTGGTGTGGTTTTTCTTCCTTCTCTGCTGTTGCAAACCTGAGTGTCTGCACTTGCACGTTGCAGATATCCACACGGAGGCAGTTCAGGCAGCACTGGCCAAGCACAAGGAGCAGAAGATGGCCCTGCCCATGCCAACCAAGAGGCGCTCCACCTTTGTGCAGTCTCCAGCTGATGCCTGCACCCCCCCAGGTTAGGATCTGTGTGTCTGTGTGGATGTTAAGGTAGGCATGAGTAAGAGATTCCCCACCAAAAGGCTGCAATTGTCAAAACATTCCAGCTCCTCAGCACGTCCCTGGGGAGTCTGTGACTCCTGTAGCTTTCCTGCTCTGTTTGAGCTGCTTGTTTTCATGGAGTTGCTGTTAGGGCTGTGGGAAGGACTTCTCTTCTGGAGGCTTCTGAAGAATCAACTGGCAAGAGATGAGCTGGCTTTCTGCACTGAGGCTTCTCCTTTGGCTTCCCTCACACCTATTTCAGTTGCATAGTTGACATTTTGATTCTGTTAAGGTTTAATACTCAACGTGCAGGAAGAGGATTGGCAGCAGTGTACACTTCTGGGCAAGGACCTTGGAGGAGTCCTGTGGGATTCCAGGACTTGCAGGACTTTTCCTTCCTAACCCCTCCCATGTAATGGCTGCAGCAAATACCTCAGATAACGTGGTGTCTGTTGTGCATGTGCAGCAGGTACTAATGAACCTCTCTGTTTCCAAGCAGCTGTATGCACTGGCTTCCAAATGAGTGTGTGTCATTTTTGGCAGTGACTTTTATGTTGTCTCTCATTGTGCAGAAGCATCACAGTCATTGGGATTGATGAAGTCATCTGAATATTATGAATTCATATCTCATTGTGAATTCATCTCTCTCTCTGGAACTGCTCTGCTAGGCCACCTCACTCACACTTATTCTTTTACCTCCTTTTTCTTCATACTTCCTCTTTTTTGTTTCCTTTCTCCTGGGGGCTAATGCATGTTCTTGCTGTCTGCTTGGGTCTCAGCTTTCTACTAACTCATCCTGAGCTGTGGGCACTACACAAATAAAGCTCAGCACTTACAGTGTGCCTGGAATCAGGCTTTTTCTCTAGTTGGTAACTGCATCCTGCTTTGGCAAGTAGGAAGAACATGATTTAATAGTTTGATTGACAGCTAGAATACAGGCAGGCAATCACTTTGAAGAAGACACACACATTATAGGCCTAACAATGTTTCTGTGTAGCTCTGCACAACCTCAGCTCTCAAGCAGTGAGTGCTCTCTTCATGGTGAATAAACCATTAGTTCACAGCTTTAGGATAGACAAGGTGTCTCTTAGGAACATGGGATGCAGTTCCTTGTAGCTTTCCCTTGGTTTTGTTTTTGGGGATTGTCTTTTTTTGTTCATTTTCTGCAATTGAAAGGCACCCACTTAGATACCAGACAAAAGCACTTTCTGCCTGTGGCCTCAGCAGGTCTGTCTCCCAAGCCTGAGTTCTCCCTTGTTCCTGGGAGTTCTCCCTTGTTCCTGGGAGTTCTCCCTTGTTCCTGGGAGTTCTCCCTTCCAACCCCAATACTGACCCCTCACTTTCCCTTCCAGAATGACCCAAGTTAGCATCTGCTACCTAAAATATGAATGGAAAAGTAATGAGAGATAAGTCAATAAGCTTGGAGAACCCAGGGGAAGGATCCCTGTCTGAGGAGGTGACTCTTGTGTCTGCTTTAAACAGGGGCAAAACGCCCGGGGTCAATGTGTCCGCGTTGGAGGTGGCTGCTGCTTTCCCTTCTGGTGTGGCCAACGTAACCTGGTTTGACACAGCCTGTGGGGAGAGCCTGTGCTGTTGATGTGTGAGCTGAAAGGAGAGCATGTTCAGTGCAATGTGCTTTTCCCTAAGCAGCTAGATTTTCTTTTCTGCTTCCACACAGACACGTCTTCCGCGTCCGAGGACGAGGGGTCGCTAAGGCGCCAAGCTGCTCTTTCTGCTGCATTGCATCAGAGCTTACAGAATGCTGAGTCTTGGATCAACCGATCTATTCAGGGGTCATCCACATCTTCATCAGCATCTTCTACACTTTCCCATGGAGAAGGCAAAGGGACCAGTGGGTCACTAGCTGATGTATTTGCCAATACTCGAATAGGTAGGAGATGGGTACGAACAGACAAACTGCTTCGAGTTCAGATGGTGTTAATAAAGCTGGAGGTGTCCATGGCATGAGGGAAATTCGGACCAAGAATTCAGGTGGCTCTGATGGAACTTGCTAGGGACTTGCTGGAGTTGCACCCTTGTGATTTTTGTTGTTTGTTTTCCTTAAAGACCTGCAGAACCTTGAGTTGGTTGGAAAAGGGGAAGCGGGGAGCAGGAGTTGGTGGCAGGAGAAGGGACTCCAGGGTGTGATGCAGCATCAACAGGGGCAGGAGGCACAACTCTCTGTATCTTGTGTTTGTGTGTCTACAGCTGTTTGGAGCTCCTGTGTCTACACAGCTACTCTTTGCAAGTGGCATCTGTGTCCTGATGGGTTCCACAGGGTGTCTCTGCCTGTTGAGGGGGGGAAAATGCTGTGTTTTAACATCCTCATTTTGCTGTAAGCCCTGATGGTTTATTGTTTGTGTTAGATAAAAGAGAGAGAACCCAAACCAGCCATGTGTGAGCATGTCATCCAAAACCTGGTTTGAGCAGAGATTTAGCACAGATCCTTTCATGACTGGTCTGAGAAACAATCAGAGCATCCAAGTGTTGAGAAGACGGAGCAAAACCTACAGATCTGGATACCCCAGGCTCAGTTTTTTGAGGCTCTGAGGTGCTCCTTGCTGCTGATGCTTCTGTATGAAATGGCCAAGTTTGTTTTTGCTCTGTGTATGTTTGTCTTTTTTTGATCTGCTGTTAAGGATTTTACTGCATCTTAGGAGATGTCTGTATTTTGTGTGCTCTCTGCTTTTGCTTAACTGGTTTGGGGCAAGCAGTGCATCAAAGTGCTGGTGGTTTTAATGTTTCACTTACTTTTTTGTTTTTAATTGCTGTGATTTTTGTTTGTTTGCTGGGATGCAATTTGGTCCCTGAAATGGAGAACTGGGGAAATTGCCCATAAAAATGTAGTCAATATAATTAATGTCTCTTTGAAGCAGAGAGGCTGGTTTTAATTGGAACATACAGAAAGCCAGGTTACCTTTTGTAATGAATTAAGGTAATGCAGGTTTTTACCTACAGAATAACTGCTATCTAATATAATTAGGATTTTATGCAAAAACAGACGTTTCAGATCTTTGTTGGAATTAAATTTGCCATGTAGATGCCACATTCATCCTGTGTTAACACCAATTTAAATGGATAGAAATTCTGAAATATGCAGTTTTATAAATCCCTTTGGAGAGAGCAGTACAAAGTCCTGCAAATGTTTGGAGTTGTGTGAGAAAATCTAGGACCTTCCTAGTGATCTTAGAAGCTCAATACATGAGGAATATTCCTGGCCACCAAAGGCATGAGGAAATGGGATTTGTTTTCCCCTTGGGAAGGGGGACACAGAGAATCAACCACAGAACTTTTCTGTGGGGATTGCTCAGGATCTGACTCCTCCAGACTCTCTGTGGCAACCAAAGTGGTGGGATTTCTCCCTCATAAGCAACAGCTGCTGGTTCTGTTAAGCTAGAACAGAATATTCATGCCCTATCAGGTGACTGAACCTACTGTGTTGTACAAAGAAATCCCATGTAAGCAAAAATTCCTTATTTAAGAGGAAGTTGAGGGAATTACTGCAGAGTCACCTGCAGTTCTGAAACATACAAACTCATCTGAGAAGCAGGACAGTGTCTTGCAACTTAAAGCAAAAGTAAGACCCAGCTGCCTCTGTTCATTAGCTTTTAAGTTTATTATTTAGCTGCTGGGCAGGCTCATGCTGTTTAACCACCCAGCTGGAAGAAGTTTAAACCCAACATGATTTTTTGCTGATCTGCTTTAGTCAACAGCCTGCCCTGTGTTTTGTTTTAGAAAAGCCCTTACTGACAAAAAAGCCCAATAGTATAATTCTAGCAAGAGAGATGACTGCATAGGTGATGTGGGGTTTTGTTCTGGAGCTTGGAATATTTCAGAGCTCACGTGGATCTCAAACTCTTTTTTTTTAATTATTTATTGTTTGTTTGTTTGGTTTTGTTGTTTTGTTTTTTTCAGTACTGAGTGTGAAGAGATTGAGCTTGATCTGAAGGTTAGAAACTGAGAACGGGAATTCAGTTTTGGTGAAGCAGTTTCCTGACATGGGCAAAGCCACTCACCTTGTGCCTTTGGTGGTTTTTTTTTTGTTTTCCAGAGCAGATAATGAGCACCTCCTAAAGCTGCTTAGTATTAAAAGTGGTGTGTTTAGCATTGCTAAGAGCTCCCATGCATCCAACCCATTAAAATTCTTAAGATTGTTGGTACCAGGCAACTTAACACTTTGCTTGTCCCACCTGGTGACAGGAGTTAACTGCCATCTCGATTTTTCTCCCTGTTTTTTTAGAAAGTTTCTCAGTTCCCCCAGATGTCACAGCAACTACCTCCTCCTCTTCCTCCTCCTCCTCCGCGCGCCCCGCAGCGATTGACCTTCCTCCTTCAGGGATTGTGAAAGGGATGCACAAGGGATCCAATCGCTCCAGCCTCATGGATACTGCTGATGGTAGGAATGGAGCCCTGCAGAGCAGCCAGGGGTTAGGCTGGCCTGGAGGAAGGACCTAACTCCCAGGATTGATTCTCCCCAACTCCAGTTAAGACAATGCAATCACATCTCCAGGGAGAACTTATGGTGGCCTTCCAGAACCTGAAGGGGCCTGCAGGGAAACTGGGGACAGACTTGACAAGAGCATGTAGTGGATTCAAATTGGAAGAGGGGAGATGTGGGTTGAACATTAGGAAGAAATTCTTTCCTGTGAGGATGGTGAGGAACTGGAACAGGTTGCCCAGGGAAGCTGTGGCTGCCCCATCCCTGGGGGTGTCCAAGGGCAGGTTGGATGGGGCTTGGAGCAGCCTGGGCTGGTGGGAGGTGTCCCTGCCCATGCAGGGGGTTGGATCTAGATGGTCTTTAACTCATGGGATGGTTTGGATTGGAAGGGACCTTCAAGCCCACCCAGATGATCCCAGTAGATGATCTTTAAGGTGGTGCCCCATCCCTGGCAGTGTTAAAGGGCAGGTTGGATGGGGTTCAGAGCAGCCTGGGCTGGTGGGACATGTCCCTTCCCATGCAGGGGGCTGGATCTAGATGATCTTTAAGGTCCCTTCCAACCTAATCCATTCCATGATTCAACCACTTCTCACATGTGCCCTGGTTGTGGCATTAACACCTCCCTGTGCTGCAGTTCTGACACTGGTAGTGAAACATTCCCACGTGGCAGCCATTTACCTGCTATGTGCTCAACTGGAGTAAATCCTGGGGCAGATAATTGGCTTTTCTCTTCTCTACCACTTTAAAAGAAAAAAAAAAATGACAAAGGCATAGGTGGGCTAATTGTTTCTAAAAGCTTTTGTGCTAGAATCCCCAAAAGGAAAGGGAAGGTGAGTGGAATCATGTAAGTCTTGGCTGTGTTTTAGCTCCCCTGAAGCTGATAATCCTCCAAGCTGGTTGACATAAAGCTTTGAGCAGAGGGGAACTAATTTGGCCTCTGGTCTGTGCCCTCCCTCTGCTGGCAGCTGCTCCCTGCTGCCCAGCTCTGCAGGGGGATCAGTGCCCCAGACAGAGGGAAATCAGGCTTTGGAAGGGAGTAAATACCTCAAGTATCAGTTTTTGTTACCAGCATTTTCTGACCTCGGGGTTAATACAGAACTGATATAAAGCTAATGTCAACCTGGCCCAACCTTTAGTGATGGAAGCCAGTAGTTGAATGAATGGGTGCACCAAGAAAAGTGTCCTGTGGTTGGAAGGAGGTAAGATGTGAGTGTTGATAGGCAGGATGAACACTTTTATTAGACAAAATCTTTCCCTCCAGGTGTTCCTGTGAGTAGTAGAGTCTCCACGAAAATCCAGCAGTTGCTTAACACCTTGAAAAGACCTAAAAGACCACCCCTGAAAGAGTTCTTTGTGGATGATTTTGAAGAGATTGT
Organism: Chaetura pelagica; assembly: GCF_000747805.2. Taxonomy (NCBI): domain Eukaryota; kingdom Metazoa; phylum Chordata; class Aves; order Apodiformes; family Apodidae; genus Chaetura; species Chaetura pelagica. Next base: position 386,201 of record NW_009952703.1, read on the forward strand.
GGAAGGTAATAGCACCAAAGAATGGGTTTGATGATCCCTTGTTACAGTCACTCAGACTGGGCTGATCCCACCTTTGCTTTCACAGTGTCCTCTGGTTTGCTCTTTGCAGCCAGAGTGGCCTTCATGAATAGTCTTGTTAGGAACCCAATGTTGGAAGTCATTGACTGCTGAACTTTGTGGCCCCCCTCAGCACTAAACTTCTTACAATATCTAAAACTTAGACAAAACTTTAAATAGACTTTTACAACCCCTTCACTTGCTCAGGCATCAGTTTCCCAAGAGGAATTGTCCTCGCTGGTAATTTCGCTACAACTTTATTTTCTAAGCTTGCTTTTTTTTTTTTAATTTCTCCAATTCTGGGGCACTTTCCTCACTGTCACATTGAATACCTGATAACAGCACATGAGGAGAAGAGTATCTTGGTGATGATTTGTTTTGTGCTGGGCTTCCTGGGAATGTCAGATGTGGGGGTTGTTAAACTTAAGGCGATGAGGAAAAGTGTTTTGTTTTCGGTGCATCTTTCCAGTTTAACTGTCTGGTAGCAAATGGGCAAAGATGAACTTGGAAACATTATTGGATTTTCTTCAGTTCCCCAGCCTGACCCAAACCAGCCCAAGCCAGAGGGACGCCAGATGACACCAGTGAAGGGAGAGCCCCTGGGGGTGGTTTGTAACTGGCCTCCTGCTTTAGAAGCCGCTCTGCAGCGCTGGGGAACCACGCAAGCCAAGTGCCCCTGTCTGACAGCACTGGATGTTACAGGAAAACCAGTTTATACCCTCACGTATGGTGAGTTGAGCCCTGGCTTCCACTGCTGCCCTGCTCCAGGAGAGCAGAAGTGGATGGAACACAGCATTGTTGCTCTTAATGTGGTTGCAAATACCTTCCTGGCTCTTCAGAGCTTTGCAGCCAAAGCAGGGTGACTGAAGCAGAGGACGTGCCTGGACATGGTAAAAGCAGCCAAGAGCTGAAATATTCTTTTGTGTGCTGGGTTGGTCTAGGGTTGTGCAAGTCTCTCTTCTTTGTATTCTAGGCAAGTTGTGGAGCAGAAGCCTCAAGCTGGCCTACACACTGCTTAATAAACTGGGGACCAAAAATGAACCCGTCTTAAAACCTGGAGATAGGGTAATGAGTCTGGGGCTGTCTGGTTCCTCTGGAGTAAAAAGAGGGTTTGGGGGGGGTAACTTACCACAGACACTGTAATCCTGTTCTTTTAATAGCAAGGCTCTTAACCCAGGGACAGGCTGTTTGGGAAAGAAGCTTTTGTTATTTTTCAGTCCTGCTGGCTCCTGTGTGAGCAACTTCTTGGCTTTGGACTTTGAAATACAGCTCAGGAAGAGCATTTGTACCTCTGAGAGAAATACAGGGGTTTAGATCTCTGTGTTTTGGCTCTGTCTCCATCTCCATGTCCATCTTCATGTGTCTGGGCACCCAGGGGATGCTGACCTGGTGTGTGAGGAGCTCGTGCACAGACCATCAGAGTCCTTGAAGATGCCCTGTGCAAAGTGCTGTGGTAGAATATGAAGTAACACCAAGTTTCCTGACTTCTGGTCACTGTAGATCTGAACTGTTCAGTTTTCCCTTGCATTTCAACTAACCAAACATTTGTCTGCATTGTAGGTAGCCCTGGTTTATCCCAACAATGACCCAGTCATGTTCATGGTGGCATTTTATGGCTGTCTCCTGGCAGAAGTCATCCCAGTGCCTATAGAGGTACCTCTTACCAGAAAGGTAACGTTGATGGAGCTTAGAGGAGTGATGGGCTGATGTGGGATGAAAACCCAGTCAGACCATCCACCTGTGAAAGTGTTTCACAGCATCCAGCTGCTGCCTCAGTGGGCAAGGCCTTGGTCAACCTGGAATAGCTGTTGGAAAATGGAACAACAGGACGTGGTTGATTCCCCTCAGTGCTGTGGCCTTTGTGCTGTTGCTGCAAATCATTTAGATCTAAGATAATGTTGTGAACCAGCCCTCTGGTTGATGTGAAGGGGGTTCCCATTTCCAGCATCTGGAGCCTGAAGGTGCTCAGTGTTTCTGAAGAGTTCAAGGCACTTTGGGCAAGTGATTTGCTCAACAAAGTGTTTTCTTGACCCTGGCCAGAATTTTTTGCAACCCTGCCATATTATTGCCATAGCAAGAGCTGTGTAAAGGTAGGATTTCATAAGAGGAGTGAAAAGAAAGAGGATAATGGCAAACACATGGCAAGAGAGGTGGTAATGAAGTGGTGAGCTAGTCTGGTGATGCTGTGGGAGTCACAGAGCTTAGCTTTCATTTCTCTGCAACGTGACAAGTGCTGTAGCAACCAAGTGCAGAATTAAAACCTGTCCCAGTATTTGCCCAATCAGGTTTCTTAGTGAGGTGCCTCATTTCAGTGATTTTATCATTGTGCAAGAGAAATTAGTTCCTGGGGAAAGAGAGGCCTTGTTATGTCAGTGTAATTATATGTTTTGCTGGGGTTTTTTTTTGCCTCATGATTCCTCTTGGAAGCATCTGGGCTTCCATTAATGAGAATAAATGGGGTGAGCTCCATGCCTGGCTCTGGGCACCAGCATTTGTGTTCTGCAGATTTCACATCCAATGCATTTTAGTCTTGCCAAAGGAATATTTGTTTTCTGTATTAAGACTTCCCTTAGAGATTCACCAAATTTCTCTGCAATCTGTCCCCAGTTACATCATGGTTTCATTTTTTAATGGGGTTTTTTGAGCAAAATGAACAGAAAGGAGGAGTCTGGGTGTGCAGAAAATGAAGCAGCCCCTCAGCATTTTGGTGATGGCTTCTCATTTTCCTGTGGCTTTTTATTGCCTTGTAGGAATGTCTCCTTTTGCACCCAGCAGGCCTTGGTGCTGGATATAGATCATCTTCCAAAATATGTTGTTGTTTAAGCTTGGCAGTGCTTGTCTTCATCCCTGCCAGCCAGGGATTGTCATCTAAAGGTTGGACCAGATGATTCCTGAGCTCCCTTCCAACCTGGCATTCTGTGATTTTGAGTTTCAAACCATTGCCAGACATTGGGTGTAGGTGGAGAAGGACAAACCAAAGGAAGGAGTCTCTGTGGGCATGGGTGGTTTGTTCTTTTTCCTCCCCATGTCACCCCAGAGTGTTCCCATCCAGAGCATTGCCAGGCCTTGGGTTTTGGTGAGGGGGGACTGACTGGGATCACCTTTCAGCA
>NW_009952703.1:389387-398668 GCF_000747805.2 Chaetura pelagica
CCCCTCTCTTCCCTCAGGATGCAGGAGGTCAGCAGATTGGTTTTCTGCTGGGAAGCTGTGGGATTGCTTTGGCCCTCACCACTGAAGTTTGTCTGAAGGGGCTTCCAAAAACCCAAAATGGAGAAATTGTGCAGTTTAAAGGTTAGATCAGTTATATTCTTGCTTTTGACTGTACTTTTGCTATAGCTGAACTGCCTGAAAGTAGCTGTCAGGGGCCTGGATGCATCTGGGGGGGCAAAGGAAGCAACTTTTGTGAATGCATCACTTACCTGTTGTAGGTTTTATGCATGTGGCACCCACTGATCCTTGTTCTTTACTAGGAGGGTGGGGGATCAGTGGCACAGGTAGTGGAGGCTCCATCCCTGGAGACATTCCAGGTCAGGCTTGATGGGGGTCTGAGCAACCTGGTCTAGTGTGAGATGTCCTGCTTATTGTAGGGAAGTTGGACTAGGTGACCTTTAGGGTCAACCCAAAGCATTCTATGATTCTATGTGTCTGACAGAATCCTTTGTTGTTCTGGCAGTCCCCATGAACTCACCTCACAAGCCAGGGTTGTCCTCAGGTCCCATCAGTGGCATTTGGCAGGTTCCAAAGCACTTTTCTCCCTGATACAACAAGCTGCTTTCAGAAATCCTGCAGGGATCTTTCCTGAGCAGAGGAAGTTCCTTGCTGCCCACTGGACTCCCTGATGGGCAACGAGCTGAACCTTCTGGCTCAGAGCTTGGCTTGGATGGGCAGTTTGCTTGTGTAACTGGACTTGGACAAATGATGAGGGATTGGTGTATTCCTGCAGAATAGAAATCTCTCCATAAATAAGCTGGTATTAATATTCTGCTTCAACGTTGGCTCCAGGTTGGCCCAGACTCAAATGGGTTGTGACAGATTCAAAATATCTCTCCAAATCTCCTAAGGACTGGCAGCCCAACATCTCAGCTGCAGGAACTGAGCCAGCATATATTGAGGTAAGTAGTGGATGGGGAATAGAAAGTAGCTTCTGTGAGCTGAATATAATGTTCTAATTATCAGAGAGATATTTCTTTCACCTCACTACCTTAAACTTCTCAGTTTCTGGCCACTGAAGCAGGTCTTCCACTGTGTACAACCTGCTGTGAGGCTTGTTTTGGGTTTTAATACCTTTATGGCCTTGGGTGCTGCTCAGAAGGAATTGGAGAGCACTGGTCTGGTTCTAGAAACCAGTAACTGAGACTGGGGCAGAGTATGTGGGACGTGGGTTCCTGAAGGGACTGGAGCCAACAGCAGGTTGAGTTTTCTGTTCTTCCTTGCAAAGCTTCTTGCCATTTGCATCTCTCAGGGAGGCAGCTTCAGGAACTGCAGTGATTCAAGCTGTAACAATGATTTGGTTGTTCTAAAATTAGAAATCAGCTTTTTGGTTCACCTGAGGGACCAGGAGGAGATGATGGGAGTAGTGACAGAGAAATCACCACAAATATGTTTAATTATCTCCCATCTCCCTGGAGTTCTCTGGGCACCGTTGTTACCTGAATATCTTCTCACCAGGGAACCTTGCTGGTGCTTTCCTACAAGCAGGTACTTCTGAGGGTGTCCAGCAGCTGGAGAGAAACCAAACTTCATCGAATGTGGATCCTGTAATTTGATTTCCTTCATTTGTGGGATCCAGAGCTACAGCCTGACTTTTCCTTTCCCCTCTGCAGTACAAGACCAGCAAAGAGGGCAGTGTGATGGGTGTCACCGTGTCCCGGGTTGCCATGCTGTCCCACTGCCAAGCCTTGTCCCAGGCCTGCAACTATTCTGAAGGTGGGTGATGCCACAGGGACATCAAAGGAATGAAGGCTCGTTGGCATTATTTTAAGTGGTTGCCCTGTGTATTTTTAGCAGGTGTCTGTGAGTAACCACCACAACAGTATCTAAAGGATACAAAGTGAGGACTAATCCTTTCCATCCCAAACTCCATCGTTCCCATTGCCATAGAGAAGAGGAATAACAAGTGGCATTGGCATCGTGTCTAGAAAGTTAACAAGTCTGATGAATCAAACAGAAAACTAATAGATGGAGTGTTTTCCACCCAAGTCCCCTTCTCACTGCTCTGATCACCCATTAAAATGTCTTCCCAAACTGTTGTTCTTGCTGGTGTGTTTGAATCAAAGCACCTCTTGAATCAACTGGTTCTGTACAAGTTGCACGAGGCTTTTTGGGTGACCTGGAAATGGAGGTTGGAAACTGCTGGTGGGAACACAGATTTCTGCTATAGGATGTGGTTTGAGTCTGGTTGACCTTGTAAATCAAGCTAATTTGTTTATCCATGACTGAAACTGTATTTTTAGAGCTCTGTGTCATGGTACTTTAAAATGCAGAGTTTGTCTTTTGGAAGCCATCACTTGCATTTCCATGGATTCTGGGAGTCAGTGCTTGAGTGATGTTCTCTTCCCTTGCTGCTGCTTGTGCATAATGAGGTGAAGACCCTTTCTCTTCTCCTGCTGTACATGACAGGCTGGAATGTCATTTCCTTGCAACTGCCTGGGGTGTGTTTCCCCTCTCAGAGTGATGCTCAGTGCTTTTATTTTGCATAACAAGGAGCTCTGGATGAGCAGATGATCAGGCAAACAAGGCTTGTTCCACGTGTGTGCCTCGTGGAGCAGAACTGACAGGTTCAAATGGCAGATCCAGGCACGTGCAGATTGGGGCACAAATCATGGTCCCAGCATAAATAATGTCCTGGCACATCTTGCTTCAAAACTGCAACTTTCTTTTCCCAGGTGAAACGATAGTGAATGTGTTGGACTTCAAGAAGGATGCAGGGCTGTGGCATGGAATTCTGACGGTGAGTCCAGCCTGGAAGGGCTTCCTGAAGCATTTCATCCCTCCTTCTCATGGCAGCATTTGAGGAGATGATTAAGGACCATGACCAAGTCAACCATTTCTCTCCCTGGTAGATCTGCAGGTCTCTGGAGAGAAGTTTAGAAGCAGCCTCAGTAAATTGATGTGAATTCCTGGTGGGGCAGGGGTTGATAGGGAGTGAGGGTGACTCCCATTGCTGCTTCATGTTACATTTTGTGGCCTCTTTTCTAAAAATTACTTTCTACTTTTCAGAATGTAATGAACAAGCTCCATACTATCAGTGTGCCCTACTCTGTGATGAAAACCTGTCCCCTCTCCTGGGTGCAGAGAGTTCATGCCCACAAAGGTAAGTGTGTATGTTCCTTTTGCTTGAAGCTCTCGGGATAAATGAGGGAGCAGCATAAAAATCTCAGGTGCTTTTCTTGTTATTTCATGATAAATCACAAGGACCAAAACTCATAATTAATTTCTAAACATGCACAAAGCCCTAATGCCAGGTGAGGGCCAGCAAAGCTGGTGGGACCTCATCACTGGAAGGCACAGCCTTTTATGAGACCAAAGAAATGGTTAAGCACAGCAAGAACCATGGATCCCCAAGGACATTCAGATGGTGACAGGGATCTGTGGGCTTTGGAGCAGGGGCTGCAGCAGTGACAGACCCTGGCTCAGGGTGAGCAAATGCCCCGAGTGCCACAGCAGATGCTGCTGGATGTTGGGCTTTGCTGTTACTGCAGGCTCAGTTAATTAAGGCTTGCTTGTTCTAGTGAGGATTTTCTCATTTTGGGAGCGTGCATTCATATGAGAATGACTCATGGGAAGCTTTTATTAGCCCTTATATGTTTTTTTTTCCTGTTGGTTTGCAGCAAAAGTTGCTTTAGTCAAGTGCAGAGACTTGCACTGGGCCATGATGGCCCATCGAGACCAAAGAGATGTCACCCTGAGCTCCCTGAGGATGCTGATTGTCACTGATGGTGCAAATCCCTGTGAGTATGGCCAGCCTGCCCTTCTGGGGCTTCTCAGCCTGTTGTCTCAGACCCTCAAGCTCAGCTCCTTCTGTAGATACTCCCCAGAAGATGTTGTTCAGAGCAGCTGCCTAGTGAACGTGGAGCTGGGGCTTGTGCTTGAGCACCAGGGCTTTCTGTGCTTTCATCCCTGGAGCTGTGAATGGTTCTGCAAAGTGAGAAGCAGGAGGGTTGAATGGGGAGCTCCAGTGTGTAAACCAGAGTGCTGGTACCCTCGAGGAGAGGGGTTTTAAACTGCTCCTGGGGGATAAGGAAAAGGCTTCTTAAGAAGAACTTTGAAGGGGGGAAAAAAAATCCCCTGAAAAATCTGCAAGGAATGTTGTTAGTGAAAAGGCTTAAAGAATGTTAGTCTAGATGGCAGCAACAGGGAGGGATACTTGGAATAGCATTAGACCTGTTTGCATCACCAGGGCTGCCTGGGAACAGACCCTCTGTGTGGGAATTAATTGTTGGACCTTTGGGTAGTATTTTAAGCCTGTTGTTGTACCCTGAGCATGTAACAGCTCTGGAGCAAACTAGGGGAGAAAAGCAGATTGTTCAGGAGGAGATGCCTGTTCCCAAGTCACGTGCAGCAGGTGCTTAAACTTCCTTTGGGGCTGGAATCCTGGAAGATGTTGCCTGGGGTTTTTGGAAGTGCTGCAGCATCTGGGCTGTGCAGCCGCGCTGCACTCGCTGCCAGGCTGTGAAATTATGGGAAGATCAAACTATGTCAAGTCACATGGGTGTGTTTTTCTCTCTTCCCAGGGTCTGTTTCCTCGTGTGATGCCTTCCTGAGCTTGTTTCAGAGCCACGGGCTTAAACCAGAGGCAATTTGTCCCTGTGCCACCTCTCCAGAGGCGATGACTATCGCGATACGGAGGTGAGGGGCAACCAGGTGCTGGGCGACCCAGGCTGAGGTTTCTTCACACACCAGTTGGTCAGGGTTGACTTAGGCACCCCCACTGACATTGACTGTGTATTCAGGTAGCTCAGATGAACATTACTCCCAAGGTAAGGGTGCTTTTTGTTCCTCTGGGGAGTGTTGACAGCTCGGCAGTGCCTGCAGGAAGGGTGTCCTGCTGTCACCCTCTTGATTTGCACAGCTAGTGTGATGTTCTTCAAGCTGGGATTATATTTGATAGCAATTTGGACAGTTTTCATTTTAAAATGGACAGTCATGCCCATTGCTGCCTTCTCTAAGAAACAGCCCTGTAATGCCCTGGCCTGGGAGCAGGTGTGTAAGCTGGGGTGAGCTGAAGGGCTGGAAGAAGAGCTGCACTTGCCCAAAAAGACACTGAAATCTGCATCTTTCTGTTGCTGTGGTATCTTCATCTGAGTCCAATGACAGCCTGGATGCTTGACTGACTGTATTGACTTTGTGTCCTTCACAGGCCTGGGGTTCCTGGGGCACCTTTGCCTGGAAGAGCCATCCTGTCCATGAACGGGCTGAGCTTTGGGGTGATTCGTGTCAACACTGAAGACAAAAACTCTGCTCTGACGGTCCAGGACGTTGGCCATGTGATGCCAGGAGGTAAAAATGGGCAGGCCTCTCCTCTTAAGACCATTTTGCCAATGGTGTGGGGTGTTTTAGACAGAGAACTGGTCCAGGTTCTCTCCTGTGTTCAGCCTGAGGGTCGGCTGGGGCAGGGTGGGCAGCCCCTGTGCTGTCACTGTGTCCCCTGTGCCAGTTCTGACACATCCTGGGGACTGTTTCAGCAATGTCTCATTTGTCCTAGGAATGATGTGCATAGTGAAACCTGATGGGCCACCTCAGCTCTGTAAAACTGATGAGATTGGGGAAATCTGTGTTAGCTCCAGAGCAGGAGGGATGATGTATTATGGGCTGGCAGGCGTGACAAAGAATACATTTGAGGTATGTATAGTAGAGCACATCTCCTCCTGGGCAGGACTGATGGCCTTGTGTAGTCTCTTGCTTTTGCAAAGGAATTGTTAATGTTGTTGGTTTTTTTTTAAAGATACCCTGAACAACTTTTTGCAGTTCAATATATTCAGTGTTCCCTTTCACAGAGGAATCACAGCATCATTCTGGTTGGAAAAGACCTTAAAGGCCATCGAGTCCAACCACTACCCTAACTGCCACATCCACCACTAAAACCCTGTCCCCACATCTGTTTCAGATGCCTCCAGGGGTGGTGGCTCAACCACCTCCTGGGACAGCCTGGATCACCCCCAATGACTCCCTGATGTCCCCTAGTGATAAAACAATGACTGTAGCAAGGATTCCCTCCCCTTCTCCTCATCACTTCTCTCACATATAGTGCAATTTTGGATGTAGGGGATGTTTTCCTGCCCTCGGGCAGATCCAGTTTGCCTCCCAGTGTCCTCCTTGTGTTGCAGGTGATCCCTGTGAACTCAGCTGGCTCTCCAGTGGGGGAGGTTCCCTTCGTGCGCTCCGGCTTGCTGGGCTTTGTTGGACCAGTACGTGTGGTTTGAGCTTGCATTGCTGTGTCCTTCTGTCCATGCTGACAACCTGCAGGGGTGGTGGGAGAAGCATCAGGGTGTGTGTCAGGAGGGCTGGCAGAGGGGACAGGGCAGCTGGGAGTTCATGGCTTTTCCTGAGGCAGCAGGAGCCTCCCTCCCGAGCAGGCTGTTGCCACGTGCCCCCCTGCATTCTTGTCACACTTTCAGGTGGCTAATTCTTCTAATACCAAGTGTAAGAAGCTTTTTATGTGGCAGTTCTGCTGTGCTTGTGGAGTTGCCTTGGCTCACTGAGTGGCCAGAGTCCTGCTCCTGCTTTACCCACAAACCGCGCCATTGAAAGGGGAAAAGAAACCTGTTTTACACAAATTCCATCCATCTGTGCCTAGTAACGAAACGTGTGAGTCATCCAAGACATCTGAATACCCACTTGGTGTCATTAACTGACTGATAACCTTCTCACCTCCCAGGGCAGCCTGGTGTTTGTGGTTGGGAAGATGGATGGGCTGCTGACCGTGAGCGGCCGCAGACACAACGCCGACGACATCGTGGCCACTGGCCTGGCAGTAGAGTCCATCAAAACAGTCTACAGAGGGAGGTCAGCACAATAAACCCTGCCCCTCTCCACAAGCTTCTGCCCTTTCATCTAAGGAAACAGCATCTTGAGTGTGATCTTTGGGTTCTCTTCAGTAACTGGTGTGTTGGAGCAGCTCAGTCAAATCCGGCTCTGCTTGGGGCAGGAATTGGCCTGATCCTGCCCAGCCCTGCTCTGGTTTCTCCTGCCTGGTTTTCCACCAAGTCTTTGTGCTTCAGAAGAAGGCATCAAGTAACCAGACAAATCAGTCCTGTAGAGAATTCAGTTCTCTGTAGAATTTACTTTTCAGTCTGTAGCAGTGAGCTGCTGGCTGGGGCTCTGCAGCAAGGAGGACCTTCATCAATGTCCACAGGGCAGCATTTTCTAGGTCCTCAGGCAGGAGAAGCTCAACTCTCTTAAGACTAAAGAGGAGATTTTAAACCCCCTACATCACGTGGGTGTTTTTAAAGCCTTTATTGCACTGGTGATTTGTCACAAGTTGGAACAGAAGTGTGGTAGCTGGTTGAGAGGACTATGTTGTGTAGAAATTGCATCAGAAGGTGGAATTAATCCCTTCTGTACTTCACAAAACTCCTTTTTGACTCTGTTTTAATGGTCTGATTTTCTTGTTTTCTCCTCTGTTTTTGACCTGTGGGGATTTTTTTACCAGCTCTGTCCTTAGTCTGTTTCCTTGGCTTCCTATTCATGGAGTCATGGAATCACAGGGGTTGGAAGGGACCTCTGAAAGTCATCAGGTCCAACCCTCCTGCTGCAGCAGGAGCACCTGGGACTGGTCACTCAGGAACCTGTCCAGACAGGTCTTGGAAGTCTCCAGAGAAGGAGACTCCACAACTTCTCCTTATTCCCAAGGAGTAAAACTGGGATTTGTGCTAATGTGGCTCTCCCTGTTTTTCCTTAGGATTGCTGTGTTCTCAGTGTCTGTCTTCTATGATGAGAGGATCGTGGTGGTGGCAGAGCAGAGGCCAGATGCCTCTGAGGAGGACAGTTTCCAGTGGATGAGCCGAGTGCTGCAGGTGAGCCCAGGTGAACTGGGGTGAACTGGGGCAGGTGGTCAGTCTGTGGGCAGACCAGAGGCCCCCCCAGGTGGAAAGAGCACAGGCTGGTGCTGCCTCTTGGCACAAGGTGGTTTTCCAGGGTCACCAGCTGGGTACATCTGCCATGCACAGGCTGTTCTGGTGTGTCCTGAAGGTCCTGGGCCAGCAGCTGCAGCACAGAGCAGTGCAAGGGGACTGGGTGGAGAAGCACAGTTGTCTCAGCTCTGCAGAGCAGTTCTGCTCCTCAAGCTTCTGCTCTTGGTCTTGGATCATGCTGGTGCTCAAGGCTCTGTTTTAAAGCCACCCTTGTCTTCAGAGATGCATTTTCAGCAGGGAAACAGTAAGCAGAGAAAGGTGAAAACAGCTGAGTGAGTGTAGTGTTGAGGAAGCAGAATAAGGAGCAGATGCTGACTTTGGGAGCTGCCTGCATTGCATGTCTGTCGTGCTTGGGCATGATGTTCCAGGTTGTGGAGCAGGCAAACTGGGGAGGAAAAGCAGGGAAGTACCTGGTGGCCTGAATAATGTATCAGATGTGTGAAGGCTGAGGTGGGCAGAAAGAAACAGTGTGATGGTTCAGAGGAGACAGATGGATGAAATCCTGAGATCAGGAGCATATGATTCACTGAGCAACTGTGGGTATTTTGGGATTTTGGTCATGAAAGATTTAAAAATGAGTTTCTTGGATATGAAATGAACTATAAAGGCAGAGATGCTAGCAAGCACTTAGTACCTTAGGAATGCAGGGATTTTCCTGCAGTCTGCCTCCAGGAGGACCAGGCCCCCCAGTGACCATCTTTCCTTTCTCTAGGCAATTGACAGCATTCACCAAGTGGGTGTTTACTGCCTTGCTCTTGTGCCAGCCAACACGTTGCCAAAAACTCCCTTGGGAGGGATCCATATCTCCCAAACTAAGCAGCACTTTCTGGAGGGCTCCCTGCATCCCTGCAACATCCTCATGTGCCCACACACGTGTGTGACCAACCTGCCAAAACCCAGGCAGAAACAACCAGGTAACACCAGCCCCTGCAAGATGAGTGTCAGTGAAGTTCTCAGCCCCAGGAACCTGTGATGCCTCTGACACGGGGTGTCCCACTTGCTGGGGAGCAGAGCTTGACCTGTGGTTTTGGGGGGGATGTGTGTGAGGCCTCTCTTTGCACGTGTCAATCAGGAATTTTGTTTCCTACCTTTGAACCCTCTGGAATTCTCTCTGCTGCTGAGCATGAGCCTGGCAATGCCTTCTGACCCCTCTCAGGGAGGTTTCATTACCTTTCCTCTTGCATCCATTCCCAGGAATGGTGGGATCACACAGAGATCTTGGTTTCTTTGCTCTCCTGCAGCTCCAGGGCCAGCCTGGACATGCCACTGGGCATTAAAAGCCCAGATTTCAGGTGGTTG
>NW_009952703.1:398789-402414 GCF_000747805.2 Chaetura pelagica
TGTTGGCCCTGCCTCTGTGATGGTGGGGAACCTGGTTGCTGGGAAGCGTATTGCTCAGGCCTCTGGGAGAGATCTTGGTCAAATAGAAGACAATGATTTAGTTAAAAAGGTAAATCAGTTTGTTGGTTTTTTTTTTACAGCTAGAGAAGGGGAAAAGAATTTCCCCTACAGCTGAATCCAAAGAGAAGGGACTTCAGAAGTGCCTCTGAAGTAGAAGCACTGGTGTTTAATGACTGCCCTTTTGTTCCAGCACCAGTTCCTGACAGAGGTGTTGCAGTGGAGAGCTCAAGCAACCCCTGACCACCCACTCTTCCTCTTATTAAATGCCAAGGTACAGTCAGAGCTGGGTTGTTGGGGTTTTTTTAAGGTCCACAGCTTGTTCTTCAGCACGAGTTGGAGACTGTTCAAATCTTTTGCCCACTCCAGTGTCCTCTGCTTAGTCTCTGCGTTGGATTTTTGCCCACAGATGTGTAACTTAAAACCTTTGAACCCCAAAGTCACTTCATGTAAATGCCTGTCCTGGTTCAGTGCTTCATTTTAAAACTGAGCCTGTTTGTAGGTCCCACTGGTTCCTGTATCATTTAATGGTGTATCTCCCTGTTGGGTATTTTCTGGCAAGGTTCTGGTGCAAGAAGACCTGAACTGACTCCCTGGAAGGTAGAACTCTCTAGAGCAGATCTAACTCCATCTCTTTGATACTGTAGTGGATAAATGACTCATTGAATGCCACCAGCCTCTAGGTCTAGATAACCAGTAGCTATAGACCATGCTAGCAAGCAAGTTTCTCTGCAGCAGCCATTTCACTGACAGTTGGGTTGTGCCAGGCCTTGCTTAGAGCATTTTTGTCTCCTTTCAAGGGCACCACTGTATGCACAGCCACCTGCCTGCAGCTGCACAAAAAAGCTGAGAGGATTGCATCAGTTCTGTGTGACAAAGGCCATCTCAATGCAGGAGACAACGTGGTGCTTCTTTATCCTCCTGGTAAGCAAGTTTTATGAGTGACTCCATCCCACTCTGGAAATGCACCATGGTCTTTTCTTGGGAATCTCAAAAATAGGAGTGATCATGGAAATCATGATACCTTAGGGCCTGCATAACTCTCTGATCTAGTTTTGACTCCAGAGAGGACTGTCCTAATGTTTTGCAGCATCAGGACTCCCACCACGGTTCTCTAGAGTTTGGGAAAAGCCATTTTGTACCTTCTCACCCCTGGCTAGATCTGGCTGTGTCCTGATGCTTGGAATAAAAACTTCCAAGACTTCTTTGGTTGTCAGAGACCCTCTGGTATGAAACCTTCACTGCCAAGTGACTGGAAACCTGTGGCCACACTGCATGTGCTGGGGAGTTGTGCTTGTCACCCTGCCAGACACCCCTCAGCTCCCGGGGGGTCTGAAGTCGTGTTGCCACTTGGGTAGCTTTTCATCCCAGGAGAGCAGGTGGTTTGTCAGGAGAAGTGCCAGAGGTGGAGACTGGTGGAGACTGGTGCCTTCAGCTGTGCAGAAAATGGGCTCTTCCTCAGAGGCAGTTGATGCCTTTTCTGCCACGGTGGGCTGGGAGCATTGGGAAGGGCAAGCTGTGCCCACTGGGAGCACTGGGAAGGGCAGGCTGTGCCCACTGGGAGCACTGGGAAGGGCAAGCTGTGCCCACTGGGAGCACTGGGAAGGGCAGGCTGTGCCCACTGGGAGCACTGGGAAGGGCAGGCTGTGCCCACTGGGAGCACTGGGAAGGGCAGTCTGTGCCCACTGGGAGCACTGGGAAGGGCTGCCTATGGCACAGCTTCACCACTGGTGTGTGCAGGACACTCACTGCTGGCCAGAGCTGCTCTCTTCTTGCCCTGACCGACTTTTGAGGCCTTTGGCCCATCCTTTCCCAGGATGGATGAGCTTTGCTGTGTGCTCAGGCTTTTCCACTTCCCCAGCCCCCTGTCCCAGGCTTCCTGCCCTCGTGGCTGGAACTGCTCGTGTCTCACTTTTGTGCCCTGGGACTGAGCAACGTCCCCGCCACCCCCTCCTGGGAACTGCAGCCCTGGGGTGGGGGGAAAAGCTGGTGCCAGCAGGGGGTCCCTCTAAGCAGGGGGTCCCTCTAGCAGGGTGTCCCTCTAAGCAGGGGGTCCCTCCAGCAGGATGTCCCTCTAAGGAGGGTGTCCCTCTAAGGAGGGTGTCCCTCTAAGGAGGGTGTCCCTCTAAGGAGGGTGTCCCTCTAAGGAGGGGGTCCCTCTAAGCAGGGGGTCCCTCCAGCAGGGGGTCCCTCTAAGCAGGGTGTCCTTCTAAGGAGGGTGTCCCTCCAAGCAGGGGGTCCCTCCAAGCAGGGTGTCCCTCCAAGTGGGAGCACTGGGAAGGGCAAGCTGTGCCCACTGGGAGCACTGGGAAGGGCAGGCTGTGCCCACTGGGAGCACTGGGAAGGGCAAGCTGTGCCCACTGGGAGCACTGGGAAGGGCAGGCTGTGCCCACTGGGAGCACTGGGAAGGGCAGGCTGTGCCCACTGGGAGCACTGGGAAGGGCAAGCTGTGCCCACTGGGAGCACTGGGAAGGGCAAGCTGTGCCCACTGGGAGCACTGGGAAGGGCAAGCTGTGCCCACTGGGAGCACTGGGAAGGGCAAGCTGTGCCCACTGGGAGCACTGGGAAGGGCAAGCTGTGCCCACTGGGAGCACTGGGAAGGGCAAGCTGTGCCCACTGGGAGCACTGGGAAGGGCAAGCTGTGCCCACTGGGAGCACTGGGAAGGGCAGGCTGTGCCCACTGGGAGCACTGGGAAGGGCTGCCTATGGCACAGCTTCACCACTGGTGTGTGCAGGACACTCACTGCTGGCCAGAGCTGCTCTCTTCTTGCCCTGACCGACTTTTGAGCCCTTTGGCCCATCCTTTCCCAGGAAGGTGTGTGAGCTTTGCTGTGTGCTCAGGCTTTTCCACTTCCCCAGCCCCCTGTCCCAGGCTTCCTGCCCTCGTGGCTGGAACTGCTCGTGTCTCACTTTTGTGCCCTGGGACTGAGCAACGTCCCCGCCACCCCCTCCTGGGAACTGCAGCCCTGGGGTGGGGGGAAAAGCTGGTGCCAGCAGGGGGTCCCTCTAAGCAGGGGGTCCCTCTAGCAGGGTGTCCCTCTAAGCAGGGGGTCCCTCCAGCAGGATGTCCCTCTAAGGAGGGTGTCCCTCTAAGGAGGGTGTCCCTCTAAGGAGGGTGTCCCTCTAAGGAGGGTGTCCCTCTAAGGAGGGGGTCCCTCTAAGGAGGGGGTCCCTCCAAGCAGGGGGTCCCTCTAGCAGGGTGTCCCTCTAAGCAGGGGGTCCCTCCAGCAGGGTGTCCCTCTAAGCAGGGGGTCCCTCCAAGCAGGGTGTCCCTCTAAGGAGGGTGTGCCTCTAAGCAGGGGGTCCCTCTAAGCAGGGGGTCCCTCTAAGCAGGGGGTCCCTCTAAGCAGGGGGTCCCTCTAAGCAGAGGGTCCCTGTAAGCAGGGGGTCTCTCCAGGGGGTCCCACCCAGCAGCCTCTGTCCTTGCAGGCATCGAGCTGATCTCAGCCTTCTACGGGTGTTTATACGCCGGCTGCGTCCCCGTCACCGTCAGACCCCCCCACGCCCAGAGCCTCAGCGCCACCCTGCCCACCGTGCGCATGATCGTGGAGGTGAGGGGGGGGGAGAG
>NW_009952703.1:402863-405748 GCF_000747805.2 Chaetura pelagica
TGGGGGTGAGGAAGGGGCTGGGGCTGAGGGGGGGCCTGGGCTGGGGCTGGAGGCTCCCCAGGGAAGCAGTAATTCCCAACAATATTCAAGAAGGATTTGGACAAGGCCCTCAGGGACGTGGTGTTTATTTCGGGGTTGTCCTGAGGTGGGAGGTGGACTCTGGGTGATCCAGGCTGTCCCAGGAGGTGGTGGAGCCCCCATCCCTGGGGGCATCTGAAACAGACAGATGTGGGGACAGGGTTTTAGTGGTGGATGTGGCAGAGTTAGGGTAGTGGTTGGACTTGATGGTCTTTTCCAACCAGGATGATGCTGTGATACCTCTGTGAAAGGGAACCTTGAACATATTGAACTGCAAAAAGTTGTTCAGGGTGGAAAAGACCTTGAAGACCTTTGAGTCCATCCAGAATGATGCTGTACAGATCCAGTGGAGCCAGGCTGGGCTGGGAGCTGGGCTGGAGCTGGAGCTGCAGCCTTCCTGCCTCTGCCCCTCGGGCTCAGAACTGTCCAAACTGCCCTGCCCAAACTCCCAGGGTGGCAGGGGCTGCAGCACCTCTGCTCACTGAGGGACAGGGTTTGCCTTCAGGAAGTGCTCCAGAGAACCACCTCCCCTTAGGTGGCAACAGGAATTGCTACAAAACTGGTGGTTTCTGAGGGATCCCAGCATGATGTTAGCACTGAACATCTCCCATGGACTCTCCTCTCTGCTGAGCAAGTGCAGCTCCTGCTGTTAACTTTCCAAGCCCAGTAGCCAGGAAGAGAGGCCTTCCCAGAACAGCCATGGGGGGAAAGAGAGATGGAGGGTGGGTGATGTTCTCACCTGCTCCCAAGGTCCTGGGGGGAGTTATTTGCTTTTCAGCCTGTCTTTGGGTTTCAGTGAAGGTAGATAGGGAGCAGTGCTGCAAAAGCCAGAGAAATGAACACAGGTTTGTCAGGGGAGGCTGGTTACACCTGGTAAAATGACCATCTGACCATTACCCAGTGACAGTGTCACTGGGACAGGCTTTTGTCCTTTTTTTTTTAAGCAAGTGTTTCTCTTTTAGGTCAGCAAAGCTGCCTGTATCCTCACAACTCAGACCTTGATGAGGCTGCTGAGATCCAGGGAGGCAGCTGCTGCTGTGGATGTGAAAACCTGGCCAACCATCATTGACACAGGTGTGGTCCATGGGCTGAGGGACCCCCTCAAGTTCTGGGGTGTCATCACTGGCTCCCAAAGGGACTGTCCCCCATCTCAGATGCTAACTGGGTGGTTTTAAAAATTTGTTGGGATACTTATTAAAACAAGCCAAGGTGTAAGCTGGGCCTGACCTTCTTGCCTGATCTTCTTGTGCATTTGTTGAGCTGTGCATGGAAAATAATGTGACTGAAAAGCCATTTTGCAGACAACTGTTAGTTTCCTTAAGACAAGGCTGAATTGGTCTCTTCTCCCTTTTCCTGAGGATACCTAATTTTCTACAACTCTGGCAACAGCCTTGTCAAACTAGCCTGTCTCTTTTGGGAAGAGAATTAATTGAAAGCTTTATTGTCCATCTCAGGCTCTGTGAAAGTTGTGTTTTCCTTTCAAATGCCAGTTCAGTAATCAAAAATGAACCACGTTTGTTCCTTCCTTCTACAGATGACTTGCCCAGGAAGAGGCTGTCTCAGATCTACAAGCCACCTACACCTGAAATGTTAGCTTATCTAGATTTTAGTGTTTCCACAACAGGAATGCTCACAGGAGTAAAGGTACAGTAACATGGTTCTAGAAGGTGGGGTTTTGGTGTCTTGTCTCTGGCTGATACTCTGAACCACCTCTCCCCTAGACCTCCACTAAAGCTGGAACCAGGCTTTTCTTCCAGTAAAGCTTTGGATTCACTGCAGACAATGCACTGAGACTTTGTGGTGAAGAAGTTGTGCAGGGTAGGAAGGCAGGGCTGGACAGTGGGCATCAGGAATTCTGCTGCTGCCTCCCACTGGAGAGCAGTGTGTGTAGCTGTGAGCTCCTGCTCTCCCTCACCAGGAGCAGGGTAGGAAGGCAGTGACAGAGGACAAGAAACTAAGACATGAAAGGCTTAGACTCTCATTGCTGACAGGCTGTCTGGAGTCTGAGGTGCCTCAAGCTTTTAAGCAGTAGCTGTTGGTGTCTCTGCTCCTGGGTCGCTGCGGCTCAGAGGGTTCTGAAGCAAGAGGAAACATCCTTTGTGCAGAAGTGTCAGCAAAGCAAAGCTCACTCTGTTCTCACCCACCTCGATGAGTTCCTGGCCTTGAGCTTCAGCACAGTCTCTCCTGTTGCAGATGTCCCACGCAGCAGTGAGTGGCCTCTGCAGGGCAATCAAGCTGCAGTGTGAGCTCTACTCCTCCCGGCAGATCGCGATTTGTCTCGACCCCTATTGTGGACTGGGTTTTGTGCTCTGGTGCCTGTGCAGGTAGGACTGGAGGGGGAGAGGGAAAAGATGAACTCTTGGCTGGTTCTAAATGGGAAGTGGCAGCTCATGTCTTTATCTGTTGTCATTACAGAGAGGTTGTGTTGATGTGACCAACGCGACTGATTTACAGTCCGGGGAAAATTTGTCTTTGAACTGACAATAACATGTTCCCTTTTCCTGCAGATTAACAAGATGTTTTCCTGTCTTGATTATGCATATTTGTGCTGCCAGATATTACTGGCTCCAGAATGTTTCTCTTGCCTTTCTCCCTTGATTATCCATTGCAGCAAGGGAGTTTTCATTGCCTAAACAGTGTGGCTGAGCCAGTTCTTTCTTCCCAGCAGTGTGTGTGTACATTGGTGTGTGTACAAGTTATTATTCTTGTACAGTAACTTGTATTTTTTAAATGATGTTGCTGGAGAAGGTGGGCTTTTTATTACCAGTTTGCCTCGGGTGCTGACTCCCACAGCCTCCTTTTGGCCT
>NW_009952703.1:405967-415689 GCF_000747805.2 Chaetura pelagica
CAGGAATGTAACATGAAAATACAGTAAATGCCCATTTAACTACATGCTACATAAAGATGTTTTCTTCATGTTCCTCACAGTGTGTATTCTGGACACCAGTCAATTTTAATTCCTCCTATGGAGCTGGAATCCAATCTTTTTCTCTGGTTATCTACTGTCAGCCAGTATAAAATAAGGGACACTTTCTGTTCCTATTCAGTCATGGAACTGTGCACAAAGGGACTTGGAAACCAAGTTGAAATGTTAAAGGTAAGAAATGTTTCCTGAACGTTATGTTACAGAAATTCAGGAACCTGTGGTAGTCCTGCAAAGTGCTGTAGTTGTTAAATACAACAGTTTTCCTTTTGCACGGGTCTCCAGTCCACAGCTTGTTCAGAAAAAGCAAAAGCAACAACAAAAATAATGTTGGCAGCCCCAGGAAATGAGCAGCTTGGCAGGGGGGGTGGGTGCAGGGGCAGGTTGGCAGTGTCAGGGGCTGCTGGGGAGCCCTGAGGAGGGGGTGCCAGCAGCAGGATCCTCTGCAGGGGGGTTGCTTTTGTAACAGGGAAGGCTCAGCTCAGCACATGAGGGAAAGCACATGTTGGATTTGCTAAATAGAGGTGTTTTCTCTTTGGAGATAAGAGGAAGGATTGGGAAAGACAGAAATAAACCAGCTACACAAAGTGCTTGAGGTGGCTTTTGGCCAAGGGGGTTACTGAAACACTGCACTCCATCTCTGAGGTTAAGGGTCAGGCTTGTTCTGGGGGTGGCACAGAGCCCTGAAGGTGTCTGCTTTGGGGTGTGTCACCAGCTGACAAATGCACATATCAGAACAACTATTCAGGGCATCCATGATCATGTCTAGAATTAATACTGGATTCTGGTCCCACTTTTGTTGAAGACTCGGTGTAATCCCAGTAAATGACTTTACTCTCACTTGGTTTGGTTTCCATCTATAGAAATAGTGAATAGCAGATGCAACCTTAGCTGAGAAGCAGTGCAGAAGCACATGATGCCACGTTCTGAGGCAGGGGAGGAAGCTCAGTTCATAAGGCTCTAGCAGAATTGCTGAGCTCTGCTCAGACACGTCCCAGAGTGAAAATAGACCCTGAAAAGAGGAAATTACCTTGAAGAACAGGGTCTGTCTGTGTTTCCTGAGCGAATTCCAGGGATAAAAAGCTTCTGAGGAGACAGATCTTGGTGCAGTGTGGCAGAGGGAACGAGCACACAGGGTCCTTTGCACACATTTGTGTTAATTCCAGGCACGAGGAATCAACCTGTCCTGTGTCCGGACGTGCGTGGTGGTCGCAGAGGAGAGACCCCGGGTTTCCCTCACTCATTCCTTCTCCAAACTCTTCAAGGACATTGGTCTGTCCTCCCGTGCTGTGAGCACCACCTTCGGGTCAAGAGTCAACGTTGCCATCTGTCTGCAGGTAACAGGGGTGGGGGATTTCCACATTCACCTCCTCATCTTCATCCAGCACCTGCGTTGTTGGGAGTTCAGCTGCTACAAGATTTCAGCAGTTTCTCTTGTTTTCAAACTGCCACGTGGTATCAGAGATGCTCAAATCAACCTGAGGTTGGGGAGCTGTTTGTTTCCCTCTAAACAATGACAGTTGCCCCAGGACTGAGCTGACAAGGCTTGGGCTGTCTCTGTAGCAGCTCTTCCTTACCCGAGATGCATCCCACTCTGGGGCTGGTGTGGAGAGCAGTGACCTCAGGCAGAAGTTGCCCTCACTGCTGTAAAGACATTAATGTTAATTCCTTTTGATGTTAACTCTGCAGGGAACATCTGGACCTGATCCCACCACGGTGTATGTGGATCTGAAGTCCTTGAGACATGACAGGTACAGTGAGTTTACTTAACACTTATCAAATAGATCAGTATGAAATGTGGTGATGGTTCTGAGCTGCCTCACCTCTCATTTCAGCTCTGGTTTCTCCTGACAGTGTTTTCTTTACCTTCAGGGTACGTCTGGTGGAAAGGGGAGCTCCACAAAGCCTGCTGCTCTCAGAGTCTGGGAAGGTAAAACCATGTCCCTGCCTGGTGGCAGGGAGGGGTGTAGCTAGGGGAGGCAGCCTGGTGGTGTGGCATGAGGTGACAGTTGGTCACACTGCTCTGGGAAGTTCGTTTGACTTGCCATAAAGTACCTGTTGATGTAGGAGCTTTGCTGCAACCACTGGGAGGATTGGTTCTGCTTACAGTAAATAAACCACATCAGCAGTCCCTGCTGCCATGCCCGTGGAATCAGGGATGTTTATTCACTTCAAATGCATTGACAAGATGATGTTTCCCATTGAATTCAGCAAAATTAAGATCTAGCAGCATTTACAGGCCCTTGGATCCCTTACCATGTGGCTCTTGAGTCATGAAATGTGTTCCTGCCCTTGGTGAGCTCCTCTGTGCCTGTCCCATGGGTCCTGTAGCTGTTTGTGATCCTGGGGGGTGGAATCATCTCTCCAGGGGTCACTGAGCAGCCCAGGGGCTTTAGTTGTGAGGGGACATAATTCATGGGTGGATTGAACACTCATTCCTTCTTGTGATCTTCAGATTCTACCTGGAGTCAAAGTAGTCATTGTAAATCCTGAGACAAAAGGGCCTCTTGGAGATTCTCATCTTGGGGAGGTAAGCAGGGGTCTGGTTCTTTGGGTACCTTCTCCTCCTGAGCTGTGTTCTCTTTGGTGGGGTGACACTTTGTCAGTGGAAAAACCTGGAGGCCTTTTCAAGCTGAATCACTCCTGGAATGTTCAGAATTGGGGTCTGTTAACCCCACTGTCAAGTTTAAAGAAAAAGAGAAGGAAAGCCCACTAGAAAGGAAGGCAAATTCCACTCCAAATCCTGTATAACTGGCTTTCAAATAATCTAATTTACATATTGAGTTCCTTGTCTTCATGGCAGGTAAATGTGTTTGAACTGTGTCCATAGTTTGTTTTCACATGTTACAAAAACCTGCAGCTTGTTCACTCTGTTCATCCTCAGCTTACACTGAGGAGGAGAACGGATCTGCAAGATGCAGTTTTAAGATTCTACAGGATATTTGGAGGTTGGAGCTAAAGTCAAAACACTTTTGGATCTGAAATATCTTAGATAAGAAGAGAACCTCCTTGTTCTCAGTTTGTCATCCCCTTTGCTTTAATGCTCAACACCGGGTGTGGGTCTGACTGGGTTTCTTATCCACCTGTGCAGATCTGGGTGAACAGCCCCCACACAGCCAGTGGCTACTACACCATCTATGACAATGAGACCCTCCAGGCTGATCATTTCAACACCAGGCTGAGCTTTGGGGACGCTGCCCAGACCCTCTGGGCTCGCACTGGGTACTTGGGCTTTGTCCGTCGGACGGAGCTCACGGCCGCCAGTGGAGGTGGGCACCAGTTCCCTCCTGCATGAAGAGCTTTCTTTCACACCATCCAGTAATTTTAAGCCCTGATCCACATGTCTGGATACAAGAGAAAACTCTGGTTTTATCTAAAATTTCATGTATTGTCTGCCATGTAGTTGGGTGTTGCTCTACAGCTGAAAGGAGGTGGGACTGAGGGGGGGTTGGTCTCTTCTCCCACGTAACTGGTGATAGGATGAGGGGAAATGGCCTCAAGCTGTGCCAGGGAAGGTTCAGAGTGGATATTGGGAATAATTTCTTTACTAAAAGAGTGGTCAGGCTTTGGAACAGCCTGCCCAGGGCACTGGAGGAGTCACCATCCCTGGAGGGGTTCAAAAAACATGTAGACAGGGCCCTTCAGGATATGGTTCAGTGGTCGTGGCCGGGGCTGGGTTGACAGTTGGGCTTGATCTTAGAGGTCCAACCTTTAATGACTCTCTGGGTTTCTGTCCTGCCTGCTCCTCACGTCCCATCTGCCCTCCCCAGAGCGCCACGATGCCCTCTATGTTGTTGGAGCCCTGGATGAGACCCTGGAGCTGAGGGGCCTGCGCTATCATCCCATCGACATCGAGACCTCCGTCTCCAGGACACACAGGAGCATTGCTGAATGGTAACACAGCTGCAGAAACTCCCCCTCACCTAGGATGGAGCCAGTGTAAAGAAACCTCTTGCTCGTGCAAAGGTGCAGGACTGAATTAGACAAAAACCCACAAGGCAGATCCAGACACTGTGTGTGTTGCCATCAGCGAGTCACACACCTCGTTTCCCCATCTGCAGATCAGTCACACTGGGCTGACTGACTCAGTGTTTGCTCATGAGCCTTAAATCAAAATAGAAATGATGGTTTCCTGCTCTGTGGTGTAAAGAACCATTTCTGAGTCAGTGAAAGCAGCATTTGGTCCCTCTGTCACACTAGGGATGGTTCTGAACTGAGCTTTGACAAATCAGGACTTGGAGTTAGGTCGCTTGGAGATGCAGCCCCAAAGCAGGTGGTGAACTTCTGAGGATAAAGAATTGTAAACTTTGGATCTTTATGAAAATCACTGGATTTCCTGTTTGTTTTGTTTTTCACCTTCTAGTGCTGTCTTCACATGGACCAACTTGCTGGTGGTGGTTGTGGAGCTGTGTGGCTGTGAACAGGAAGCCCTGGATCTGGTTCCTCTAGTTACAAACGTGGTCCTGGAAGAACATTACCTGATTGTGGGGGTGGTGGTGGTGGTGGATCCTGGAGTTATTCCTATCAATTCCAGAGGAGAGAAACAACGAATGCATCTCCGGGACAGTTTCCTAGCTGATCAGTTAGACCCCATCTATGTGGCCTATAACATGTAACAGGGGGGGGAAAAAAGGTGCTGAGAAACTTGGTGGGACCACTACCTGACCCAGGGTGGCTGTAGAAGTGAAGCTGGTGAAAATGACTAATACTTGAGACAAGGTTTGAGATTGCTGCCATCATTCCCTTCATCTCATCCCGTGGTGTTCAGCTCACGTTCAGTAACTCCCAGGGGACAAGAGGAGACGTGGCAGGCAATGGAAACCATTTGTACCAGTTTACTGAAATATTAGCTTTATAGAAACTGCAAAGTTTGGCAAAGTGTGTGAGCTACAAAATTCCTAAGGCCTTTACAGTAGTGTTACTTTTTTTCATCTGTTGTACATATTTGTATTTTTATCTAATACTGTTTTAGGATTCTATAAGGGGAGGGTTTATTTAGTTAAGATAATAAACTATTAAGAAAAGGGTCATCAAGAGTTCTTCAGTTCCCTGCTATATAATGTGCTTGGCATCTGTACTGGAGCTCTTCATCCCATGGAATCACACAACTTATTTAAAATTGTGCCATGACCAAATCAATAACTTAGGGAATCTAAGAGCTACTTATTCATATAGATATTTCTTGAATTTAAAAAGAATTTTGCCTATATTTTAAATATGTAAATATGATGATACATAATTCACTTAGATAGAAAATTAACTTGGATAATGATGACAGCTGAAGGCAGAAGTTTTTTAAGGATGAGTAACTTTTTGTGGTCCTGAGCATAATGAGATTGGTCAGACAGTGGAGGGGAGGTGCACACCTCTGCCACCAGTTCCCTTGTTCCAGTTTGCAGTCTTCCCTTGCTGGTCAGAAGTGTGTCACAGCCTGGGGGAACCTGGGATTGGAAGGCACATCCTTCTGAGAGAGGCTGAGTCCAAACAGTTGAAGTGGAGTTTGGTAGGAGAGCAGGTCCAGCATGCTCAGCTGAAATGATGTCCCTGAGTGGCAGCCTCTGCCCCCACCCTCTGGGACACCTCCTGCTTGAGGGAAATAGAAGATCCCTCAGGTTAACACACAGTTCAAGTCACAGTTTGTGCAGTTCAGTCACTAATCCCTTCAGTTCCCCCTTGGTAGAGCAAGAAATACTGTAAATAAAGGGTCAACTGGGAGGCAACAACCCAGGTTTCCTCAGTGCATCCACTAGAAAGAATGAGGTAATTCTGAGGTTGAAGTTGAATGCATTTATTTTATTTTATTATTTTATTTTTTGACAGGAGGAGACAGAAAACCCAGACAGAGCAGTTCTGGTAAACACATCGTTAAATAACTGTGGTAATTAATCTCCCAGCTTTCAAAATCCTGTGTCAGCTTCATGTAAATATAAAGGAGCAGAAGCCTTAAGAGCAGCAGGTAGGAGCTCTTGCTGATAGGAAGCAACTGCACACTGGGCTGAGGGAGAGAGGGTGTTTGTTTTGACTCCAAATTACCTTTCTTGCACCTAATCATCTCTTAAGAGCAATTAAATACCTCTGAGTGTGAAGAAATACATGATTTTGGAAGCCATGAGAGCTGAGAGCAGATACTGCCACGGGGCTTTTTGAGTCCAAGGTGGCATAGAGTGTAAATAAACTTCTTGTTAAAATGTTCAGGTTACCTCACTGAAAGTTTTGGGCAGTTTTTGAAAGGTTTCTAGTCTGAACTCTGAAGATCCTGTGGCAGTTGTTGGAGCAGAGCCTAGTGTGTCTGTCAGCAAAGCCCAGTTGTGTCCTGGAAAGAAAACAAACCCTGGTGCATTTTGTTAGTTCTTCACTTGAAGACAAAAGGAGCAAGATTCAGAGAAGTTCCAGATGATATTTTTGAAAAATATTGGGGGGGAGAATAGGTGTAGAAACTGGAAGTTGTGATGATTAAGCCTAGAGGTGAATTTCTTTGCAGATGCTTCAGTTTCCAGGTGCAGGTTTTGGAGCAGCCCCTGCATCTCCTGCAGCTGTAGCACCACAGGCTCCTGGTGTTGGTGCTGCTGGGATGTGAGGGATGGGTCTGTAGCATTTGGGGGGCCTGGCTGGGTGCTGAGGATGTGCCCCCCAAAAGCCTCGTGCAGGGAATCCTGAATGAATTTAGTTCTAACAAATGGGCCAGGGATTTAGAAGTGTCCCTGGGGCTGCCAGAGGTGGTGCTGCAGGGCCTGGTTTGGCCAGGATGAAGCCCAGACCAACACACTGCGACTTCCTTAGGGTGTCCAAGTGCCCAGAAGTTCTGCTTCTCCCTTTTCAGCTGGCAAAGTCTTGTCACTCCACATTCTGTATCCCTATCTTGTAGGTTTTCCTGCACAGCCAAGTGCCCTGCAGAGCTTTGCTTCCCTCTTGTCCATTTCAGAAAACAATTCTGATGCTCTCAACCTGTTTCATACTCAAAGCTTTAGATAAATCACTTCCACAAAGACCTTCTTTGAAGTGGATTTTGAGTACAATTCTAGGATTGTCTTCTATTTTCACTTGGGATTTCTGAGAAATAAAAAAAGCAGGTGTTGATTGGATCAGAGATTCCCAGTCTGTGGCAGATGGGCTTTCTGAACTGGCACCCTTGGGTGGCATCCTGGATTCTTTTGGTTTGTTTTCCTTGTTTTTCAGATGGTACCAATAGCTTCTTAGGGTTTGGGGTTCTTATCCTGCAGGTTGACTGTGTGCTCTGATCTTTACTCCCACCTGCTCCATCTCACTTGTGTTGGAGAACTGTAGGTTTACAGCCCTACCCATAGAGTGGGAGCACCCTCTGCTCTTGGTGGCAGCAGCAGCTGGTCTGACCTTCTCCAGAGCTTTTCCCCATGTTGGGCAGAGTGAAAAGTGCTGGAGAGGGGGAAGCAGGGAGCTGGGAATCTGGGAAACCCCCCCATTTCTATCTCCATCTCTGCTGAGATGCCACCAGGCCTTCCACAGGTCACTTCACTCCTTCAGTTTCTTCCTCAGTAGACGAGGACATGGTTTCATCCTCACAACACCCCTGTGAGGTCACTCACTGTACAGCACTAAGTGCTACGTATTTTTCATTGCCTCTTTGAGGTTGGGCTCAAGTTTGTCCTTCCAGACTGAGCTGTGATGCTCTGGTGGTGGCAGGTGGGGCTGTCAGAAGACGTGACTGTTGCTCTTTGCTTGGTCTCCTTCCATCCAAGAACAACCTGGACACTCCAGAGAACAGGCAGGGCTACTGATGTTGCAGGTTCAGGGTTGGATCCTTTCCCACTGAATCCAGTGCTGGGTCCTGGGCAGCAGAGTCTCCACATGTGCCCCATTTTGACTTTGCAGCTTCTCCAGTGGCAGAAATTAAATGGTTTCCTGCTGTTGTCCCAGCAGATCCCAAGCCCAGCAGCTGCAACTTCAAAACTTTAGGAATTCTTTAAGGCTTTGAACTAAGACATTTTGTAGGTCTTGCTGTTGCTGACTTGTTCCCTGAGCAAAGTAGGTGGGTGCAGGTTAATCCAAGTCCTGGTTGGTTAAAATTTGCACTGCATTTCTGATATAAATAAAGTGTAATTCAGGTGTGTCACACTAACTGTCCTCAAGAGAAGGTTGTAAAAACAAGGTGGATTTTAGCCCTCAATGCAATGTTTTTTTTCCTTTAGTTTCTGTCTCTTTCCCATTGTCCAACCCAGACTCCAGCATTCTGTAATTATGTATAAAGTTTTTATTTATTTAAAATTAGATTAGATAATACATTTTTAAAGTTAACATCTGGCTGGACAGTGTTTTCCATTAACGCATTGATTGTGTTTCCTTTGTCTTGTGTTAATAATAAATATTGATGCCTGATTCTTTGCTTTGTTCTTCACCTTCTGGGTTCTCCAAGGGGTTATTTTTTTCTTCCCAGGAAGAAAACACTGGGTGAGCATTTATCCTGCTGGAAGGGAGAATTCAACAGTCTTGATTCAGTTTTTCCTTAGGATTCCAGGCTGCTGGATTTATTTTTCAACTGGAATTCCATCTGCAGACTCTGAAACCTTGGGAAGTGGGAGTGAGTGGCTCTGGGAGCACCTGGATGAGGCTTTGGAAACAGGAGCTGTGGTGGCACCTGGGATTTAACCCTGGGTAATCCCTGCTCTCCAAAACTCACCAGGGAGTTTGAATGACTTCTTTGAAATATTTATAAATGTTAGGATGTAGTTTAGCACCAGTGAGGCTGCAATTAATATTATAATCTAACAGTAGTGATCTGCTGTGCCTCTGCCTGCTACTGGTTGTGTGTTTTGAGTTAAGATGAGACACATTATTTCCTACAAATCATGAGCAGCAGTTTCACTGTGGTTACATTTGCAGTAAATCTTTCCTGTCTTTTCAAATTATTTGCTTAATATTGGCAAAACCTCTTTTAAAAAAAAACCAAACTCAACCAACAGACAATCAAAAAAACCCCCAAAACCCAACAAACAACCCTGGCTTAACAACCCTTAATAGTTCTATTAATCAGGTGAATTAAATAGCCAAGAAATCTTTCTATGAATATAATGGAGTGCTCAGATTTCCCAGGTGTTCCAAGATTGTTCTCCTGATCCCAGCTCCAGCCTGAGCACATTCACTAGTATCTTAACTTCATACAGGGTGAGCTTGATGTTAAATTAGCATTAAATTAGCATTAATCCTTAGGAAGAGAAGCCTGGAGGGCGATGCTGCTTTGGAGCCTTTTTCCAGCTCCTTTCACTTTTAATTCAGAGGAAAAATTAAAAAATCACTCCCGTCCTGTGAGAAACTAGAGCCAAAATCCTCCCCCCTCCCTTCCTCACATGTTTGACCTTTGTTTAGTCTAAAGCGATGCCTGAAATTCCTTTTTCTTACAGATTTAAAAGGAAAAAAAACACAGCCCGAGCTCGCAGGACACCCCTCGTGCGCTGGGGAAGCCAGAACGGGCCTTGAGCAGGGATAAACCCACCCCCCCGCTGCCCTCTGGGGCTTCATCTTACGCGTGGCCGTGTCTGGGTTGAGGATAAAGGGAAATTATTGTGTTTTCCTTCAGCACCGCGCGCTGAGCGGCCCGGGCCGCGGCCTGGTCCGCCGGGGGCGGCGCTCTATCTCCTCTCTATGGCACCCGCGGTTATTACACCGGCGGGGTA
>NW_009952703.1:416429-435566 GCF_000747805.2 Chaetura pelagica
CCTGAACCCGGGGTTGGATCCCCCTCTGAACCCCAGGACTGGATCCCCCCAAACCCCGGGGCAGGGTCGGTGCCGGGGGAGCTGGGGGTAAAGTGAGGGACCCCCGGGCTGCTCAGGGAGAGACTTCATCCTGCTCTGACCCAGTCCTCGCTAACAAGGCGGCCGGGATCTCTCTCTAGAGACCCTTGAGATCCACCGGCGACCTTTTTTTTCCCCAGTAATTTTGATTTGAGTCCCGGCTTCGTGAGCCGGGTCTGCCGCGGGGATTCAGGGCGGCGGGATGTGCATCGTAAATGATCCCACAGATATTTCCCCCCCCCACCAGAGATCGAGATCCCTGCTGTCAATAAGGCTGCAAACGTTTTGAAGACTGGGGGCTTTTCTTTCTGAGGCGACTTGTCCTGGGATTGCTCACTAAGTTTCGTTTCACCATGGATGGCAGGGGCAGGGGGGGGGAGAGTGGAAGGAAAGACATGTGGAAAGTGCCCCTGGAGTTTTAAGGAGTAGCCCTGTGTGTGTTTGGAGAGTGGGATCCAAAACCCTAACTGGGCACATTGACTCAAGCTTCCTCACTTGTTTCTTGGCATGAGCAGGAAGTGTTGTCCTCTGCCTTCCACTGATTCCTGGAAAAAACTGGAGTTTCTGTCAGTCTTCTGAAAAAAACAACAACTTTCCCTAAGTGTCTTAAGTGCAAAATTCAGTAAGGGGTGTTTGAACTGCTGGAGCTTTAGCAGCTTATTCTGGTATGTCAAAGAGTGCAAACTTTCATGAGACCTCTTGACTGTAACTTCAACAGATGTTTTACTTTCTGTAACTGGTCAGTATTTGACTCCCATCACTTAATATGTGAGAATAGAATTTCATGTCCAGTTCTCTGTGATTTCTGACTTTTATAAACTCTTTTAAAAATGTCACTACTGAAATATCATCCAAGTCTTTCTCTGCTAGATGGAAAAGGGCAAAACAGAACTTGGTTTCTCCCTGCAGCTCACTGCTCTTTGCCTTTTTTATATTCCATTATTGTGTTCTTTGCCTCCTGATGATCCTTTGAAGTTTCATCTGAGGCTGGAAATCCATTATTTTAGTCATTTTATGAGCATTTAGCTCGAGACAAGGAGTTTCTCAGGTAATTTGTAGGCAGAAACAGAGTAGTGAGGCCAGGAGTGTTGGTGAGCTGGTAATAACTGAAGTCAAGAGTGATTCAGAGTGAAGTCTGGTGAGGGTGGTTGCTGCTCAGGTGCAGTGTGGGGTATTTTTAGTGGTTTAGGATACTTTTCATCAGGATTAGTAAAAGTCTCGGGAATGGGGTTTTCTTGTTGACTTGTTTGTTCTTTTGTCACTGGTGCTCAGCCACTTGGGGTTTATTTACTGGTTCTTGGGTGGGGGTTCAAAGAAAGGAACATGGTGTTAGGAGGGAGTGTATGAACCTGGGGATGAAAAGTTACACCCCAGTGAAACTTTCTGCTTGAAAAGAAGATGATGGAGACTTAAATTCACATTTCAAGTGAGGTCACTTTCTTTGGCTGGAGAGAGTCAATTCTCAGGAGTTTTCAAGCCCTTCAGAACTCCAGAATGCTGCTACTGCAGGACCCTTTCATTCCAGTTAAACTGCTTTTGAGATGTAGCTGCATGGGGACATTGCTTATCCTTACCCATCTGACCATAAAAACATGGATTTCATACAGATTGGGGCAGTAATTATTGTCAGGCTAGTAAACCATCAGGGGGTTGCTTTTATGGATTCTCTCCTGTCAGCACTGACATGTAAAACTCTTTTTTCACCCCAAACTCTGCAGCTGGTTTCAGCCAAATGTATTTTAAGGTTGCTGGGAGTAGCTTTAATTAGGCTGGAACAAGCTGAAACCCCCAGGTATTTTCTGTCTCTGATAGTTCTTTGCACAGGTCCAGGTTTTTCCTTGGAACTGTATTTCTGAGAGGTGGCAGTTCAGGTGTTCACAGAAGGCCATTCCAGTGGAATAGTTGTGTTTTTCCAGCTGAGTTGGTTCAGCACAACAGAGGGATGAGAGGCTTGTGAGACAGTCACGCAAGGCCAAGGAGCCTGTTCCACCCCCTGTCTCCAGGGGAGGATGTAAAACATTAAAATCACTTGCTAAATCTTTGGTTTTAATCAATATTCTTTTACATAGATTCATAAATGGTGGA
Source organism: Chaetura pelagica (assembly GCF_000747805.2). Taxonomy (NCBI): domain Eukaryota; kingdom Metazoa; phylum Chordata; class Aves; order Apodiformes; family Apodidae; genus Chaetura; species Chaetura pelagica. The sequence continues at coordinate 418,593 of NW_009952703.1, forward strand.
TGAATGGTGAGTTAAATATTGCAGAGTAAGCAGAGAAGAAGTGAACTTGAAAAATCATCCTTATTATGGGAAATACTTTGTCTTTTATTCCTCTTAAGTAGCACTTCACACCTGCAAGAGAAAGATCAGAAAAAAACCCTTGTGCTTTCTCCCCAGTCTGTTTATTTTGGTGGTTTTCTCTCTATGGGTTTCATTGTATCTTGCAGCCACTTTTGCTGCCGTTGTGAGGCTTTCATGGGACAACAACACAGAGAGAAACAGCAAAAGAGGGGGGAGGAGAGAGAGAATGTGGTTTAGCACTACAGAAATGAATTGGGTTTTTGTAGCACTGGAAATTTATTTTAATTTTTGCTGCTGTCTGGATTTCAGTTTGACAGTGCCCTGTTTACCTGGGACACTTGGCCTGTCTGCCTTTGCAGAGGCACAAAATGTAGATTTTTCCTTTATAAAAAGCTAAAACTACATTAGAGGGTTTGTAAAGTTGCATCTCTTGTACGTGCTCCTTGTTAAGTCTGCTCTTGATTTTTTTATTATCTTTTATAGCTTCAAGAAGGTTAAATTATTTTAGTTCTCAGTTGTCATTCTTTGACAAAAAAAGAAAGAAGCCAAAGGAGTTTTTTCTGCCTCCTGGGCAGTTCTGCAGCTGGAGAAAAAGGCAATGTGAGAGTTTCCCTGGGCAGCCTGGAGCTGAGCAGGTGCCCTCAGGATCCTCCTCTCCTGAAGATGGGGAGGGAAGATTGTGGCTCCTTTTCTGATCATCTCAGCCAAAGCTGCTTCAGTTTAAACTGGGGATTAATTGTTTTATGTTGTGGACAGAAGGATGTTGGGAAGCTCTGTCCTCTATTAGAGAATGTTTGTTCCTTGTTTCATCTATCCCCAAACCATCACTTTTCTCCCCACCAAGTCCTGGTTCAGTAACTTCTCTCAGGAGTTCTGCATCGAGGATGAGCAAGGATTGCAAGAACAAGGTCCTGCTCCTGGTCTACACTGACTTTTTACCCTCTAAGTAGATGTCAGGCTGCAAGAGCTGTGGTTTATCTCAGTAGGGAAAAATCAATGACTCACATTTCCACAGAAAGAGATGTAATTTCCAGTCTCATAGCAACTGTCCTTTCAACAGTTTCAAACCTTCTGTGACAAAATGTTTAACACTCACTGATCATCTTTTAGTGCTCTAGGCTGGTCCACCCACTCACCCCACCTAAAACCATGCATTTGAGTAAGAAGAGAAGAAGTGAACTTGAAAAATCATCCTTATTATGGGAGATACTTTGTCTTTTATTCCTCTTAAGTAGCACTTCACACCTGCAAGAGAAAGATCAGAAAAAAACCCTTGTGCTTTCTCCCCAGTCTGTTTATTTTGGTGGTTTTCTCTCTATGGGTTTCATTGTATCTTGCAGCCACTTTTGCTGCCGTTGTGAGGCTTTCATGGGACAACAACACAGAGAGAAACAGCAAAAGAGGGGGGAGGAGAGAGAGAATGTGGTTTAGCACTACAGAAATGAATTGGGTTTTTGTAGCACTGGAAATTTATTTTAATTTTTGCTGCTGTCTGGATTTCAGTTTGACAGTGCCCTGTTTACCTGGGACACTTGGCCTGTCTGCCTTTGCAGAGGCACAAAATGTAGATTTTTCCTTTATAAAAAGCTAAAACTACATTAGAGGGTTTGTAAAGTTGCATCTCTTGTACGTGCTCCTTGTTAAGTCTGCTCTTGATTTTTTTATTATCTTTTATAGCTTCAAGAAGGTTAAATTATTTTAGTTCTCAGTTGTCATTCTTTGACAAAAAAAGAAAGAAGCCAAAGGAGTTTTTTCTGCCTCCTGGGCAGTTCTGCAGCAGGAGCAGCTGGAGAAAAAGGCAATGTGAGAGTTTCCCTGGGCAGCCTGGAGCTGAGCAGGTGCCCTCAGGATCCTCCTCTCCTGAAGATGGGGAGGGAAGATTGTGGCTCCTTTTCTGATCATCTCAGCCAAAGCTGCTTCAGTTTAAACTGGGGATTAATTGTTTTATGTTGTGGACAGAAGGATGTTGGGAAGCTCTGTCCTCTATTAGAGAATGTTTGTTCCTTGTTTCATCTATCCCCAAACCATCACTTTTCTCCCCACCAAGTCCTGGTTCAGTAACTTCTCTCAGGAGTTCTGCATCGAGGATGAGCAAGGATTGCAAGAACAAGGTCCTGCTCCTGGTCTACACTGACTTTTTACCCTCTAAGTAGATGTCAGGCTGCAAGAGCTGTGGTTTATCTCAGTAGGGAAAAATCAATGACTCACATTTCCACAGAAAGAGATGTAATTTCCAGTCTCATAGCAACTGTCCTTTCAACAGTTTCAAACCTTCTGTGACAAAATGTTTAACACTCACTGATCATCTTTTAGTGCTCTAGGCTGGTCCACCCACTCACCCCACCTAAAACCATGCATTTTTACATCACTAAATCCCCCAATACTGGAGGGAAGATGCTGGCAAGACATGTTAAACAGTTAAATATAAAATCCTAGTAATGAGAGAAGTGTTACTGACTGCATTGTATGGAGACAGAGGGACTTTTGCAGGGCTTAAAATTCAAAACTCTGTTCTCTGTGCTTGGATTTTGACACCGTTTTGGTTTTCTACACCTTCAGATGTTCTAAAATAGTTTGTCTGGGAGCTTGAGTAAAATATTTCAGAGAATTATTTTCCTTAGAGCAAGATACTCTTTAGTATAAATCCTTCATCTGGTTTTCTTCCTAGATCTGGTGAGTTAATTTGTTTTCATGAAAATCCAGGAGATTCAGTCAATAGATTTGAGAGTAAACTTCAGCAGGGGGTGGGTCTGTCCCCTGAGAAGACACAACAATGCTGAGGGTATCAAAGGGAGGTGACAAAAATGCTGCACCCTGGCTGCAAGTGACACCAAAGAGCTAATTAAAAAAATGAAAGTTGCCCCAATCAGGTTGAAAGCCTCATGCACTGAGATTCTCTACAGTTTCAGGGGAAGCTGGACCCCTGCTGTTCAGGTGATCACAGACTGAATGTGACTGCTTCTTTCCTTGCAGTTGATGATGGAAGAGCTGCACAAGAGCAGCAGCAACAGCTCCGTGACACCTTCCCAGCCTGCAGCTGTACAAGGTACAACCCTACAGGCAGCTCAGCTCTCTCATATTGCCCAACAGGTAAAGCCTGGCCCAAACCTCAGCCAACACGGGAGGTAGTTCAGAGCCATTTCTTATGTACTACAAACTAATATTAATTCTGGAGTTTTTAGAAACCCGCAGAGAAGAAAAAAGGTTGAGAAAAGTCAAATAGTTTGTTGGTGGGTGACACAAAGTTAATAAGTTGTGTATCCAAAACCCCAGAATTCGTTTTCATGCTCGTACTGTGCAGAAATGCAGCTCAGCATCTTGGTGAGCTTGTACATCCTGTGAAATCCTCAGCCATCTGACACCCAGGAGATGCTCAGGGATGAACTGAGGGCCTGATTTGCATCCTTTTTTTTTTCAGAAATAAAAGCAGCATGTCCAGCTGCTCTTGTAGTAATGGCAGTTCTGGGTGCTCAGCACCCTGGAAATGCTTGGATTTTAGCCCAACATGAATGTATTTAATGTAATAAATCATAGGAAGTTGGGAATTTGACATACATACTACAAGGTAACATTCATTTCAAAGCTTTAGCCTGAATTCCTCCTGGTTTCTGCATCTGGAAGAGTATTTCTCTCCAGGTAAATCTGCAGCCACAGGCCCAGCCTGGGAAGCAGCAGAGTTTTTCAGCTCATCCACTCTGTACCCTCTGGAGGAAATTTAGATTTTAATGCAAAATTGAGAGAACTGCATGAGGCAAAGCCAGGCTGGAGTCTCAGCAAGCACCCTGCTGGTTGCTTACAGGCTGTTTTTCTCATCTGTTTTAATATCAAGTTGCCAGTATAACTTCATATTCCAGTGTACTATATGTAGTTGTATGAAATGGAAAGTTAGCTGGATGAGTGTTAATGATCCCTTCATCTTTTCATGTATTTCAGATTAATAAAAGTAGTGAAGAAATTTGGTGAGGAAACTGATTGTTTCCTTTCCCATCCACCTGCCCTCCTTTAGTCAGTTTTAAAGTGCAAAAGTTCAACACCAGAAAAACCAGAAATCTGCTAGAATGTAAAAAGTGGTCAGGGGAGCATCAGCCATTAAATTTTGCCAAATAAACCTTGATTTCTGCTACAACATGTATTTAAAATGATCGTTTTAAAACACAAAAGAATAGATGCTGTAATTTTTATTTGGAAAAAAACCCTGCTCTTTGTTCTTCTTCCTTGCCCAGAGCTTTCACCCCTTGTTTCCTTCAGCTACAGCCCTTGTGCCTTGAACTTTCTAAGTAGATTTTGCTGTACTTAACTCCTGGGATTCCTTCTCTGTGAAGTTTTGAACCAAAGCCTCATACTGGTTGCTGAAAACTAAAAATCAAACAAGAACACCAAATATGTACATGATCCCTGCTACCTTCTGCATTGCTTCAGTACTGTTAGTCTGAGCTGTCTTGAGCCCTCAGTCTTGTTGCTCATTTCACCCTGATTTAGGTTCTAGGGCTCTAAGCTCCTATTAACTGTAGTGAGAATCAAGGCTACTTATTAGGCACTTTTCTGTCTGCTTATCTGAGACACACTTAAAATGGAATCAAAACTTTAAGAAGCAAACTGCCACACGTGGGCTCTGTCTGTGCACATGGATGGAGTTCCAGGAAAGCAGTTGTGCTCCCTGCCTTTCAGTGCTGGGATTCTGGAATCTGCTTCCTTGTGGTTCCCTAAGACCTGCATGGATTTACCTTGCAGCAGTTTAGTATTTTGCACATGTTGCTACCTATTGATTTCCCCCCTAACCTAGTTAAATCAGTAGCTGTTTCAGCCTTTTTCACAGGCAGATATGTATCAAAAAGTTGTATCTTGAAAGGATACCTGCTGTGACTTAATTAAGACAAAAGAAGCTTCAGCTGATGCATGTTCTCCACTAGTTTTCCTACTTCTATGTACACTTTCTGGATACTGCAGAACAAAAGCTCCTGTTACTCATTCTTTGGTTTGTTGTAGATGTCTCTAAGAGGTCCTGCTCCCCTGACAGTTGTTCAGCTTCCTGGAGAACAAGTCCAGGTCCAGGGGGTCATTCAGACAGCTCAGTCCTCTTCTGTAATCCACTCACCCCAGGTGCCAACAGTGCAGGTAACTACAGAATGTCTGTGAACCAACCACCAATCCTGTTCTGTTGCACATGAAAGGGCTTGTAGAGGCTTGTTTGACTCAGCCAACTCTGCCCCAGTGCAGCCTCCCTGGCCCTGAGCCTCCCACAGCATTTGGGGGATACTTCATTCTTCATGTTGAAATTACTTGCAGTGCTCAAGTTGCCTTTGTAGTTTTAAACTATTTGACATTGCTTCCCATTCTCCAAAAACCAAACCCAGAACTCTTTAGTTAGTGCCCTTAACAGACAAGTAACCAGAGTGTTTTAATACCCAAATAAGGAGAGCACAGAGTAACCCAAGGAGGAGGAATGTGTGTTGGAAGGGGCAGACCTGAGCGTGGTGGATGAGCTGTTCCTTGCTCACCTCGTGCAGGCTGCAACTCCCTTTCTGTGGTACCTCAGGACTCTGCTTGTGTCTCTTACTCATTTGCCATGTGATTTTTTGTGCAAGCCTCTCCAAAGAGGTGCCATGGGGAGTCTGCACTCGAGTCTGTAACTACTTCATTTAGTTCTTAGCTGCCCTCTGGGCACTGGAGTTACCCTGGCAGAACTGTGCTAAGAAGCATTCATTTGTCACTGACCCTTTGCACTGCCCTTATCTATTCATACAACATTAAATTGATAATCCATGAAAAGTAAACCTGTAGTGCATTTTCAGCTGTCATTGCTCCTGTAACATCAGATCCTGGAAAAGACATTTCTCTTTGCTGAAGACAGGAAAGCATCTGTCTTAGCAGGTTGTCCTGACTTGAGCCTCCACTAATCCCTTTCCCACCCCATGTTCTAGTTGCAGGGTCCCCACTGACTGAATTCTTTCCTTTTTTTTCCCTGTAATTTATGAACATTGTGGCCTTGTTGCTCAAAGGAGGAAAAAAAAGGTAATTCATGAGCAGCTTTCCCCCCCCCCCAGTGTTGATAGTAGGTTGCTCTCTTTGTCTCTGTAGCAGCAGTTCAGTGAGAAATGCTTTTCCCAGAGCTGCATGTTGCATTCTTCCTGACTTTTTGTTGCTGGCACACAGATAAGTACAAATAAATGTTCTGTTAGCTTGGGTTTGATAAGGAGCATCAGAGAAAAAAAGTAACACTTGCCAGCTGGATGAGGACACAGTGAAATAGAGAGAAAGTTACAGATAATACTTTGCATATTTACTCCCTGATAGCTGCTGCCCTCAAGAGTATTTTGACTCTGATATTCCAACCGACAAAAGACACTGATCTTCTTTCTACGTACAAGATTTCAAGTATTTTGTGTTTGTGTCTGTACATAAGTGGTGTTCCTGTTTCCTTTCCTCCCAGCTCCTTAGACAAATACCCTGAGGGTGTGGCTCACCTTTCCAGACCACACCAGCTCTCAGATAGCTAAGCCTGTATGATTTTAATGAAAATAAGAAACCATTTGTTTTTCTTCACGCTGCTGTTTCACACAACTGCATTGATTAATCCTGCAGTTTAATCCAGCCAGAACAGCAGCTTTGGGGGGTTGACTTGTGATAAATAATTTGGGAGAATCTCTCGAGCTTTCTTTTTTTGGCAGGGGTCTCTTTCACTATGACCTTGCTCATGTAACAGTCTGATAATTGCTAGAAACAGACAGGACTGAAACTGGAAATCCACCAGTTTCTCTGTAATTCGCTGCATTTGTGTTGTTTTCATGCAGCTTTAGCTCATGTCCAGTTAAATGTGTAACGAATAATATCATAAGTGTATCATGTCTGATCTCTTCTGGGTGTTTCTTTGGAAGTGTACTGGATAACCACATGGAATGTGTTCCTCAGGTATCCCTGTCTGAGAGTGAAGATTCCCAGGACTCCTCAGACAGCATTGGCTCCTCACAGAAAGCTCGAGGCATCTTAGCCCGGCGCCCGTCGTACCGGTAGGTCCCAGAAGTGTTCATTCCAAAAGCTCTTTGTTCAAAACTTCAGTGTTCATTCTTGTCATACACAACAGGGCTAGTACCTTCTAACTGTTGGTGCAGTAACTGGTAGGTTTTGCTTGCTGGTAGAGCTGATAAACTCTTTCTTTTTTTTAATAGAAAAATTCTGAAAGATCTTTCTTCTGAAGATACACGGGATAGAAAAGGAGATGAGGAGAGTCCTGGGGTCTCCACTGTCACCTCTATGTCCGTCCCCACGCCCATCTACCAGACCAGCACTGGACAGTACAGTATGTGATACAAAATATCTGCCTAACATGACATTCAGCTTATCTAAAAATACAGTTTTTGTTATATATTTGACTAAGATGAAGCTCAAAAGCTTTGGTTGTTTCTCTAACAGCCGATGAAGTTAACTCTGCTATTATGTGGGAATAGACTGGGATCTAAGGACTCCAGATAAATTCATTATCTCAACTTTTCCACACAGTCAGGGGATGTTGACATGAAATATGTAGCAGCCTTCTAGTGTTAGATTTAGTCTAGAATGTAAGATCAGTGAAGATCCCACTGTATATGTCAGAGGGCCACAGCAAAAGGTGTTCCTGTGGTATCAGGGAGGCAGCAAAACAAAGGGTTTGTGCCTTTGATTTTATCACCTGGTGTTCATTGTGCTTGTGAACAAAAAAGCCACCTGCTCTGGCACCTGGAGCACCTCTCCCCGTCCTTGCTCTCTGAGCAGGGTGTTGGTGCTGCTGTTTCTCACTTCCCACCCTCACTCACACCTTTGCCTATCTGGATTTCTGCCCCTTAAGTCTGTTTCCACAGAGCTGTGGCCAGAGCTGCTGTCTCCCCTCCTTGCAGAGCCCACCCCTGCACTGTCCCCTCCCACCACTCCCACCCACCACAGCCCAGCAGCAAGATCTGACACTGAAGGTGGTGGGAGATAAAACCCTTTCAGCCTGGCAGGATTTCCCAGCACTGGGAGCAGATGTGCAGCTGCAGATGTTCCTTTACCTGTGTGGTACCAGGTGCAGCTACCAATGATCTCATGTATGTTTCTTTCCCTTCAAGTTGCCATTGCTGCCAACGGGTTGCAGCTGGCCAGCCCGGGGGCAGAGGGGGTGCAGGGGCTGCAGACACTCACCATGACCAACACGGGGGGTTCCCAGCCCGGGACCACAATCCTGCAGTACGCGCAGACGTCGGACGGTCAGCAGATACTGGTGCCCAGCAACCAGGTGGTCGTGCAGAGTGAGTACTGCTCCCCCAGGGGCCACAGGTACCCACAGAATTGCTTTGGTTGGAAAAGACCTTAAGATCACTGAGTCCAACTATCAACCTGACACTGACAAGTCCTTAACTACATCCCTGCATACTATGTGTTAAACCCCTCCAGAGATGGTGATTCCCCCCTGCACTGGGCAGCCTGTTCCAATGCCTGACAACCCTCTCAGTGAATAAATTCTTCCCAACATCCAACCTAAAACCCCCCTGGCACAACTTGAGGCCATCACCTCTTGTCCTGCTTGTAATTTCATTGAACAGCCCAATCCCCACCTCTTTACAACCTCCCTTCAGGCAGTTGTAGAGGGTGAGGAGGTCTCCCCTCAGCCTCCTTTTCTCCAGGCTGAACATCCCAAGCTCCCTCAGCTGCTTCAAACCCTTCATCAGCTTCGTTGCCCTTCTTTGGGGGCGCGTCACTAACCTGAGCGTAACCTTCTAACGCCACCACGTTTTGGTGTCTTGTGCTGTTGTCACAACAGCTGCCTCAGGGGACATGCAGACCTACCAGATCCGCACCACCCCAACCACCACCTCCCTCCCTCAGACCGTGGTGATGACATCTCCTGTCACTCTGACGTCACAGACCAGTAAGACCGATGATCCGCAGCTGAAACGGGAAATAAGGCTGATGAAGAACAGGTATGGGAGTGCACCTGGGCTGCCTCTCTCTGTTAGTTCCCCCGGCTGAACTGTCTCTTCAGGGGACAGATGATGAGTCTTTGTGAGCTGATGGTGCCACCAGGCTGGTGTGCTGCATCCAGCCACTAAAACCAGTGGGAATTCCCACCAAACCGGGCTGCATTTTCTGTCTCATGCAGTTTGGAGAGAACATGAGATGTTTTCCCTGCAGATTGACTGTGTTACCAGATACTGCTAAAGTTCATGCTCTCCACTGATCCTTGTGTACTTTTCATAGAACCATGAAATGGTTTGGGTTGGAAGGGACCTTAAAGCCCATCCAGATCCACCCCCTGCATGGGCAGGGACACCTCCCACCAGCCCAGGCTGCTCCAAGCCCCATCCAACCTGCCCTTCAACACTTCCAGGGATGGGGCAGCCACAACTTCCCTGGGCAACATGTTCATGGCTGCAGTGCCAGCTCTTTCCTCTCTTGTTTGTCCATGTCACAACGTTGGTCAAACAGGCACTTCCCAGATCCAGAATAAGTCCTTGTGCTTGTCTGTTCCAGGGAAGCTGCTCGGGAATGTCGTCGGAAGAAGAAAGAGTATGTGAAATGTCTGGAAAATCGAGTTGCAGTCCTGGAAAACCAGAACAAAACTCTAATTGAAGAGCTAAAAACTTTGAAAGATCTTTACTGTCATAAAAGTGTGTAAGAAAAGGAAGTAAAACTTCTGGGGACTGTTCAAATTACAGAGGAGAATCTTTTTTTTTATACTGAATTTTTTTAAACTAGATGAAAGGTCAAAAATGAAACTTTTCTACCTAGATTTCACAACGTCAAGACTCTATAGATTTTATTTACAACATGTTGGTGACAAAGTACAAAAAGGAAACAAGAAAACCTCACCCAAATTCCTGCTAGCACAACTGGAAAACTGTACAAAGCCAAGATTGCATCTACAGTACAAGGACAGTCACGTTTGACAAGGCAGGTGATGAGAATTTTGTTGAAAAAGTCTATAAATTCCTCTTGTAAAGGAGGCAACATTTGGTGACAGTTACAACATAGATGAAGTTGAATCCTTGCCATAGTTGACATTATTAGTAACATTTATAACCAGTATATGTTTTGATTTCTTACTCTTTTTCAATCCTTGCTTTTTCCTTCAGTTACTTGTATGTAAATATTTTTATTTTAGCCTGTAAGTTGTTCTTTACAGGTGCAGATGATAAAAAAAAGCTACTACTTTGCTAGAGGTATAAATTATGTTTATTCTATCTCTGCTGACAGTTTTAAAAACTGGGGTTGGTTGTTTTTTTTTTCCAATGTTTGCTGTGTTTATCCAATTTGGAAGGGATCTGTGGAGAGCAGTGAGAGGGTTTAGTCCTGGCAGTGTCTGAGGTGCAGGACACAAGGTGTTGAGTCTTTGAAGATAATTCAACACATCCAATTCTATTAAATTATGGTGTCATAGAACAGGTACAGGTGAACAAAAGTTTCTTGAAGAACCATTTCACAATTATTTGTTCTTAGTTACTGGGCATGATAAACATTTATAATTGAAAAAGAAACAGTGTGCTGATTATATACACAATTAACCATGCATTGCTTATTGTCTGGAGATTCTACTCTGCTTTGAAACACTTAAACCAAATAGAAGAAGAAAATAAAATTTAAAAAAAACCTGAAGATATATACCAAAGGGTTAATGAGGTTCTAATATATGGTTTGTATGCTGGAAGTAGTGCAGAATTTCTGGGCTAATTTTGTAAGGTAGGTGATATTTTGCAAAGTAAATGGTATCTTTGTAAGAAAATAATTCTATTGAGAACAGGTAGATGGTTGGTCTATTTTGTAGCTGAATTGTGATCTTTGCAAATTCTGAAACAGTTTATATACATATTTTGACAGTTTATATATTTCATTTTAGTAAACAAATGAAATATTTTGTGAACCAGATTTTCGAGCCTATATTTTTATGGATAGTACAAAGTCAAATGAGATCCTCTTTGGCATAGGAGATGTTTGAATTAATTTTGTATGTCTGTGGGCAACCTGCAAGAAAAAAAAATGGATCCTAAAGAGTATTGGGAAGAAAAACAAAAACAAAACAAAGAGGTCAGGGCTTTTTATTCCCCACAGTTGGTAATATCTGCACGTGAGGTCTGAGTGCTATCAGAGGTTCTAGTTTGTATCATTTTGTTTCAGGTGAAAATTAAATGTTTGACGTGATCAGGACTCTTTTGGGTGTGGAATCTCCCTTCTTGGAGATACTCCAAAGCCTCCTGGACGTGGTCCTGGGCTGCCTGTTCTGGGTGACCCCACCTGAGCAAGGGGGTTGGACAAGGTGGCCCCAAAGGTCCCATCCAACCTTGACCATTCTGTGATTCTGTGAAATAGAACCATGTGTATGCAGTGCTTCTTGCATGAATAATAAAGACACTATTTTCCATAGTTAGGATTGAATCCTGCTTCCAGTTCTATCAGTGGGAACCACACTGTGGCCTGTGCTGTAAAAGGTGTTAAGAGCTCCACGTGTGCTACGTGCCAGTGCAGCCCTGAGGGACCTCCAGAGATGTGCTCACTCCCTGGATGTCTCCTGCTCACCCTATGGTCAGTCACTCTATTTTATTTCACTCCTCTTTTTTTTTGAATGAATGGACTTCTTAGCAAGCAGAGCTCTTTGCAAATGGGATGAGGAAGACTGCATTCCACCATCACCTTGTTAGTAGGCTACAAAAATCTGTTTTCCTTTCTGAAGTTTCTAAGGTTGTTCTGGCTGTGACCCAGGAGACGTTTCCTTCAGGCCAGGCTGGAGCACAGGGTTGTGTTCACTGTCACATCCAAAGAGGGTGCTTGTGTTGTCATCAAAGCCAATGAGCAAGGCTGAGAAAGTCCTTATGTTAGGGAACTGCTCCAAAAGAGGAGCTGGTGCCTCCTGTCTCTGTTAGTGGAATTTTGGGAAGAATGAACACCTGGGACGTGCTCAGCACCTCCGAGAACTGGACCTTGTCACTCTGTCTCCCATCAGGTGTGTGAGCTCTTGGGCACATGTTTGAGAGGGTTTGACCTACAGGACTGAAACTAATTTGGGAACTCCTCTGGATGGGGTTTGATCCTCACCGTGTGCTGTTGTTCCTTCACCTTCTTTTGTAATACAGAATAATAATAAAAAAAGCTATCAAATGTTAAGACTGTAAAACCATGGTGGCCAATTCTTTCTCTATTCAGCAAGTGAAACAAATGTAGTGCTGCCAGACCTAATGCTAGTCAGTTTTTATCCTCTTAAAATAGTGTTTTGGAAAGAGCAGCTTATTTTTCATCCTGGAAATATTAAACAGGGGTTTGCTCTTTAAGTAATCACTTATCATGAAGTACTTATTTTGGATTTACTTCAAAATCTAGATTGTAAGAGAGTAAAATCTATATCCTGAGAGTAAGAGATACAGCACTTAATACTGTTCTGCTGGTTATTTCCAAACAAAAGTACGTGCTTTATATGAATTGTAAATATTTGTTGAAACAATTAGATGGTTGCAAATTTTGACCTTGGTAAATAAAGTTGCCAAAATACAATTCTGATGTTCCTTATTTCTTTTTAATTAACACTGTACTGCAGTGGTTCTGAGCCAAAGTGCATCCAGTGTTTGGTATCTCTGTGGCCAAGAATAAATATTTAGTCTACAAAACAGCACCCAGAGATGTGTCCTCTCAGCAGCCAGAGAACTGAGTTACCGGTACATAAATGTTAGTCATCACGAAACATAATTAGTGCAGAACACCCTTCCTCTTTCTGCAGGTTTGGGTTATTTTTTTTTCCTGTTTAGTTTCCAGTAGCTGAGCCCGTGTGAGCCGCACAGACTCGGTGCTCTGCTCGTAGTCACCCAGCAGAGGGAGCGTCTCTGCCAGCGACACAACCCGGGCAGCGTCACGAAGTGGTACCTGAGCTTCCGATTGCTGGGAAGGCAAAAATTGGGCAGGGAAAAGTGTTTTCAGTCGGTAACGTTTCTATATTCGATTTCACTACTAGGGTCAAGGCCGTTATAGTTTCCTGTGCTGCGACTGGAAATCAAAGGCAGAAAACAGGAAAGATAAAACAACTGCAAACATGACTTCCAACAAGTAAGTGTGTGTCCTTTGTCTCTCAGATTTATTCCGGAGCAGGACTTGGCTCTTCCCAAAGGGTTTGTCCCTCTAGAAATTCTGCACCAAGATTGTGGGAATCACAGTCAGAAGGATGGGAAGTGAGATGCTCACGGGTCTCCCAGCCTTGTTTCTCAACAGAAGTTCAGATTCAATCCATCCTCTGTACTGGGACGTACGGACGTAGATCCCAGGGAAGCGGGCGCGGCCGCAGCCCTGCCCGTAGCTGGTGATGCCAATGAGGTGGTGCTCGTTGGTGTCTCTCTGGTAACAGGCCAGGGGGCCACCACTGTCACCCTGGAAGCAAGATAAAACAACCAGTAACAGATTCCCTCCCAGGGAACATGGCAGAATTAAGTCAGTAATGCACCCGCTTTGTTTAATAAATTTTGTATCATCAGCAGTAATGACAACAGGAACACTGGAGAGCAGCACACCGACCAACCAAGAGAAAATGGGTGATGGTGGGTGCTGCTGCCTTGGCTTAGAACACTAATTCTCATGAATGATGCTACAAATGCTGGTCATTATGATGCCCAGACTCTGGCTTGGGTGGGGCAGGTGGGGCACAATGTTCATTCTTACCTGACAGGCATCAACGCCTCCAGTTTTAGAGCCAGCACAAATCATGTTCTTGGTGATCAGCCCTCCATAGGCATCTGAGTGGTTACAGACACTGGAAGGGATGATTTCTACTTGTGCTTCTTGTAACACTTCTGTAGTTTTACCTTTAATGGAAAGACAGCATTTTAAAAGGTAAAATATTTATGCTGTTGTGAGTAGCAGTTCTTTCTGTGCCCTTTTTTTCCTGGTCAGGCAGTTTAAGGGTGTTTGTGTGCAGACAGGGGTGTGATCTGTATCACACCTGTATCAGATTGTGCCTCCTAAAGGGTTTCAACTTCAGTGGGTTGAGGATTTGCAGACTTGGATTTGATGGAGTTTCTGCAGTTCTTACTCTGCAGAAACATGGATGATGACAATAGTTCTGGCTAGCCTTGCTCAGAACCTCAGAGGTGACTTATCAAACAAGCTTCCATGATCCCCAGCTGTCCTTGAAATTTCCACACTGGCAGGATGCACATCACCTACTGACATCAGACCAAGTTGGTGCTTCTTGTGATTAAAAAGGGAATGTGAGGGAGTGCACCCCTGAGTTCACAATGTACAGCCTCACAACTGCTGTTTTTCAAGTCAGAAAGTTCTTTCTAGCTGACAACACAGAGTGCCTGTACCATGGATCTGCAAGACAGGCTGGGTCTATGGCTGTACCATGGATCTGCAAGACAGGCTGGGTCATCCTCCTGATTTCATGTTACACCTGGAAGAAGGGCTAGAAAACGTTTGCCTTTGGTTTTATCTGTGTAGACCTCATCTGCTTTCAATGGAAGAAACCCTGAAAGCAGAGATTGACTTGCTGAAGGATTTAATGATCTGGTGTGATGAGACTGTGACCTGAACAAAGCAATTCTCAGTGAGCTGGAGGGATTAGGACACCAGATGAGTTGTGTGGCTGTAACTTGCTGGCCAAGGCAAGTGATTTGTTACCTTTCTCTGACGTCCGTCCCCAGCCACTGATGAAACATTCGGTGTGGTTGTGGGTGTTGGGGGGCAGGTCTGGGGGGCCCAGGCAGATGGGCTGGATGTTGCTGCTGTACTGGACAGCAGAGCTCAGCTCCAGCAGCGCGATGTCGTTGTCAAAGGTCTGTCTGTTGAAGTTTGGGTGCACAATGACGCTCCGGATGCTCCTCGTGGTTCCGTATTTGCCGGGTTTCCGGAGGTTCTGCACACCCAGAACTACTTTCCAGAAATATGGCTTCCTAAGAGAGAATTCATGTGGTTTTACCTGTTCTGTTAAATACATTTCTTGGTGGCGTTGGTTTAACCACCTGGCTTACACCTCTGGAAATGTACTGTTGTATACTCTGGAATTCTGTTGTAAGTATTTTCTGGAATAACTTTGGTTAATTACCATCCTGTCTGCTTTGAAGGCTCAGTTTTCCTAATGCTGGTTGTTGGGGCTGTTTGGGCAAATCCAGATGATTTAGTGTTTGGGGGTTGTAGGGTGGGTGGTTGGACTTGATGATCTTGAAGGTCTTTTCCAACCTTGAGGATTCTATGACTCTGATTAATGGTTTTGCTTCCCACCCCCTCTCAGCAGAGGCCACCTGGAGATACTCTTTTGAAAAAGATCAAAACATGGATTTATTTTGCAGAAGGGAAGTAGCCTTAAACCCACAACACTTATTGTACCTAGATTTGGGAAATCCTCTAACTAAAAGTTACAAATAATGAGATCAACTCGATATTAAATTCAGAATTGGGGCCAGAGTAATTCAGACCAAATTTCTATTCAAGTATGTTGAAAAAAACCTGTGATGCTATTAAGTGGGAATTCAATTTGGCCTGTGGTGAGCAAAGGGCAGGCTATAAAAAATTCTCCTGAGTGGAAGGGAAAAATTATTGTCTGTGATATAAAGCCTCTCCAAATTAATGTTTGTAAAAGTGCATTTAAAGAAACGAGCAGCTGGTCTAACCAAGTCCCGATGAATGATAAAATTCCAAAGTTCTCAGAGGTTTTTACAGCTCAGTTTCCCCCAGGTCATGGTTATGTTAACACAGTTGATAGGAATTTGGATGGAGTGTGCAGATTGTGCAACCATGTTAAAGGCTACAGGAAAGGCAGCAGTGATGGAGCAGCTGACATGCAGCAGAATTGCTGTGAGGACAATTAAAAAGCTTGTTCCGAGGAGTTTTATTACCACATTATCAAAAAGAAAAGGTAAAGTGCCAAGCTGTTGGTTCTGCTAAACAGGAAAGATGGAAATGGTGTCAAAACTAATGAATCGTGATGTTTCTAATCTAAATGTTGGGACATTTTCCGTGTGCAGGGAGCTTTCCTAGTCTAGAAAAATCTATTAATTGGGAAAATCAGCTCCATTAAAAAAAAAAAAAAAAAAGCCACCACCACATGTGACCAGGGTGACAAAAGGGACAGTCTTTTGTCCTTAGAGCCACAACCAGTCCTTCGTCTGGGCTGTATCAGCGAGCAGGAGCTGCACAGGTTGGGTCTGAATGTTGCTGTGAGCTCAGTCCAAAATCCCACGGATTTTGCCTTTTGTCCTGAGGCACCACAGGTGCTGCTCTGCCCTCCTCTTGTCACCTCGACAAAGAAGAGGCCCTACCACGAGCACATACCTCCTTCCCTTGATGCAGTGGGCCGCCGTGAGCACCGAGTTCTCATTAATTAAGACCCCCCCACAGACGTGGGTGAACCTGGCGGCGAACTGGCGGATCTGGAGGCTGACAGTCCAGGGCCAGGCCCCGCGGGGAGCCGGGTGTCCCCCCACGATCTGGGACGTGGAGCTCCTGTCGACAAGACTCGCTCTGCACTCTGCGGAACACGGTGACACCACTCAAACTTTTGGGGGGGTTAAAAAGGAGCTTTTGGTGCACGAGCAGCACGTTGGAGCGTTGGTTTTGGGGGGAGGGGGGGTTTGTTGTCGGGTTTTTTTTAATATCTACAGCGTTCCTTGCTGCAGGACTGGGGACGTGTTTGCAGCTGGAGCTGCAGATCACGGGGGGGGTTTTCTTCAGCGCTGCGTGTGTTTCACCAGCGTGTGTGTGTGTGTGTGTGTGTGTGTGTATAGGGATTTACTGGCAACGTTGACAGGTGACCGGAGGGGGGGTGCTGCGTGTGTTTCACCTGTGTGTGTGTCCCCAGCGTGTGTGTGTGTGTGTGTGTGTGTGTGTGATTTACTGGCAACGTTGACAGGTGACCAGGTTCCAGCCCCTCCTCCTTCATTAATTAATCCCATTTAGGTGTCCATGAGGTTTTTTCCCCCCTCAGCCTGCCAG